>NW_017731385.1:2705214-2894590 GCF_001890085.2 Hipposideros armiger
TTGGGGATCCTGGTTATCACCCCTCCTCTCACCTTTATTCTTGCCTCTTCTCATTATCCTTGGGCTGCTCCTATTTGGACCTTGCCTTTTTCACCTTCTTGTCAAATTTCTCTCTTCCAGAATCAAGTCTCTTAAGCTACAGATGGCTCTTGTACAAGGCTTCCAGCCCTTCCCCATGAGCAACTCTGTAACCACTTCAGCCCCTTGGATCAGAACTTGACCTTCCAGCTCAATGCCCCTAGCTTAGTTCAGTCCATAGATGAGGCTGCCTGGATTTTTGGGGCCCAGTCATTCCACCATCCCCCATTCCTCAGGAGGATCGACCTCAACCTTCCTAGCCTTCTTGGCTTAGCCGCCGAGGACTGACGGAACCCAGGGCCCCTGGCTCCCTCCCACATCACAACAGGGAGGCCACAGTAACTCTTCACATGGCAGGCTGAAAAAAATGGCTGAACCACCTGTCCAGTCACTCCACAGGACTGTCCAGGCACCACAGTAACACAGCTCAATCCTGAGCTCCACCCGGCTTTGACTTCACGAGATCCCTGAGGAAAAACTGCAAGACTCATGAATGGTGACTCCTGCCCCTGTCTTCGCTACATGAACCCCCCAACCTCACTCCCGGCTCCCTTTTCTCCCCCTCCAAATCCTCTCGGTCATCTCCACCTTTCCCCTTAGCCTCCGCAGGTCCATTTTAGAGCTCCTTTTCGACACTTACCTCCAAGGAGACTTTGATTACCCATGGGGTTCCATCACCTGTCTTCTCAACCCCAGAGGGGACATGAGCCCCCCCATGGTCATCTTAATAATATTGCTCTTCCCTCTCATAACACTTTCCCCACCATTACCCACTTATCTCCTCCGGACCCTCAACCTAACTCATCATCTTCTAACACAGCCCATCCTGTACTTGCTCAAAACTGCTGGTTCTGCCTATCCACCTCTACTCAACCCTTCACTGCTGTCCCCGTAACAGCTCAAATATAGACTAATACCTCTGCCTTCCTCTTCTACAAAGTCCGACACGGACCTGCCTTCCACTCTAAATCCACCCCTCGCTACAACTCCTTCCTGAGGCCAATACCAGCTCAAAGCAACACAATACCTGAAAACCTTCACCAATGCCCTAGATAAGGCCTGTGGCAAATTCAGGCCCATCGTAGGCCCCTCTACTCACATCCATGCCATAGCCTCCCCCCCCCACATCTCCCGCTCACAGGCCACCGGAACCCTGTGGCACCTTAGGCCCCAATCTCTGTGATACCACCATCACTATATCACCCTCTTACTCATTCCACCTCCTCCACAGGTTCCTTCTTCCAACAACCCCTCCGCTCCTCCTCCCGTCCCAGCCTCGGCGCCGCTGGAACAACTAACATCAACACCCTGTACTGTCAGGGGAGGCCTCAGACCCCAATAAGACTGCCCCCAGTTCCCCCACACCAGCGAAAAGGGATCCACCTGTCTTAAGCTACCTATTCTATCTGACCCAACTAACTTTTACCTCGATGCACTCAAATTCCATCTCTTTAGACATCAAAACTCTACACCCGACATTCCCATACAGCCCCCCTTACGGGGGCCACAATATTGGGCATGTTCAGTATTTGGGACAAGGAAGGCTTCCCTGAGCAATACATGGGAACCCTAACCCCTTTCTTCTCCCCCGACATCTTCACCTGCCTTGGTCCCTCTGGCCTCTTGCTCCTCTGTGGAACCTCCACGTACACCTGCCTCCCCACCAACTGGACAGGCACCTGCACCCTAGTTCACTTTCTGCAGATATTCAGATCACCCCCAATAATCCATCTCTACCTGTCCCCATATACACTCTCATGCACTGAGAAAGGGCCGTCTCCCTTATTCCACTCCCAGTGTCACTGGGCATCTCTGTGGGGGCAGCGACAGGAGCAGCAGGACGAGGAGTCTCCTCACACCACTTCCAGGTCCTATCACTGCAGATATATGGAGCCTAGGTGGCCTCCAAAACTAGGTAGACTCTCTGGCAGCTGCAGTCTTCCAAAATCGCTAAGGACGGGGGTGACTGGTTAGTTCAGTTGCTTAGGGCATGGTGCTGATAACAACAGGGTTGCTGGTTCGGCCCCTGTGAGTTGTGCCCTCCCACGAAGAACAACTGCATGAAAGCAATGTGTAACCAGTGACTATGGCTGTTCCCCAATAAAATTAAAAAAGACAACAAAAAAACTCGCTGAGGCCTAGACCTCTTCACAGCAGGACAGAGTGGCCTTTGTTCACTGGTAAACAAAAACTGCTATTTTTACACCAACGGATCTGGTGTGGACCACGAACTGGTCACCCGGCTCTGGGTCCAGGCCCAGAAAATCAGAGGCTGCCACAAGAACCAACAGGGGCTCCGGGTTCACGGGTAGCTGGGGCCCTTGGCTTCTCCCCCTTGTAGGGCCTCTAATCATTATCTTTTTGGTCCTAGCTTTTGGTCCCTGCCTCCTCTGTCTTTTCACCCAATTCCTACAGAGCTGACTCCAGGCGCTCGCACATGGAACTGTCTGTGAAATGCTTCTCCTGCAACATTACCAGCCCCTTCCACAACGGCCCCCTCCTCTCGCAGCCCCCGTTCAGCCTGTAGCAGCTACAGAAGAGAGACATGACAGCCCCTCTCCTTTTAAATAACAAACAAGGCTGGAATGTTAAGCCTCTGAATGTTAGGTCTCAGAGACCTTGACTTATAGACAGAGTCATGTCTGCAAGAAAACAACGGGAATGATAACACCAAGGTTGCCGGTTCGATCCCTGCATAGGCCACTGTGAGCTGTGCCTTCCCTAAAAGAGTCAACTGTGCCATTGTAGCTTGAAAGCAATATGTAACCAATGACCATGGCTGTTTCCCAATAAAATTAAAAACAAAAACAAAAACAAAATGTCTGTTGGCCTGCACCTGCAGACAGTGCCAAACTTGTGATAACAGAAAACACCACAAAACAGCTACTGGCTTACAGGCAGTGAGCACTTTCTGTTCAAACAATGCTACCCTGTCAGCACTGCCCCTATATAACCCTGCTCACCCTCTCCGTCGGGGCTGCAGGTCTCCTTTAGATGTGCAGCCCAGGCTGTAGCCATCTTTGCTCAGCCCGATAGACTCCCTCTTAATAAAACAAGACTTTCTTTTTCTCACAATAAAGTTTCTTAACTTGCCCGACTGTGCGCGTTCCTTTACCGGCCGACCCATCAGTCTGTAAGAATTAAAATTTTATTCTTTTACAAAATATTTTTTTTATATCCAGAATATATAAAAAAATTTCTCATTCTTTCACAAGACATTTTTTATACCCAGAAATATAATTTTCTACAATACCAAGTGTTTGGCCAAGACAAACCATGTGTACTCTTTTTTTTTTTTTAATGTTTTAGATCATAGACTTTTCATTCAAAACCTGCACATATTCTTGTGATGCATCATATGCTGGAAGAGAGAAAAAGGGTTAAAAAATCCATTCCATGAGTTCAAAGACTGTATCAGTAAGAAAACATTCAAGGACAAATACAAGTAGTTGTGAGACAACTTCTACAAGAGCTAGCGGATGCTCTAAGAAAACTATCTATGTCAGTGGCTTCACTGGAAGTTACCTCACATTCTCACATGAAATTAGAAGCTGTGACACAGGATTTGAAGAAGACATTAGAAATTTTTACTTTTGCCAAAAACTTTTCCAAAGCGGGAAAAAAAAAAAAGACATTAGAGCCCCTGAGAAGTCAATTGCAAGAGGCAAGAGACCAACATACAGAGTGTGTACTGACACAAGATGTGCTGAGAAGATGCAAGATCACAGGTTTCAAGCTGAAAAAGCTGAATTAAAAGTGACCGCTGAAAAGCCAGCGGGCAGACCTGAACAGGTACACAGAAACTATGTGACCATTTGACGCAGACTATGCCTTGGTTGAAACCGCTAATGTCAGCATATATGAGGTGCTGTTCATTCGCAGCTGCTTTCCACGCACTGTGACCTTTGTATCTGTTATCATCTCTATTTCTTGGGATTTTCACTCTTCTGTATCCCGTAATTGTGTCCTATGAGCTCATTTTTATACCCCCAGGTTCATGCCTGGTTGGAAATGGAGAAAGGAAAGGCTTCATCCAGGCAGAAAAATTGTGCCATAGCACTCTGGAGTGTGCCACGTCCTGCTTTCCCCGCATAGGCATAATAAACGCCCTGAGATAAATAAGGGAGTGTTATTAGAAATACAATTTCTGAAAAGTAGTAATAGAGAAGAACCCGTTGGGGATATTGGTTCTAAAATTATGATGGTATAGATAAACACTGGTTGGCTGAATAACAAAAAAAAAACCACCATAAAAAAACATCAATGAAAGGTCTGGGTGACTTGGTCAAGAACCTCTCCCCAAATGCATCAGACAGAGAGAAGCATTTAGAAAAAGAGAAGTGTGAAGAGAAAAAAGGATAGCAGTAAAGATGGCAGTGAAGAGGAGATGAGGAGGAAATGGGCTCACCGATAAAAGCATTTTAAAACCAGAGCTTTGACACCCACTAAAAATAACATTTACCATTTATTGGGTGCCTTACATGTGCGCCAAGGACTTTAAAGCTATTATCTCGTGCCATGGGGTGGGTATTACCACACCCATTTTCCTGACGACACAACCGAGACTCCTTCAGTATGTGTGTCTAAATGCAAAGCGGGGACTTTTCACTCATTCAACAAGCATTTTTGAGTGCCTACCTTTAAGGGATGTGAATATGCAGAACAAGGATATGTTTTGGTCCTGTGTCATAATGTTTTATGCATTTAATTGTGTGTCAAAATGTTTTGTCTTGATATATGCCTTGGGAGCAACAAAATGTGGTTTGGATCAAATGATTGACTCAAATTTGGAGGCCTCTTTCTAGTCCCAAATAACAGGTTTATAGTTTGTTATAGGACTCGTCCACATTGTTAAAACTATGAATATCTCTCTGGGCACTCTCCAACTTTTGTTGGTTACTCTAGGCTTGGCCCCCAGACCACCCTCCACGTGATGCCTCCCTTCTTGGCTCTCCCAAGTCCATGCTGTCTTCCCATACCTTTGGCCCAGAGCCTCAATGGCTCACAGCTGCCCTCCACTGCGTCTGGGCCTGTTTAGGCCCAAGATGATGTTTCCAAGACATTTTCCAACTTCGAAATCTTAAATCCAGACCTTCCCCTTTCTGACTACATCTTTATGTTACTTTTCTTGTTGACTTCTATCAATCGAGGATACCCTCCCCCCCACCAATTTTAAATCACAACTAAACAGCGGCTAAAGCTGAATTAGTCAGTGCTTCCTTTGTAACAGGGATGGGTCTCAGCTCTTCACAAACTGCGTTCATCACACCTTCCCAAGCTTATCCTGTCCACTTCATAGATGGACAGAACTGGGATTTGAAGCCAGGCTTCCGTAACTCCAAATATAAATCTTTTATCCATGTTTTGGTGCCTCAGACCTTCTCAATTCACAGTCCCGTTTCTTATTTGTCTGCCTTCCTCCCCACAGTCAGGTACTTCCGTTGTGTTCTTGCTGGTGTGGCAGACAGAACTCCTCTCTTCTTTGATGTTTTGGCGACTGCCGTGTCCTTCTACAGTTCGGAATCTGACTTCTGCTGCTTTCTCCGTTTGCAGTTGGTAAACATTGCTGTAGAATGGTCTTTTTCAGACTGTATTTCAAGACTCTGGGTGTAAAATCAATTTATTTACTGGGTTGGAAGATGCATTCGGAATGTCAGTAGAACCTCGGGGACGTTGCATGTAGTAGGGCTGAATGTTCTTTTTGGAACATTTTGGGAAATGTGTGTATGTATGGGTGGTAATGTACCATGTGGTTTTTATGTTTATGGGTTAAAAGCACGTTTAAAAGCAACTGCTGTAGAAAGTTCTGTGAGCGAGATTATGTGTTTCACTTCATAACATCAGGGTTGTACCTGACAACTCTTTCTCTTTCTTTCTTTTCTTTTCTTTCTTTTTTTTTTATAGCTAGTTGACTAGCTCAATACCCATCATGGCTGATCCCAGTATCCTCTATTTCCTTCATATCAGTTTGGCCTTCTTACACCTAGCAGGAGGCCTTTCTCTTATTAAAATACTTTCACTACTTTTCTGCTCTGCCTCATGATTTACTGGCATCGTCTTTCTCCCAGAGTGAGTGTATGCCACTTCAGAGACTAACAATTTTTTCATTATTTACTTAATCAAATCCCTGACTGGCTTGGTAACTGTGGCCCTCCATGCTCTCCCGTCCCATCTGTCCTCCTTCACACCCCTGCCCTCCCATCAGTGTGTCACTGCTCCCTGGCTTAGCCTCTACCCTATGAAGAACCTCCGATCTCTGTCCTTATGCCATTTTTCTCCTCTTTGTGGTCCTCTAGCCCTTCTTGGTTTGCTTTAATACCCCTTTTCTGGCTCACAGACAGTTCACTGTGTGCATGATGTCACTTTACCACTGGGTCATAAACCCTCAGGTAAACTCCAAACCTTACTCCCCTTTGCATCCCCCAGCAAGCCTGTGGGAACACACGGTGCCCACCTTAGGGTCTTTAAGATCCAGGTGAAGAAGAGCCACAGGACTAGCACAGACAAGGCCTGGCTCTCAGAAGGAGGCAGGGGACACACCGAGTGCCCACAGAGCAGTATCAGGCATTTGGCTTTGGTGGGAATAGTCCTCACAGAAGTCCACCAATCTCGGTCCAAGGGCTATTCTTTTTGGTCCCTCAAGTCAGAGTTCCTGGGTGAGAAAAGGGGACTCAGCCCAGGCAGGTGTGGGGACTCTCCTGGTTCCGACCATTAACCAGTATCTTCTGGTACCTTCTCTGGGTTAGCCCCCAAGATCCCTGCAAGGCCCATGTCCTGTTATAAGACTCAACACCAAATTCATTTCTATTTCCTCTTAGAAGGGATGCAATGCCCCAGTTCAAGATAGCTTTAACTATAGCAATGTTTCCTAGAAACACTTTACTTCCTGCCTGTATCAGGCATTCCAGCAAAGCAAAGCTCAAAGTTAATCCAACCACAAATGTACCCCTGTGGAAGGAGAGGAAGAGGGTTTTGTTAACCCCTTAGCCACACAGGAGAACTGATAGCTATTAAGCATCCATTTTTTTGTAAGTCTTTTTCATAGGTTGTCTGTCTTTACAATAATTCTAAAAATATTCTTCATATATATTTTACAGTTGAGGAAATTGAGGTCCAGGGTGCTCAATACCACCCAAGGTAACAATTTAGATCTAGTAAGTTATAGCGCCAAGCTTTAAATTCTCATCTGTTTGGATTCAAAGCTCGTATTCTTCCTGCTATCCCATGCTCATTAATTCAGTGTCAAACAGAAGGCATTATATCTATTATATATATACATACACACGCACACATTACTAGCATTATCCATCTTCCATCTTCATCTTTGAGTAGCTTAATGCCAGCACTGCATTATTTTGAGTAAGGTCTTCCCCACCAAGATACAGATGGGTTTATCATGAAACAGCTATCGCTGAAGTTCAGAGTAATTCAAATAGGATGCGTTGTCTATTTTTAAAATAGCCTCCTAGCAAGCAGGTAACAGCACGAAAACTTTCAATCCGTTTCTATCTGTCACGGTCAGTGACCCTCAGCCTCAGTATCTTTGCAAAATAAAGGGATTAGATTTGACCATCTCCAAGGCCTTTCCCATCTTTTATGCCCTGTAAGAAGGGAGTCAGATTCATTTCTTCTATACCTGGCAAGCCTCAAGGGCCAGCCAGGAAGCAAGGATGACAGTAGTTGAAATGACTACTTTCTTGTCAAGTTTTGTAATGAAGTGTTCAGACCAGGAACCTCTTGTTTGTGGGAGAAGGCTCCAGTTTGAACCAAACATTTAACAGGGGCGATTTTCAAAGTCAGTGGTCTGGCGTGTCTATCGGAAATGACGGCATACATGCCAGTGAGTCAGTCTACCTGTCAGCGAAGCAGAGAGCTGCCCTCTAAAACAGGACCAACATTTCAAGGGGGGTATTTGAAGCAGAGCTAGTGTTCATTTTGAAACTTTATTACCCTCACTACACAAGACTTTGGGGTTTGTGTTTATATATGAGGAAAAACTTACATGCACAGAGGATCACAGATGTGGTAGAATAGAGGTTACTTTTTCAAATTTTCTGTAGTGAATTCCCTAAAGAAATTTCCTTTCACATAAGGCCTCATCTTCATTCTCTGTAAGGAAGTCAGTCATCCAGGCATTTTAAGTTGGTTGTGAAATACAAATATATATTTAAAAAATCTAGTAACGGGCTCTTTTAAATGCGCTAGTATTTCTTTTGCTATTTTCTAAGTTAAAATTCAGTTTCTATAAAAATTAACATGAGGTTTGTGACCTCACATGTATCGGGGTTCTCCTTTCTGATATTGTCAATTGTTCTGTGCGTGGGAAAACTCATCCAAGCTGAGGTCGTAGTCACATAGTCATCTCCATTTTCAGTGTCTTCTATTTTTATGAAATAGTGAACTCCTTAAATATTCCATCCAATTTAGAAATGGGATGCTTTCTTGTTTTAAATATTCTGGCTAACTTTCTACCACAATACCAACCCAAACTTTATTGGCAGCAACTTTTGTTATTTCAGACATTCACGCAGA
This sequence comes from Hipposideros armiger, assembly GCF_001890085.2. NCBI lineage: Eukaryota > Metazoa > Chordata > Mammalia > Chiroptera > Hipposideridae > Hipposideros > Hipposideros armiger. Next base: position 2,713,825 of record NW_017731385.1, read on the forward strand.
CAGCTATGGTTGACCTAGGTCCTTATCGACCCACCTGAACGATTGACGTACTGTCAATTAGAATACTGGCAAGGGTTATTGAATATGCAAATAACAAGTCAGTATCTGACATTATGGCAGGCTCAGATTTGACTATATGCTAATTCAATACGAATTTACTTAAGCTTCTGCTATATGGAGGTACTAAAAACTAAACCTGTGATGTGATGCAAAAATGGCAAAGGTAGCTAAGACATAGAGCTTACTCTTAAGATAGTCACTGTCCAGCAAGGAAGCTAAACATATAATAAATTATGATTAAATAAAACAGCCTTCCAACATTTTATCTTACCCAAAGTTTTGTGGGAAAACAAAGGTTGTGATTAAAATCAGAGTAAATCCTATTATCTTTAGTTTTCAACCTGATATCATCTAAATATCACGTGTTTATTCAGCTGTTAGGAATGGTGTTAAAATTTGAAGTCCCCATTTCTTTTCCTCTAATCATTGCTGTGTCAGCGCAGAAGCATAACCGATTAGAATCCCGAAGTGGGCCGCTGGCATTTACTAAATTTCTCACTATATTTTTCTTTTCAAGCTTGCGGTCCCAGCGAAATTCAGGAATTGTCAACTCTCTCGTGGGGTCCATTATAGTGTTAGACGAAGGTCAGTGCAAACCCTAAGCTGAGACAAGGGCGGTCTAGTCTCCAACCCTGCCTAAACGTGTTTCCAAAAGTCAGAGGTGTAAAAGACAAAAGGCCTGGCTGTTTTATGATGATGCATTGTTAACTGCTGAAGTGATACAAAGCTACCGTCATACACCCATGTTCAGGCCCTCTGGGCAAGGCCAGGGAAGGCTTCGCTTCTGGTGGGTCACTAGGTTCCCAGCCCTTTGCTGAATGCTGGAGAGAGAGAGATTCATCAAAGAACCTGCACATGAGGAGTTTTCTCCTCTCTCTCTCTCTCTCTCTCTCTCTCTCTCCTCTCTCTCTCTCTCTCTCTCTCTCTCTCTCTCTCTCTCTCTCTCTCTCTCTCTCCCCACCCCTCCCTCCCTCTCTCTCCCCTCAGTGTTCATTTAGGAGAGAAAAATACTTGGTAGACTATTTTGGACTAGGAAACATGGACTTCCATGAAATTGACCCACCCTGAACGACTGAAGACAACATTTGGTGTCATGAATGGAAGGATGGAGTGAGATTCCCAACTCATATGAGTTTGATGGTCTCTACATTCCTGAGAGAATGGGAAGGGAAATTTGAAGGTTCTAGAGAATGACGAAGGATTTGGCAAATTCAAAATTCAGTCATTCCCTTAGAATTTTACATTCTTAGTTCTTGTATTGCCTAAGATTTCCAGAAGACTGGTTAAACAATCACTTTGTCTGCACTTAGGAAGCAATCCATTTTTATTGTATTATTCATGAGGCAGACACCCCATTTTTAACTACTTATATAAACTATAGCTCTTTATAATACTTCATTGTTGTATTTCGAAAAATAGTTGTATTTTAGGGTTTTGGATAGAATAAGCATTTACTGAAAAATTTGTAAAACGTAAGAGAATTGACTGTCCCACACAGTCTTAAGGACAATCACGATAACTTGAAATATACAGATGCTGGATTTTAATTTAGTCCTGTTTTGCACTTCAGCAGTCTAGTGTAAAAATCAATTGTACATTTTTATCAGATTTACGTTTACTACTGTTTTGACCATTTGTGAAATGTCTGTTTTGATGTGCTGCTTTTCCTGAGTTCATCATTTAAGTGCATCTCCACATTAAAATTTTACTGATGACAATTTGACGGGGACTGAGTGAAGTCTTCTGTGGAAATCTGGCACTGGTGATGATGGCAATCGGACAGTAAGAAGGGAATCCTCGTGCAACAGGCCCTGGCCTGTCCTCTGGGTTCAGAGTTCACACTGACAGCCTGGGAGCTGCCATGAAACAGAAAAGGGCTAAAATGTTTCATGAAGAGGGTATGATGATGTTTCATCAAGTGCAGCCTCACAATTGGCCAGGATACAGCTCTGAGGAGTCACCCACAGCAGGAGAAGAGGACCCTCACTACTGTCGAACATTCCTGGACAAACGCCCCTGAAGCATGTCCTCACCACCCTTATTAGGGGACTTGTGTCCACGGAGGTGGGGCTACACTTGGTGCTTTGCAGCCAATTGAAAAACTTGTTGAAGGCCTTCTCCTGTACTATTGCCCTTGAGGCTTTGGCTGGTGTTCAGTTCAGCTAGTATCTTCACTGTCTGGAAGTCTAATAATGACCATAATAATTATTGTTTTCTCCAAGTGGTGCCCACGAATCATGCTTTTGCTCACTTGAAGCTTCCTGAACTATAGCTTCCTGAACTAATGGCTGCTGTTGCTTCCGGATAATACACCGACTAAAGCCGTTGCGCTTTGTTCTGTGTCAGGTACCCCCTCCAAATTTTTCAGAGCCTCTATGGTTCTGTCTCTGACTTGATTTTCTCCATCTTTCTCCATGGCCCTGACTCAATAACCAGTCACAAAGGAATTTTGAGATCCCTGAGTTGGACAGAGCATTGATTTGCACTTAATCTCCTCAGTAACGCTGAATAAGCATTTTCCACATCCATTTCGAATATCCCGAGTGCAATTACTACTAATTAAAGATATTTCAAAAGTAGAGTGGGTTGAGCATCTATAATTATTTTACTCCTTTAAAATATTTAGGTTCAAGTAATGGTACCTCATTTATTTTCTTCTTCTTTTTCTTTCTTCTTCTTTTTTTAAAAATAAAATGTGCCTCTGACTTTCCATGTCTTTAACTTAAAATTTATCATCACTTATTTTTAGGTTGCACCTTTTTCTTGTTCTCATTGTACAAATGTCCCAGCAACTGTTTTACAAACTCTGGTCTTTGGGTCATGGTGTACACAGATAACCTAATGGCAGGCGGGGGACCTGGGAGCTTGAGCCCTTGGGCGTAGCTTCCCTAAGATACATCTGGAAGCCATTCCCTGGGGTCCAGCCACTCCCCTGGGGCACTGTGAGGGTGACAGGCCATGAACTTGAGGTTTTATGTTACTTCTTCTCCTCTAAGCCTCTTTTTTTCACCCCTCCATTGAACAAAGAATCCACTTCACCCAAGCCCAGTGGACCTTTAAATACTGACAACCTGGAGCCGCCGTTGGGGAAATACGCTAAGCCAGCTGGGTCTTTTGCTTGTTTGTTTTTTACTTGAACCTTGTTAAACAGCCCTACCCCAATCAACTTCATGGCATAATATGCCAGCTGCCTGCAGACCTAAGAATTGGCACCTTCTCCTCTCATACACCCATACCACAACCCCTCAATGTCTAATTTCCCTCTGCTTTATCTTTTCTGGGGCCCTAGAAACAAGTCCATTCTCTGAATTCTTTTCTCCAGTTTTAATTTTCTACATCTTGTTCCTGTAAGGTAAGTAACTTTCACATCATGTATACTGGAATTAAAATTTTTGTGGTTGCCCAGAAAGTAAATACAAATAGATAGGCATATATTCAGCATGTCAAAGAATCCTGCAGTGATTCCACAAACATTAAATGAACATCTACAATGTGCCAAGAAGCTTTCCAGCCCTTGGAAATCAATGAGTAAATAAGATGGAACCCCCTGTCCCTCAAGGAATTTACAGTGTTTTGGGAGAGACCAAGGACAAGGAAACAATCAAGGATGACTGTGACTTTTGAGCCGCAGAGATACGCAAGGGGTGCCAGGGGAGGCGTGTTTGGGGTGAGGCCCTCTCCTCACCTGGGGAAAACTCCAGAGACTTTCGGAAAGAAGTCAAGCCTAAGGCGCATGCCTAAGGCTTGCGGAGCGACAAGAATGGTGGCAGAAGTGTGAAGAAATGTGGCAGCACCAAGAAACCAGAGAAAAAAGTCTCTGTCCACAAAGTTCAATGTGATTTTCTCGTTGGCGGGAACCTGTTCTGTCCCAAATGTAGTAAGGCTGGAGAGATGTTTGTGAGACCAAAGCAGAGAAACAAGAGAGAAGTACGACTCATGACTGACAATCTTCTCTGTGGAGCTATTCCTCACCCACCATTATTTGAGAAAATAGGCAGGTCCCATCATTTTTCCAGAAACTGTCAGGTACTCACCAGCACCCCCAGTCAGTCTTCACCAGACAGATCATGTTAGTGATGAAAGTAACCAGTCCAGTGTAACAATCAAAATGGTGGCCTGCATGTAAAGCCTCTTCCCGCTCTGATTTCTAGCCTTGAGCTGCCCGTGCCCCGCCCCCCACCCCTCCCCGGCTTTGGTTTCCATCCCTGAGTTCAAGGATGGGCAGTGGGTTGGTTTGCATGGAATCAGGGGATGGCACGCTCTGGGCTGGGTGCCCGTCCTGTGTGGTGCTCCTGGTGCCCATATCCCCACTGAGTGCAGCTCACTGAGCTGCCCGGTCCCGGGCACAGCATGGCCTCAGGGCAGCAATTAATTCTCCCTTTTCAGACCCACACTCCTCCCATCACCATATGCCTCTTAGAAACGCTCCTGGACATGATATGGAAATGGCTCCTGGTCAGCTTTCCCCGTCGAGGTGCACACCCGTGTTCAGCATGGCCCCGTGAGTCACGCTGGCCCCATTCCCTCTCCGTGGCGGTGCACCCACTTCCCAGTGATGCGGGGTCCCTGCCATGTTGCCTCAGCCAATCCCATGACAACTTACACTTGTGGGTCAGGGACGCATTCGTGTCCAGGGCCCTTCAATCTGAGGCAAAGAGAAACACGCATCTCTTTCCAAGCTCCAGGGAGGGAAACACCACTCCACCCCAAGACCTTGCTCCAAAGAAGTTCTTTCTCTTTCACAAGCCTCAAACATTTGTATACCCTTCTTGTGCGGGTTACATTAAGATTTGGGATTGGCATTGACCACTTTCTCTGTTTTAGCAGAGACTGTCCACCATTTTTTTTTCTGAACAATGATGTATTACTCTCCCATGATACATCATATTTGTATTTACATGAGTTGGGGCTTTATCTCGGTAAGGGAGGGATACTACATTTGTTTATCAGGACTGAACCCCGTAACGAGGGCATGAATCCTGAAGTCCAGCTGGCACCGCCTTGGTACCTTGTGACTCCCCACCCGGTCGCCTTGCACAGCAACCGCCCTTACAAGTAAGCAGTGGGTGGTTTCTGGCCGTCAGCTCCCCCAAAGGCTGCCCAAGAATAAGGGGCAGTGCTCTTTGAATTGAATTGGACCGGGATAAGGAAGGTAAGTGGAGGCTGCCACGCAGCCTGGCAGGAGCCCGAAGCCTCTCTCATCTACTCCATTTCTTTCCTCTCTTTATTCCCTTTAGCTAAGTCGGATCAGACCCCAGACCCCAGACCCATGCCTGGGAGTGCATGAGGGCACAGGCTGGGTGAGGTAGGGAGGGATGGGCATTCTTTGGATACTCAGCCTCTTTCCATGTTCCCAACACAGCTTCCTCAGCTGCTGCCTACATGGCCTCTGGTGGCACCAAAACCCAATCTCTTTTCCCTTTTTTGTTTATTCCCTGGAATCAAGCTGCCCAGGACACATCCCAGCAGAGGGAAGAGAGCACCCTGATGTGGTCTGACAGCTCCCTCCGCTTCTCATGCGCTGTCCTCCCTCCTCCATCTACCTGGGGTCTGCCTTCTTGTGCCTTCCCGTCTCATAGCGTTGCCCTCCGCTGCTTTTGTCCCTGCCCCACCTTTAGTGTTCTTCCTCCAAGTCGCTATCTTTTTGCCATGATAGCTCTACATTTCTCCTTCTAGGAATTTTAAAAATGTACTTTTTTTCTAGTTCGCCTGAGTCAGGACTCACTCAAGTGTTTATCTCTTATCTTGCTCATCTACTCTGTTTCTTAGACAAGCGGGAGTGCCTGGAGCCTGAATTGCGCAAAGGGAAAGTAAGGGTACGAGAGGGAACAGACTGGGCCCCATTTCACCACCCAACAGACACCTGATTCAGCCAGGATCACTCTGCCCTGGAAAACTCTATGGAGAGCCCATTCCCACACTCTGTCTTAGCTGCCCCAACTCGTCGCCAGCCCTGCGTGAATGACATTGTGAAAAGCTCAAACTCCTCATTCATCCTTCTCACCATCTGGCCCTTTATTTTCTGGGAAAAGCAAGAAATCACGCTTTGGGCTTTTTCTTGAATCCCAGTGCTATTCATAAATTCCCACTGGCTAACTCCTCCAAGGCCAGCCACCCTGCCCACCTGACCCAGTCTCCCTTTCTGCACTCTGAAGTTTCTCAATAGTGACATTTTCAGTGGAGGAAAAGCAAGTCTCAGTTGACTGGATTCCTGACGTTATCAGAAGCCCGACATCAAGTAAAGCTCAATCAATGCTTGTAATTACAGCAAGATTCACCAGTGAGGTTAGATGAAGAATTCCAAAGTGTTTTTATGTATCTATTTATGCCTGAAGGGAAGGCCAACCAAAGCATGAAGGCAGGATGAGAAGATAGGAAGGGAGAGAAAAAGAAAAATGAATAAATACTGGGCTGGTTTTTTAGGGCATAAGCCCTGAAGCTGGAGCAGGTTCCCCGAACAGACCCGAGACTGTTGCAGCTTCTTGACCAGTCTATGTCTGCACCATGAGTCCTAGAAAAGGGTAGGATTCCTGTAAAAATGGATCAACATCAACCCCAGAGCCCAGCTGAGGTAAAATCTGGGCCCGGCTTTCAGGGTGGACCTGAATCGCGGTGGGACCATTTTTCGAGTAATACAAGACCACTGGGCCCCCGACACCCCGCGCCAAGGCTTGCCACGGGGAATCCTGGGTCAGGCTCCTGCTGAAGGTCTCTGGAGTTGGGTTTAACTTCAAACAGTATTTTAGAGAAATTGCTGAGAGAAAGGAGACATCTTGCTGTGATTTATTAAGTACTCAATAGATGTTTGTTGAAACAGGAAGATTATATTTTAGGCCCTACTGTGTAGATGAGGGCAAAACAAGCACAACTAGCCTCTACTTTGGAGAAGTCTGCCTGCGTGGCCATTGGGTCAAGACTAAAAAGCAGAGGAGTACTGGTCCCCAACACTCCAGTGCTCATGAGCTGGAGGCTTAATCAAAACTCAAAGGCATCTCCTAACTTCAACTGTCTCCCCCCCCATCTCATCAGACGATATGAGAGCTCTGGCTCTCAGGGACACAGGACTGGGACCCCACTCGAGGCCAAAGGCCAGAGGTGGCAAATGATGGCACGTCATACCCTCACTGTACCAGTACCCAAGAGTACCCAAGAGTGCACCACTGATACCCAATGGACGCCCCTTTGCCCTCACAGAGGGTGAGGAGGCAGTCATGGGCCTGGATCTTGGGGGGCATCCAAACACATCTGACAAAGCATCAGTGCTGAGTTTGAATAATTGATTTCAACAGTAGAATAGATAAGCTGGGATATTTTTAGGGGCTCCAATCTATCTGAAAAATCCAATCATTTCCCCCACTTTGTTTCCATGTGTACCAGGGGTTTCTCTGGGGGTGGGGTATGTGTGATATTTCCAGCCTTTGAGGTACCTTATGCCCCACACCAATGGCTGGGGTCCTTTCTCGCCCCCTCCCCCAACCCCACTTCAAACACTTCCTGCACAGGCACTGCATCTCTCCATCACCTCTTCCTCCCACTTCTCATGGCTTCCTTTTGCTCCTTTGCCTGTGAATGTGTGGGGTCCTGGGTGCTAAGGGTATTAGTCCCTGCCTTCTGCTGACTTTTTTTTAAGCTCTCTGTTCTTTGCCTTTCTAGTGTATGCTTCCAATATTTTTTGCTGTTTTTCCTTTCTTCTGTTACAGCGTCTCTGTATCTTGTTCTTTTTTTTTTTGTTACTTTTTTCTTTTCTTTTTGCATCTCTATGTATCTCGCTGTGTAGCTCTCTCTCTGTACCTACCAGATTCTCCTCTGTGGTGGGGACATTCTAGTTCCTTCATTTGTATCTTCAGTTTCTTAGGAAGGTAGGATACAGGGATGGTTGAGGTGGGGCTGGAAAACAGGGGTGGAGTAGGACACCACCTGACTATTCCAAGGATATACTCCAGCCAACCAGCTTGGGGACTGGGGGATGGGGAACCATGGTTTGCTTTTGGGTGGTGTTCCATCAGCCTGGGGGTATCTGCTGTGTCAGCGGGCTCCTTTCCAGGGGCTCCTTACACTTCATTCCAGCCCTTCACTGAGTAATATATGCCTTTAGGGTTTCCTCCATTTGCCATCCAAGAGACTGACTCCCTGTCTTAACTTCCAAAGCTGGAAGGTATTGAGGGTTATTTTACACGATTAAGTGCTTTCAGAGGAAAAGACGCTGTTTTCCATGTACCTCCAAGACAACTGATGAGTATCTGACTTATACTGGAGTTTCCATGGCTGTGTTTTGAAGGACATGAAAACGTTAATGTCCAATTCTCCAAGTGTTTTCTGTAGAGAAGAAAATGTGCAGCCGTTTGGGAGGCAGAAATGGCCAAGCAGCCAGGAGGAGAAGGCAGGGCTATGAATCCATGAGTTCTAGAAAGGACTGGGTACTAGCTTGCCAGGCAAGGTACAGCTTCTGTGTGTCAGGGACCCTGATGAGCCCCGGGTGGCCTGATGTCAGTCAGTGACTTTGGGATGGCAGCATTTCCAGAAGGTCATGACTTTCCAAGCAGGTGTAGCCCAAACTACAGATCAAGGCAACCCCTTTCAGCCTGTGGCTAAAACAGGGCATATGCATTCAGTTCATAGGCTTACTGACTGCTGGTGAAGAAGAACAGAGTCCACAAATGCTCCCTTCAAAATGGGCATTCTCTCTCATTACAGCGCAGGATCACATCCGTCAAAGACCCTGAGCGAGGCCCACCGGGCAACAGGATGATGCCCTAAAGCTCCGGGGGAGCAAAGGCCTGTGAGAACAGCCGATCCCAAGAAGTCAGCTAGGAATGAAGTGGGGCCGGCCAGGGCCACCCTTGGGAATGGGAGAAGCAATATGGAGCCAAGAGGAGGATGGGGAGAAAAGGGGATTGCTGGTGAAGACGACGGGAGCCATATGTCCTCCTCAACAAGCTAACTTGGCCTGGTCTTTCTTAAAGGAGCTCTGCCAAGAAACCATTTGATAATTCCCCATGGCATGGGAAGAGGGCTAGTTAAGACCAAACTAAGGTTGGAAAGCTATTTGTCACATCCTGGGTCAGAGAGCTAGCCTCCTTCCTGGTTGAATATGTGTCCCTTGCAGAAGGGAAGGAGACTTCAAGCCTAGTCCTAATTATGAGGGTTCTCCCTGGGGGAGATGGGGCCTCAGGCCCAAGTCCATTTGTTTTGGGAATGCCTATTTTGAAGGGAGAATCTGTGGGTCTTGGTCAATTTCATTCTCTTTTAATATCCAACCTGGGTTATGGCCTGGCTGAGAGCCAAATCAGGATGAAAGTCTCAAGGGAACAGCCCAGTAGGAGACCCAGCAGCTGGACTAACAAGCACTTGAAGTCCTCAATTAACTCTCCCAACCACAGCTTCCCTGTCTGTCCCACATCCTCCCCTTCCACCTGCCCCCCACTCCACCCCACCATGTGGGCAGCCTGAGGGCCAGACAGGAGCCAGCCCCAGCCCCTCACTTGGGGGGTAAGGCCCTTCACTCTTGGGCAGACTTATGTTGTGTGAACAACTTCTTCCTCAGAAACTCGTGCTGAGGATCAGGAAGAGGAACAGGCAAGTCAGATGGTGATTGGCTCCCGCGATTGGCTCCCATGTGCCTTTCATTCCCATCCGAGTCCTGGTGCTGAGGCACAGCTGGAACACGGAACGCGTTCCTGGGAAGAGGCGCCGTGGCGCCCCACCCTCTCAGGACCTGGTCTGTCTTCTCTGGCCCGTGCCCACCCATGCACCTCCCCACCCCACCCCCCACTGTCCACAATGTCCTGTGTTCTCTCTGCAGGGCTCCGCTCTGCTTCCCCTCTCTAGGCATGTCTCCTGCCCTTTCTGAAGCTCTTCTCTACTTCTTTCTGTACTCTGTTTCAGGACACATATTCTGCCTCTGCATTGGTCTACTTAAAAAAAAAAAAAAGGAAGATTTGTCAAAATAGGGACCATGAGGCAAGAAAGGGCCACTGACCCTATTCCAAGGAGGACAAAATCACCACCTGCTCCTGGACCCCCCTTGGGAGTGTTTCCATGTTCCCCTTTCTTTTCTTCGTGGGTGCCTCAAGGCTCCCAGGTCTGAAAAGCGACAAGATCCTTACCCATCCCTCTCTGTTCCTTGGTTCTCTCGTCTGCAACTGGAAATAGCAAAGCGTCCCTATCTACCCACTGGACTTCAGACCCCCCAAGCCTGGAACTCAGGAAAACCACTTTCACGAAATAACAGCCCGAAAAATTGTCCCTGGGCTGGTCTGAGGACAGGCCAATGACCTCTGCAAAGCATTTCCTTCGAAGGAGTGGCCAGGTCTTGCAGTCTTCTACTACAGCTGGCTCGACAAATCTCGGGTTCTCTGGGGGTTAGGGCATGGGGGACACCATATTACAGTTCACACAGGGTCATACGATCACACCCTTGACTTTCTGTCTCCTTCCCTCAGACTGTGAGCTGACTGTAGGCAGGAAGATTTTGCAAGGCAAGGACTTGGACCCTTTTCTAACCTTGAGCTCATTTACTGATGGGGTCTGCATGCTATCTTGGAGGAACATGTCTTCTGACGTTAGCTGTATTTAAGGAAAAGCCCCACAGAATTGGGCCTGAGACCTAAGTTCTAGACCTAAGACCCCAGGTCTGGATACCTTGCATATTTAATTCAATTGTGATTTGGGCATTTCCCTAGGAGGGCTGTGCCAGGGACCCATTTTGAAGCCTTCATTATTATCTCTCGGCCTCTCTAGGCTGCCTGGGTTCAGGACGGAGGACAAGGAGCAAGTCCCTGCCTTGGGCACCTGGCTCTTTACAATAATGAGCTGCTTACTGAAGGCCATCCAGTCTCTGACCCTACATTTCCACCATGCCACTTAAAGAGGTATCTGCTCCAAAAACTTTCTCTGGGGAAGAAAACCATGCAAGTGCCATTATCCTTCTGCTTCTGAGAAGGAGGGAACTTGTCACTATTGAGGAAGGATGCCAGGTGAGGAGGCTGTGGATGGGCAGGAAGAATGCAGACCTGCTTTCTTAAGGCCCTCAGGGAAGGAGAGCCAGTCAGGAGGAGGGATGATTCACGGGAAAGAAAGAGGGAGACTTCCCGAATGGCTGAGGAGGGGCCCGGGACAGGGGTCTCCTTGGGGCCTGGCGGGGCCACCAGGCACGTCCACGCTGGCAGGGAGCTTCACCAAAGGTGGACCACAGCCTGGCGTACAGGGCTGTGTATCCCTGGGCCAAATGGGCAGCTCCTGACAGCAGCAGCAGGGGCCGGGAACCCTAAGGTCGGGGGTATCTCCCAAGTACTGTACAACGGCGTCCATCGTCAGTGTTCATTCACAACTGATTTCCACTCGTCGGTGGGTACAAGAGGGTCAGCTAAGCTAGGGACTCAGTGCAGAGCTTGCTGCACAAAGGAAAGTGTCAGTTTCCTATCCAGTGAGGCCTCTGGTCCTGACTGTCCGCCCTTCTCTTGAAACCTCTAAGTACATCTGGCTGAGCAATGAGCAGCTGAGTGAGGAGACGCTCCGCAGAAGGCAAGGGCCTTGCAACGTCTCACCCACACAGAATCTTGCTGATCCATCCCAGAAAAACCTTCCCCGTGCTCCTCTGAAAGTTCCCGGTTTCTCATTTTCTATCTCTTTGAGCCATGAAATTCAGAAGAATTTGACTCTTCTCCTGGAGAGCTGGCAACTTGAGGTAGGGTGTGGTCAGCAGCTATCTCTTTTCTGGGTCTGTGCCCCCTCTCTCCACGCTCTGTCACTGTGGCGCTCTGGAACCAGGGGCCTTGTTCACATGTGAACTCTCCCGACTGTTGTCTCTGATGCTCCTCTCATCTCTGTCCCCAACTGCAAAGCAGCACCATAACTTGGTGCCCTGATGTCACCCCACCTCATCCTGGTCCCAACTGGCCACCATCTGGGCTGTCACCATCTTCTTAGCAATAGTTTCTGGCCTCTGACCTAATAACTGGGGATACCAAAGAGGCAACTCCCAGACATAATCCCAGCCCCTGTGAGCACCCACATCCCCTTCTGCCAGGTCTGCACTGGTCTCAGGAAGCATTTGACCCTTGTCCCTGAGTGGCCATATGCTAAACTCAGAGTCCCTTATAAACTTCAAGTCTGCTGCATTTGGGGGCAAGTTCGATGGCTTCCTTGGCAGCCACTCACACTAGAGTATAAAGGCCCCAAGAAACGTCCTTTCCCCAAGGTCAGTGTTGCTCAAGACCGGGATCCTGATAATACGGGTGAGTGTGTTTCTCTTTTAACTCAACTTCAACTGGACAAAGACCATCTCAGTGTCCAACCTCCTGCTGGGTCACAGGGAGCGACACCCAGCATTTCCTGATTTCTGTGACTCTCCTAGAGCGTGTGCTGAATGCTGACTTTCATTCAATGACTAGGGTTCTCAATTTCTGTGAGTCAGGGCTCGGGGATACGGGTCTCTTGTTTTCTGTCTTTGTTCTCAGCATCAATCTGCTCTTTGTCACTATGGAGGAAGGTTCTTGAAAGCAAGAACTTTGTCTCATTCACCTTTTATCCCCAATGCCCCGCAAAGCTTGAAAAAAAAAATATCTGACAAAGCAATGAGCTTACGGATGGGTGAATTCCCGAGCTAATAGCAGAGGACAATGGCAACAGGGAAATTGAAAGGGAAGTGAGACCCAGCATGGCCAGGACTCCTCTGCTGCCAGGGGGCCTGGTATCTGGGCCATTGGGAGGCGGTTTCCCGGGACAGTCTTCTGAAGGGAACTTCCCATCAAATCCTTTCTTCCAGATGTGCTCGGGTTCTACACAGGTGAGCACGCTCCAACACCAGAACCAGAGTTAGATGTCCCTGACCCTCTCCCAGCCTGAAGGGACACCCAAATCCAACTCTTCCTGCTGGGCTGGCAATCACGGAGCGATGGAAAGCCATTTGACATCTTCCTTGAGACCACACACCCGTACCAGGCATTTGATGCCAGTTTCCATTCCTGCTCATGGACCATCTCCATCCATTGCACTGAGCCCCAGAGGCTGCAGAGCTGATGGGCAAGAGTACCCTCCACTGCCAGTGGATTGGGAAGGAAAAGTGGCAGTTGTTCCTGCTGGGGTTTCCTGAGTGGCCTGGCAGGGGCTCTCGGGGACACGGGGCATACCCTGGCACCCTTCTCCCTTGCCTAACCCTGCCATGTCTGGACCCACAATTCTTCAGGTTAACCCTTATCTTCTTTGAGGATATAACACAACCTGTTTCTCAGCATGGGAACCATTTCTGTTCCTTTCTCAGACCGCGCTTCCCCTTGGGCTCCCGGGGGCGGCGGTACCCAAGCTGGGCTTTGGGGGTTCAGGAAAGCCCCCAAACCACTCCTGCCCCTCCCCCAGGGCTCTATACTGGATGCTGAACCCCCCACCATTAGAGGGGCACATCCTTGTCACTGAACCAACTACTCTTAAGCTATAATTTCTTTCTGGAATGCATGCTGATTTCCCAGTCTTCCACCCACTTTACCCCACTTCCCTTCCTTTTCCATGTTTCCAGGGCTGAGCCTCTAGGAGAGTTGGGACGACAGGACAAAGAAGAAACAAGGGCACCGTGGGGCTTTCTGTCCTCCTCTGTCATGCTGCCCCCCCCTTTGCCCCCTACCTCGCAGGCCCCAGGGCTGGCAGGACCAGCTCAATCGGCTGCTTCTGTCTTTTAGCCCTCACCGCTTCTCTCCTGACTCAGCCTCCCCAGATCCCCACCTTTCTTCCCTCCCTTTCCTCCTTCACCCACCCCTGCTTTTTTCTCCCTTCACATGTCCCCTCCCTCTTGGCATCACTGCCCCATCTTGCCAAGGGTTGTCTCTACTTTATCCCTGTGACTTTCTCTGTACCCTCCACCCACCCTGGTCACTTTGCCCTGGGAAGTTTTCCTTTCCTCCGGCGTATTCTTCTCTTGTTGGCTCTCTTTCCTTTCCTAAGGTCTGGGGCACAGACTGGTCAGGGGTGGTGGGGTCAGTGGGAGGGCATGGCTTGGCAGACACCGCCCGATGTCCTTGCTGCCTCAACCTGGCTTCCTGTGGCTTCCCTCTGTGCCCAGCTGTGGGGCACCACAGTGGCCCATCGTCCTCACCCACCTCCTTGCTAGCAAACCTGCTTCTGGTAGCCCGCAGCCACCCTATACAACTATATATATTTGTGTCTATATACACTTTTTTTGTAAGGGCCCATTAATGATGGAGGCCTGTTGGTGCAGGTCCTCAAGCCATGCATGGGTCTCTCTGAGCCCTTGGACCACCCTAGGAGAGGCAGGGACCATGAGATCTAAGAGCCGCTGCTTCCCCCAGGACTGCAGGCCACTGAGTGGGGCAGCGGAAGGCACTGGTAGCCTCTTAGGCTGCAAGCCCCTCCCCCACTGCCACCCAGTGGCAGTTACTTCCGTTGCGGCCCCTGAGGCCGGGTTCTGAAAGGGTTCTGGCAGTTGGCCACTAGGCTCAGCCACTTCTCCCACAGTTCCTGTGTGTAGAACTCTCTGGAAGCCTCTAGTTCAGACCAGGCCACTCTGCCCCTGTTGAGCCTGGAGAACTACTTCTGTGCCTTCCTGGGATGCTACATTCTTTTGAGCCTGGGCATCGGCGAAGGAAGGCCTTTGCTGGAGTTTGGAGGGGCCTGGGAAAGCTCCTGCCTTTGCCAAGGAACACCCCCTTCCTTCCTAGATGCCTGATGTCCCACCACGAGAGGTTCTCTCCTGGATGAAGGACTGGCTCCTGTTATAATAAAAGAAAACACTTCATGCTGTCAACCTCCTTTTGTTCTTTAAAGTGAGCTGTCAGGACCCCCTTGAGACCAGAGGCTGGGGTCAGGTGGAAGAGGGGGGCGGTGGGAAGGAACATGCCCAGTGCACCTCACAGGCTGGGAGGGATGGAGAAAGCATCTGGAAACATCCCCAGATGTCCCAATGGGCTTGTGGGATCCCAGCCCTGAGGTGTTGCCTCCCCAGGTCGGTGAAAAGCCTTCCCCAACAGGAGAGCTCCCAGTGCATGAGGCCGGACCCCAGGACTCCGGCTTCAGGAGGGTCCCCAGGACTGAGGGGACATCCTGATGATCCTGTCTTCTCCCTCAGGGGCCCTCCCAGCAGACAGCTCTCATAAGCCATGAAATGTCCCTGAAGCTGGAGGCCCCGTGGACCCAGCATGACTGGAAAGGAAGGTAGATGGCAGCTCTGAGTCATGGCGGGGTCTTGTCTCCCTTCCTTCGCCATTTCTTCAAACTGCACGGCTGCTGCCTGGGTTGGAGGGAGAGACAGAGGACATCCCTTGTCTGGAAGGCCAGCGTGAGGCCTTGCCCCCACCTTGGATGTCCCCTTCCCTCCCTCTTGAATACTGCCTGTGTTCTTACCTGTCCCTCCCTTTCCCTGAGATGACAAGTCTGCTCCTTAGAAACTCTAAACTGCAGGACACTTTTCGGGTGAGACCACAAGGTGGTCAGCTGCTCACTGCTGGACCTTCTCTCTCTCTCTCTCCAGCCTCTGTGTTCTAGAAGCTTCCCTTGGTCCTCCTTGACCTAGGAAGTCTCCCCGCTTCTGTTTCTCTGTATGCCTCTGAACACAACTTCCCTACTTCCTGTCTCTTTTGGTGGAAACCATCTCTCCATAGCAGTCATCACTATGGGTCACTGGTGGGTAAGGATACTGGTACCTGCTGTCCCTAGAACAGCTGGTGGCTTTGGCCAGACATCTCTGTACCCAGATGTGCTCATCACTTCATCTTTCCCATGTACACCATGAAGTGAGAGAGCTTAGGAATTGCTGCTGTCCTACTCACTCCTCTGTTCCCTTCAACATACACGTGGATGTATTTCCCTGTGTACCTTTCTTCTCATCCTCTTTTTCTTTTGATCACAGAGAAGACTGGACCTCAAGTCAAGGAAGGAGCTAGAAGCGAGGACCTCATCTGACTCCCCAGAGGTTCACAGCCCTCGAGTGTAGGTGATACTGAGAGAAAACACCTCTCTGCACTCATGCTGCTGTGCCTGAAAGCCAGGGATCTCAGTCCCAAGAATGCCCCCACCCCAAAGCTCTTCCATCGGCCACCACAAAGGGAACCAGTGTAGGGCGCCGGTCTCTTATCCTTTTCCCCTCACCACCTGGCCCTCAACTGGAAATGGCAAGCAGGGTCCTACCCAGACGCCACCACCTGGTCCCCAGAGGCGGATTCAGTCCTGCTAGTGTCACGGCCTCTTTCCCCTCTTCTGAGCTAAGTCCTAAGGAAGACCGTTCCTCACCAGCCTGTTGGTGTGTAATTCTAGACCTGGAGTGTTTCAGCCACGATGTGTGCTCAGGGCCCACCCCTTATATCTGTTTCTTGCACCGTGGAAGACGGATACTATTTGTCACGAATCCCTAGCGATTAGCACAGAAATTGGCACACATGCTCAACACATGCTCTTTTGAATAAAATTACTTCAAATGGTGCAAAGGTTGACCTTTTCCTCCCCCCGCCCCCCCCAAAATTAGAGGTGGCAGAGAGCTTGGGACAATCCTGACGTGCTCAGAAAGAAAGATGAGAAGTTTGAGGGGACAGTGGGATGGGGACTCTGGGACCAAGTTCACCTGCGGGGCAGAGTTGTTGAGGCTCCGTGCACACAGGGCGGGTTGTGAGGGCACTGCGTGGAGTTCAGGTTTGGGGACCATTACAGGTACTGAAGCAACCTACTACGAGCACAGAGTTGTTGCTCCAACACTAGAAAAAGATAAGTCCCATCAGACTCTGATTAAAGAGGAAATTCTTTCTCTGCCAGGTCAGTCTTAAGGAATTGCTGTAGAAACGGAAGTGGGATTTAAAACATATAGTGACCCACTTTCTCTATGCACCCTCATGTTGTACGGTTTCATCTTGTGAGGAGACATATCCAGGTTAGGTTTCTAGTTATGGCTTCAAAAGCTACAGTCTTAAATGATTCCTGGGCCTCCATTGCACACGTCTCTGGACATGGTTACAATGGGAGGGAAATGGCTTCCATAGTGAGGAAGCGTGAGTGTGCACACACGCGTGTGTACAGGTGTGGATGCACCTGTATTTTTTTTTTTTTGCTGGCATGTGTCAGTGTATAGGCACAGCTGTAGGCACATGCTGTCACATCTATTGTCCCCACTGCTGACACTGCCCAGGAATTCCCTGCGTTGGTGGTGGCTTGACAAAGCACAGTGCTGACCAAGCTGTTCACAGCAAGTCTGAGCAAATAAGGAACGAACACCGTGATGGCAGAGTGGTGACTGTGACTCACATGGAGGGTCACCAGGCGTGAGTTGTCAGCTTCGTCCCTATTTTCCCAATCTCATCCCTCCTCTCCATCCTCACTGTCAGTGCTAGAACTCAGATCATCAGCTCTTCTCTAAACCTTCTAAACCTACTCCCCCATCACTCCCCACACTGTCCCCAGACTGGCCTTTCCAGAACTTGAATATGATCCAGTTACGAGCTAAAAGCTCCAGTGGCCTTCCCACTGCCCGCTCACTGGTCTGCCAGTCCCAGTTTGGTCCAGGCCCTTCTCTGTCCCTCCTCCTTTGTTCTAAAACCACTGAGCATTCCCAAAGGCACACCTTGTGCTTTCCTGCCTCCGTGTGCATCATGCTCTTCCTCTCCTCCCCAAACAGGCCCACACCACGGCACATCATTATTAAAAGGGCAAAGGTTAAAGACAGAGAACCATAAAAGCAGCAAGAGAAAAGCAGCTAGTTACCCTCAAGGAAGGTAAGGCTTCCAGCTGGTTTCTCAACAGAAACTTTGCAGGCCAGAGGGATTGGCACAAAATAGTCAAAGTGATGAAAAGCAAGGACCTATAACTGAAGGTACTCTACCCAGCAAGGCTATCATTTAAAATCAGACAGATAAAGAGCTTCCCAGGAAAGAAAAAGATAAAGGAGTTCATCACCACCAAACCAGTATTACAAGGAATGTTTGAGGAATTTCTTTAAGGTGAAAATAAAAATAATAATAAAAAAATATATGAATAATAAAGTGGCAATAGCTACATATCTATCAACAATTGCTTTCAATGTAAATGGATTAAAAACTCCAATAAAAAATACAGGGTGGCTGAATGGCTAAGAAAACAGACCCCTTACATAAGATGCCTACAAGAGACTCACTTCAGATTGAAACTTTCCCTCCCTCATTGAGAATTTTGAGGTCAGTACTCCTTTTTCAAAGATTTTTCGCTCTTATTGTGGATTCAAATTTAAATTCAGAGAACTAAAGTAGAAAAAGTTTTCTTTCTGTAACTTTTTGAAAGCGCCAAACCTAAATCAGATCCCTGATTAAACATTAAGTAGATCGCATTTATTATAAGTCCTTTCCTCCCCCATTTCCATTCTGCTCTGTAAAAAATCCATCATTATATAAAATGTCTACATATTTTATGACCTTTGCCCTATCTATGTATGATTATCAATTCAGACCAACATTTCATTCCAGTTTAGCAGAAGCATGTCATCTTTGAATGTCTGATCTCAGAATCCTGGTAGTCTAATATTTTGTTAAGAGGGTGGGGAAGAGGGAAGGAAACTAACATTGATGAAACGCCTGTCATATGCCATCCCCTGTACACCCATTAGCACCTTTACTCATTGCAAAGACCCACAGTAGCCTGTGTTACTGCCTGTTTTACAGATGAAGAAACTGAGGCTCAGGGACTGAGACATGAGTTGAAGGTTATATGGCTAGGAAGGCATGGTTGTCTCCACAGCTCACTCCCTCCATTTTGCCATGCTGCCTTCTGGAAAGTGACCAGAGGTATAGGTTTCCTAGGCTCTTTGTTAAGCTGAGCGAACAGTGTTTTATCCACTTCCCCACCAAGCCATTCACATTCATTACATTTCCATATACTGGAGGGAGCTTTTGTTCTGATAACACCGTCCCTATAATCCTATAATGTCCAGTACATGGGTTTTACTCTCACTTTTGTCTCAGTTCATTTCATTGTATGGAATGATGACCCCAAGAAAATGAGTGGTCTCCAGGGAGAAGATTATTAAGCTAAAATTAATAGACATGAGAAGTCTCTCAGATACTGTTAGCATTGATAATTTACAATTGCCATCTTTGGAGATCCAAGATGGCAGAAGAGATAAAACACTGTGCTTGCCACATCCCATGAACACATCAAAAGTACAACTAAACTATTAAACAACCAACCTGGAGAGTCACCTGAAGTCTAGCTGAACAGGAGTTTTATAACTAAGGATATAAAGAAGCAGCTACGTCGGGACTGTGAGAACGGGTGGGAACGGGAACCGAGCTGGTCCCACACCCACATGCGGAGTTTGAAAACTGGAGGGGTATTTTGGAGCAAGGGACCCCAGCCTCCCACACCAGGATCCCCAGTCTAGAGTACTGGTTCTGGGAAGAGGAACCCCCACAACATTTGGCTGTGAAAAACAGTGGGGATTCTGACCATCTGGGTGGGAAGGAAGGCTGCAGAAAACCCAGACATCTGCTTTTAGGGCCCACACAGGCACTCACCCTGGCCTCCAGCGAAGGGACAGTGACTCTGGGGGGCATTGGAGACATATGGGGAGAGGCTGGGTTGTGTAACTTTAAGGTGAGGGTTGGAGGGACAGTCCCCATTTCCCCTGTATGGGGCCTTCTCCCACGCAGCCGGCAGGCAGACGCCATCTTTCCTGTGTTGAGCCCGCCCCCCAGAGGCCAAATCTAAATCTGATTGGCCTGATGAGCTCTGCTGCTCCACCCTGCTGGCTCACAGAGACCCTGCCTCACCCAACCTGCTTACTGCAGGAGGCTTTGTCAGTGGCTGAGCCTTCTGGGAGCTGACAGGCGGCAGCTGGCCTAGAGGTGTCATGGTTTTTTGTGGTGCTACCCCAGGCCCGGTAGTGGGGGCAGCCTTCCTCAGTTCACAGCATGGCCTGTCCCACGTGCCTCCAGTGTTAGCACAGGCAGCAACCAACCATGGATTGCACTGCAGTTCCTACCAGATACCCCCTGTACAGTCACAGGCAGTGGGTGACCTGGGTCTGTATCAGAGCCCCTTCCAAGAGGCCCCCAAACCAACATACTTGCAGGTTGGCTTCAGACCACAGCAGAGCACTGCCCAATAAGCCCCACAAGTGGCACACAAAAAGGGTGGTTTCAACAGGCATCAGATCCTCCTGGGGTGAATCCTGCTTCATGGGTAAGCCCATAAGCTGTGGATGTGGCTAGATTCCACAGCTGGTCAGCCTGAGGGTCAATCCCTCCCACTTACATGCCAACAGCAATTAAGGCTCAACTATAACAGGAGGGCACACAACCCACACAGGGGACACTCCTGGAGCACCCGGCTCAGATTACCATGGAGACTGTACCCTTGGGCCCCACAGGGGCACCTACTACATAAGGCCACCCGGCCAAGGCTGGGAGACAGAGCAGATCTACCTAATACATAGAAACAAACACAGGGAGGCAGCCAAAATGAGAAAACAAAGACATATGCCCCAAATGAAAGGACAGGAGAAAACTTCAGAACAGAATTGAACAAAACGGAGATAAGCAACCTACCAGAGACAAGAGTTCAAAACAATGGTTATAAGGATGCTCAAGGAACTTAGTGAGAACTTCAACAAAGAAATAGCAAGCATAAAAAGGGACATAGAAACCATGAAAAAGAACCAGTCAGAAATAAAAAAATACACTAACTGCAATGAAGAATGCACTAGAAGGAAACACCGGCAGATCAGATGAAGCAGTGGATTGACTCAGAGACCTGGAAGACAAGGTAGCAGAAAATATCCGACTGGAACAGCAGTAAGAAAAAGAATCCCCTCCCCCCCCCAAAAAAGAGGAGAGTTTAAGAAATCTCTGGGACAACATCAAGTGTAACAACATTTGCATCATAGCAGCACCAGAAGGAGAAGAGAGGAAGCAAGGGATTGAGAATCCATTTGGAAAAATAATGACTGAAAACTTTCCTAACCTGGTAAAGGAAACAGACATACAAGCCCAGGAAATGCAGAGAGTTCCAAACAAGCTGAACCCAAACAGGCCCACACCAGACACATCATAATTAAAATGGCAAAGGTTAAAGACAGAGAGAAAACCCTAAAAGCAGCAAGAAAAAAGCAGTTAGTTGCCTACAAGGGAGCCCTCATAAGACTTTCAGCTGATTTCTCAACAGAAACTTTGCAGGCCAGAAGGGGTTGGCACAAAATATTCAGTGATGAAAAGCAAGGACCTACAACCAGGGTACTTTACCCAGCAAGGCTATCATTTAAAATTTAAGGACAGATAAAGAGCTTCCCAAACAAGAAAAAGCTAAAGAAGTTCATCACCACTAAACCAGTATTACAAAGAATGTTAGACTTAAGATGGAAAGACCAATATCAAAAATACGAATATAATGGCAATAACTATATATCTATCAACAATTGCTTTCAATGTAAGTGGATTAAATGCTCCAAACAAAAACACAGGGTGTCTGAATAAGAAAACAAAACCTTCTGTAGATGGAAGAATGGATAAAGAGGGGGTGATACATATACACAATGGAAAATTCCTCGGACAGGGAAGGGAATGGGTTCTTGGCATCTGCAGAGACATGGATGGACCTGGAGGGTATTGTGCTGAGTGGAGCGTCAGACAGAGCAAGACAGGTGCAATGTGATTTCACTTATATGTGAACTCTAAAGAACAAAGTTAACAGACAAAACAGAAACAAACTCATAGATACAGAAAACATTGATGGTTGTCAGATGGGAGGGGGATTGGGGTGATGGGTGAAAAAGGGGACGGGATTAAGAAACACAAATTGATTGTAACAAAGTAGTGATGGGGATGTAGGGTATAGCATAAGGAATGTAGTCAATGATACTGTAATAACTATGTATGGTGCCAGGTGGGTACTAGACTAGTCAGGGGAGGGGGCTCACCTCTTAAATTATATTAATGTCTAACTAAATGCTGTACACCTGAAATTAATATGAAATATTAAATGTCAACTGTAACTGAAGAATTAAAAAGACTGGGGAAAGGTGAAGGGCAGTAAGAGGTCCAAATTTTCAGGTATGAAACAAACAAGTCATGGGATGTAATGTACAGCACGGGGAATATAGTCAACAATATTGTGATAGCATGGTACAGTGTCAGATCATAGCTGGACTTATCATGGTGATCACTTCTTTAGGTCTACAATGTTGAATAATGACAGTGTTCACGTGAAACTAATATAATATTGTATCTGACTACATTTTGAATAAAAATCTTTAAAAATAAAACTGCTTTGTTTATTAAATATTGAACACGTGCAAAAGGCGATCTTGGCTAAACACTGTACCTTTTGGCTCCATCTACAACAAATAAACTATATGGTGTGGTGTATTTTCATTTCATATAATTAAACAGTATTAACTTTGTAAAACCATAAAAGCTTTTAAACCTGCATTAATCATCCTTTTGGAAGAAAAGAAGCAATGTTTCGCTCTTGTTATGTTGTTACCTACTAATTAACGGGATGAATCAAATTTCCCTGTTTCTTTAGATTTGCATGAGCTTAAAATACCCTTTTATCTACATTAGGTAGAATGTCAAAACTAGTTTTTGGATTATTTTAAAGCGTGGTAAGATCACAGGCTTTCCTGAAACTATATCCTATCTTGACAATGCATTAAACCTTAAGAAAAGTTTAATTAACAAATGTCAGAATGTGTTTCTTCTAAAAAAGTGATATATTAACAATTCGTTCCTATCTCCCAAGTCTAACAACATCTTAGCCCTTAAAGAAAAAAATGCATATTTTACATCTTAACATGACTTATGCTAACTGAAACTGGATGTTTTAAAATTAAAGTACATATAACCTAATACAGAAAAAATAAGCATATTATTGTTTCATTTTTAGATATATATTCTCATTGATTTATAGACTATTGTTGGGTTGTTGGGAAAGTCACGATGTATTCCGTTTTTCGTTGCAAAAATGCGTCATGACTTTTCTGACCACCCAATAGTTTACCTAGTTCATATCATTAGATACTAATTAATTGCAAGTTTTTGCACAGATCAGCTGTGGTTGCCAAGCCAGTTTAAGACATTGTCTAAAATCTCTGGGCCTCACCTTTATTTTCTGGAAAATGGGCATAATTACTTCTTTATTCTTTACATATGTTTTTGGACATAACAGATGAGAAAATACATGCACACACACTTTGATAACTCTAGCGGGTCATGCTAAAGGTTTATTTTTGTTTCATTTGCTCGTACATTTTTTTCCCAAAGGATCTACATGTGCCAAAAAAGAACAAGAAAAAATAAGAAAAAAAGGTAACATTAGTCCTATCTTAATCTTATAACTTATATCGCATGTCTTTAGAATTCTGTTTTTCTTTAGTCTGTTCTCTCTGCTCATGTAGAAATATACCCACATGTGTGATTTTCAATGGTTTACCAGTATTTCATATATCAAATTTCCTTAAATCTGTATTGCATATTCAGCTTATTTCTATTATTTCACTATTATTAGAAATGATATGATGATAATCTGTGTAAATGTACCTTTAGACACATCTCTGATTATGTCCTTAAGATAGAATCCTAAAAGTGAAATTGCTGAGTGAAAGGGCGCACATATTTTTTTTAAGGATTTTGCTACATATTTCCAAATTGCCCTCAAGAAAAATATTTCCAATTTACGCCATCACCAGCAATGGATGAAAAGCTGGCTCTCCCCACACTCTTGTCAACACCAGGTATTTACATTGTTTTCCATCTTAATAAGATGGTTTTGCTATTATTATATATATTTCAGTATCCCTCTTATCATTCTCCTTTTTTTTCTTTCTCCCACCCCTCCCCCCCTTCTCACCTACTTGGTGAGAAAATGCTGGTTGTGAAACTAGAAACTGTCACTCTTTGAACTAGCATTCCTTCCTCTAGAGGCTCAGAAAGCTATTTCATAAAGAAATGTTGTTCGGACTCTATAATTTTCAGCATCCCAGGCACCGCTGGCCCCTTGTAGGCCTCAGGCCTACAAGGATGTCTGGACGGTCTAAAGAGAACATTAATAGATACGACCTTTTCTCTGTATTCCCTCTGGCCACCTGCGCCTTTGGGAGGGTCTTTGAGATGCTTGATGCTTTATGTAGCTGGAGTTATTGATCAGGGGAGCCAAAGGGAGTGTTCACCATGGCCAGGGGAGGTGTTTACACCTGAGTTTGCAGCCAGGGTCCAAGGGTTTGCTCACACTTCATCATCTCATGCCCTGATGTGTGTGACAAACAGGATCCCAAAGGGATCTCCATCTCAGCTGGGATCCCAGCTGACCTTGATCTCAGCTGGGAAATCAGGACAACCTGGCACTTCATGAATTACGGGAAAATATGACAAGACACGTGTACAGTCAGAATGAAATCATTTGATTTGGCAGTCACTCTGCTCTTCTATTAAATTTAAAGTTCAGCAAATGCCATTTATGAGAACGTACTGTAAACATGCGTCCTCTCAGACTATTGTAGTAACCAACCTTGCAGTTCTCCAAATTTCCCAGCTCTTCTCCCAGGAGAATGGATGGATTGGACTTTGGGTATTGGGGTTGGGCGGGGCCATGTGCCTGCTTCCGGCCCTTTAATTACCAGAAGAGGTGACATGAGTCACTTTTAGGCTGAGCGTCCAGTTGGCTATATGTGACCCTCCCCTCTGCCACAGGGATAAGAAGCATTCCAAGTCCCCAAGTGGGGACAACATGCAGCGGCGCCTGCAGAGAGCCACAATAGGACAAGAAACAGATATGAGAAATCACCTAGTATTGCTCTGTGACACTAAGATTTTTGAGTAATCCTTTTAACTAGTAATTTGTTACTGTAGCATACCCTAGCCCAACCTGACATTCTGAAGGACTTTTTTTTTTTTTGCTAATGAACATTTAATGACTATAAACCTTATAAAAATAAACATCACCATTGGTTACAGGGAGAATTGAATTCCTGATGTAAAAAAAAAAAACACCATAAAAGGCAACTTTAAAAAATGAAATCATTTAGGAAGTCCCCAGTTCTCATTGTTGTTAGCAGCTTTTATGCCCATCTCTTCTAATAAAAATAAAATTTGATATGCTAAATTATAAAGTGAAAAAGAAAGAGTGCTAAGATGTATTGAGTGTTTGCTATGTACCAGGTACAGTGCTAGATAGTTTATCAGTTTTATTTTACTTAAGACATCACAGTAACCATGGATGGCAAGTGTCATTTTTATTTAAGGAAGCGAAACTGAGATGTACAGAGATGGAGGAATTTGACTTTGAACCCAGGTTGGTCTTGTTCTTCTACTGCCTTTGCCATTTTCCCTCCTCACATTTTGATTGTTTATGGATTCATCCAAATTTGAGTCGCAAACTTGAAAAAGATACAACCTTTTTCTGTTCTAGAGACAAAGGGGAAATCTGGTTTAATTCAGATGTGGATTCTTTGTATGTTTGGTAATTGCCAACTTCATGGCCTCTGCTGAGACTAAATTACAGGGGACAACAATAAAATGTTTTCAGGGACCTTCTCTTTAAATAAAAAAAATCTTTTTTTCTTAAGCTGAGCCATCCTGCTACCTGTTGGCAGCTCAGTGTGGGCTGGGTGTCAAATCGCTGTTGCTCAGAGCTCAAACTCTTGAGTGAGCTCTTAACCAACTGAGCCACTCGGCTGGCCCTAAATAAATATTTGTACTTTCCCGGGTTCTAGGTGATATCTCAAGTTTACATTCAGCCCCTTGTCCAGGTCAGCCCTTTGTGAAATGTCTCAGAGGCTGGCTTGATTTTTGTAGCAGTCGAAACAATTTTATATTTGCAAGTGAAGATATAAGTTAGAATGTGCTACTGATAAGAGCACAGACAGCGCGTCCTTCCCGCTATGGACAATGGTATAATTTCTCCAGCGCACTTGTCAGAAAGCAGCAGCGGCAGATGGAGGAAGTGAAGGACACAGAGTGAATCGGTGACTGTAGCTGAGATCGTCACACTCTGTGTTGCGGCACGTGGACTGTTGGAGGTTCTCTCTGCCGAGCATCCTTGGTGACACCCCTGCTCATCTGCACCCAAAGATGTCCTGCTCTCTCTGGGACATGCATGGTTGTGGTGTTCAAGTCTTTAGGGACACAGCACATCAGGAATACAGACCCTTAGTTCCAACCAGCCAGTCTCTTCAATGTCCTCCAAACACACCTCGCTTATCCAGTCTCGACCGGTCTCCAATTATTCTTTCCCAGATCAATAATATTAATAAATGCATATCTCTACGTAATATTTTCCTAGTCATGGAGTCTCTCTTTCATCCCTGTCATACAGGAGATTGTTTTTGGGTCTTACTTTAGAATTCGGGAGGGCAGGAAAGTTGGGGACCCCCTTCCTCCTTTTCTCATCTGCGAGAGTCCGGGCGAGTTGAAACGTCTCCAAGAATCTCCTCTCCAGCTTCTCCTTCTGAATGGTTGGCCTCTCCTCCTTCCAACAGCTGCACACAGCACCCTCTTTACCCACTGCTGCCCCCATGTGCCCTGAGGCCCTTAGAAGAGTGTGAGCTAAGGAGGGAGAGAGATGTTGGCGCCAGGCAGAAGCTGAGTTTGAAGCCCGGCTCTGCCACTCAACCATATGACCTTGGACGAGACGTCTCACCTCCCGGCACTCCGGTTAATTCACCTCTACATGGACACAACCAGGTATGGTTGTTCTGCGGAGGAAATGCGATGAGGCTCACCAAGGGCTCTGCCCAACGCCTGGCTCAGCAATGGCTCAGAAATGGCTGGGTTGTCTCTCCTTCCTCACAGGCCGAGACCTCGTCCCGCGTGCCTCTCTCATCCCTCGCTCTCCCCTGCATTCGTGGAACACTGGACATACAGGGAGCGTGCAATCAGTACTCTCTGAATTGACGCACAGAGAGGCCAGCCTTCAGACACTGGCCCGGAGAAAAAACTCCTCTATGGGGCAGTCGGCGTCCATACCTGTGTGTCAATCACAAGCATCCTTTGAAATCCGGGGACATCTATGATAGAGCAGAGTTCCAACTCAGCTGCTACACACAGACGTGCTTGAGTCACACCAGATTCCAACAGTGTGGGGACAAGCCTGGAGGTGCCCTGAGAATTGAATCCACCTTGGTGCCTGTTACCCCATGTTGGAAAAACACCATGGGTAATTTTATCTGGGAAAAAAAAATCCATCTTGTGCGTGACACCAGTTAGTTCGGAAAAAGCTTGTGCAAAGGGAGACTATTCACTTATCATTAAGGACCAAAATATGTTTTCTGCTGCTGCCCTGAGGTTTTTTTGTTTTTTTTTTTCCTTTTCCCTTTTGTTTTTGTGTTTTCCATTTCCCTACTGGTTTTAATTAATTTTGCCCTAGATTCATGAGTATTGTGAACCTGAAGAATTTCTTTTTAATTTAAATAAATAAAAGCTAGCGAGTCCCCCCCTCCCCGCCCCCCGATCACCAGGCTTTAATATGAAATTACTGTTTTCTGGCAGGATCATCTGCAAAACTCTGATTTTGTTGCTTCCTCTGTTCCCATCCTGATAATTGTGGCTGAATTCCCTTGTCTTTAATATGCCATATATTTTCCACCTGGCAAAGGATTCACACAGATACAGATAATAAATACCCCGTAGACACAGACAGAGAAACTGCTGTAATTGCTTTCATAATGACTCTGAGACATCAAAGGAAGGCAAATAATGGTATTTAACACTGTTTCCATTCTTTAGCTGAAATGTAATTTTATAGAGTTATTGTCAGGCAGGAGGAACGTACAAGTACAACTGTCATATTCGGCTCATATTAATTAGCTGCCCACGAGAGGGCCAGGCGCGTAATGGCAAAGTTCTCCTCATTTCAGATGGTCTGATATTCAGCCCGAACCCTAAGTACAATGGCTTGATTAACATAGTTGCTTAGATCAGGTTTTCCCTGGGAGTGTGTCAATTGGCATTTTGAAGAATCAATTAATTAGCACTCCAAATAATCCATTCTTGGGTTAATGAAAGTGTTTTGTACAGCTGCAAAGAAAAAAAAATTACACGAAGAAAAACTAAACCTTTCCAAAGTGGCAATGAAAAAGATTTATCTGGGAAAATTGTGTTGTCCATTTCAAAATACCACAGAAAATGTGAGTTTCCTTTTAAAGCCAGGAAATTGACATGTACGGTTTTTGAACCTCGGAGGGCACATTTTGGCTTAGTACAAGGTGGGTGGTGGATGCTCTGGTGGCACGGAAATGAGAACTTTTATTTTCACGACTTTGTCCTGTAATCGTGTTTCTTAATCAGGGTAAGTCATGGCCAACGTTTTGCATACCATTATCCACTATTTACCCCTCAGTGGCAATGTGCTCATTAACATTTTAAAAATGCAGCATCACACAGATACTCATGCTTCTTTTTAAAGTTTGAGGTCTAATTCTCAGACAAAAGATCACTACAAACTGAAGAAGCAAATTTATGTTTCATCAAAGCGGGTTAACTTAGAGATGTAATACATTTTTTTACAATGCAGTTTCAATGGTTAGAAAACCAAACTGAAAATCTCAGACACCTTTGCCATCATTAAAATGTCACTCTTGGCGCAATTTATCAATCCTCCGTCTACTTAAGGAAAGTGCTAATGCTGTCTTCTTGTCTAACTCCCTTGGATCCAAATTTTAAAGAACTGACTTTTGTGGCAGGCCTTTCTGATCTCTGAAATTATCTTAATCAAGCCTATAAATGAATAAAATAGTTTATCTGGTGTTTCAGCTCTCTTCTGCTTCCAAAACTTGGTGTAACTTATAATAATTTTGGTAACAATTCCTCCTTCAGGAAATTCCGCCTTTATCAGAATTCCTGATGTAAGTTGTTGTTCAATCACGTTCAAGGCCCTTAACATGAAAGGTGTAAAATAAGTATTTGTCAAATTAAGTAAAGCAAGTTGTAATATTGACTAAAAATTATTTGGAATTAAAATGTGCATTTAATCACTTGCATGGGTGGGGTTTTTCTGTAGTATAAAAAAAATGTGATTTCTCATTACTAAGCGATTAGTAACTTTCCAATTCAGTCTCATTCACAAGATACGACTTTTTAGGTAAAAATCAACAATATTTAAAAGAGACCCAAACAAGTGTTTTGCTAATATCAGATGTGGCTTGCTTTCCTTCCCTTATATTGTTTTAGTCAATGCTTAATAAGTGTTGGGATTTAGGTGATATTGAAGGACAGTTTTCTAGATGAGAGTTGTAGAGCTAGTTACACAGTATCAGTAGGTCTTAAAAGGTGGTATAGCCAGCATCCCTTAAACTCAAAAATACACAGAGGAAAAGGTAAAACAAACAACCCCCCCCCACACACACACACACCCCAGTAGAAACGAGTTCATGTCTTCCTATTAGGCTGAATAATTCTTCTAAACTTAACTGTTTGCTTTCAAGCTTTAATGAGGTCAGTGATGTGGTGACGGAAAGATATCCCCCCTTTCCTGAGATGCTGAGGGACACGGACCACTCTTCCCATCCTCGTCCCTCAGGGCGAGGAGACGGTGGGTAGGGGCTTGTTTCTAACACACTGGAACGGACACAAGTGAGATCCAGCATTGCCTATGTCTTGCTTATTCTATATTTTTTTGCTGCTCTTAGACATGCAAAAATGGCACTGTTTCATTGTCACCGCTCACTGTGGACTTCAGCCAGAAACGAGATCTATTGCTTATTTTGCTAATCAGCCCCTTCCATATCTGCATGCTCATTTTCTGATAGCTGATGAGGCGACAAGGTCATTGGACGTACAAGTACTTATTTAAAAACAGACATGAGAGTGAGATAGAGGTTAGTTGGGTCTATCAGAGCTGTCAATCAATTAATGAAAATTATTGAGCAAGGACACTGTGGGCAAAGAGAACAGAAGGAGGGAAAGTGACCATGGAGACACAACATAGGGAAAACGACAGAGCCCACTAAATGTGCTCACGTGAGTGCTAAAAACAGACATGCTCACATCCCAAGTGAGAGACGGCTCAAGGAGGCTTGGGGACGGGGGCCTCTGCTATTTCAAGGGCTGAAGGGCGGACAGCACAGGGCTCTAGCCCAAAGGTACACCCTGAACAATGCCTTCTGTCAGATGGGGAGGAGAGAGGCACGATGCCTGATGAATATTTTACTAATGTGCCCACGACCTGTGGCTAAGATTTCCAGTAATTTAAAGGCACTATGGTCCACACTAACATTGGGGGTAAGTAGAGGCCAAAGGAGTGCAAACAGCCCCCTTATTCAAGGAGAGAAAAATATTAGATTTCCACCTGTATGACAGACATGGAGTAAAGCTGAGTAATACTTGAAGGGGCCTTAAAAAGCTGTCACTGCTGTCCCCTGTATGCTGGCACCACTGTTTATCAACTCAAAAAAGAAATAATTCACAACTTGATCCTTGGGTGGGGGTGGGGGGAAATGGGCGAATAGAAAAATATGTAAATTAGAGGAATGAGAGAGGGAGGAGAGGGAAAGAGGGGGAGAGGGGGAGAGGTGGAGAGAGGGAGAGGGNAAACCGGACAAGGTCAGGGGAGGCCCGCATGGTGGGCCTTACAACGTCTGAGACCGAAAGGGACCACACAGGATGGTCTGAAGTAAAAATTCCTAACTAAAAGCGGGTCATGGCAGGTAGCCATGTCACAGGACTGTAGCTCCCTTGACAAAGATCAATCTTTACCTTAAATGAGCCTGTCTATTGTCTTTTTGCATCAAAATAACATAACCTTTGGAATGTCAGCATAATCTTTTCCAGACCCCTTGAAGGCACAACCGCCAGCACAGCACCCCTCATCGTTATCTTGCTGCCCTCATACCCTCTCTGTGTGCTGTAAATGTTTACTATCCTGTACCCACCAAGGTGAAAGAAATATGTCTCCCCATTTTGCTTTTTATCCAACCCCAGAGATTTCCCAGCTTTGCTTTTTCCTGCCCCCTTAATCAACCACCAATGGATTTCATGCACCCTTCCTTATGTACGCTCCTTTGATTCTAACGTATACAAAAGGGGGCAAAACTGCCATTCTCAATCCATTGCGATTTGCTTCCCGGCAATTGTCATCAACGTGGCTCAAATAAACTAAAAAAATCTCTACAGGTTTGGAAGTTTCTTACATGGCCATTGCTTATTCTTTATCCCATAAAAGCTTCCTGTCTTCTGCCCCATTTTGCAGTTCCCTGGATGGACCTCTGTGCAAGCCAGCTTCATGAAGTGTTAAGTAAAGTTTGTTTGTACCATCTAAATTGTCTTTTTAAAATCATTTTTAAACAATGTTATTGAACGAATGAAACAATATGTACGGGTGTCACATGTTTCCAAGCTAAGAGAAAATCTCACACCAATTCTAAATTTAGCCACACCTACAGAAGTCATCTCACCTCTTCTCAACTGCTTCATTTTTTGGAGGGAGGGAGAGAGAGAGAAGGGGGGAGAGAGAGAGAGAGAGAGAGAGAGAGAGAGAGAGAGAGAGAGAGAGAGGGAGGGAGGGACGGAGGGAGAGAGGGAGAGACATGGAGAGACTGAGGAGTGAGGGCAGAAAAATTGCCAATACGGTTGTGTGAATGAAAGATAGTGAGGGACACAAATGGAAAGGCTGCAAAGTCAAAAACGGGGAGATACTGACACCAAATCTCTGCAAAGCGTTCAAAATTCTCCAGCTGCCACGCTTTTAATTTGCTACCATTCTAATTAAAATGCAAATTAAATTTATAATTAGCATCAGCGCTTTCTAAAGAAACCTTCTTGTGTGCTGCACAAACATATGGGATGATGCCGTGGTGTAAAGTTTGTAAAACAGAAGTAATGGCCCAGAATGGGGGTGTGTAGGGGGTGGGGGTGTGGGGGAACTGTGCTTTTTCCTGGGAAGGAAGTTTTATGCAGAGGCGGGTTGGTTGGAGCGGATGGCAGCCTTTCTCAGCGGAGGACCGAAGTGGGTGAGTATCCCATTGCAACAAAAGGATTGCTGAATATGGGAGATTGGCCAGCCCGGGCCGTGACTTGGTTGGATCAGGTGTCAAGGGTTACCCTGCGTGTCATCGGGGTTGTATAGGAGATGCCAAAAGGCAAAAGGGGTCGGAGCTTCTCATCAGAAAGTCTGTGGTCAAAATTAACCGCTGCTTGCTTCCAGATAATTAGTTTAAAAATTGATGGGGAACCAAGTACCATAATGATCTCATGATTCGCCCATGTAGTCTGTTTTTAGAGTCAACTCTCTCCCCAGCTTGCTCTCCAAAGCTGAGGGCTGGGTGGGGATCCCAGCAACACGTTAGCCAAATGGGGTGCTTCATTTGCTGAGGTCTTGCTGAATGTGCAGGTTGTATCGCTATAATCCTTTCAACATAAATATATAAATCTGGCATTTCTGTTAGTTTTCTTCAGAAATAGGCTTGTGTTCACCGTGGCTCATGGAGCAGAAACATGGAGACTGCAGCTGCAGCAGGAGAAGGAAAAAACCCCACAAGACTGCTCTTCTATTCATCGTATTTGGGTTCACGGGAATCATCATGAATTAAAAAACAAAACAAAAAACGGAAACTAAAAATCTGCGATCCTCATGGCAATTGTGGTTTACTTTCCAGTGGAGGGACCCTTCCTGCACCCAAGTGTCTTTAATATCCCAGGAGCTCTCCTGTATCTATTAACCAGGCTCTCCATCAGATATTTTAAAATTTGAATGAAACAGGAATGAATGGATGTGTGTTAAGCTGTTATTAAACTATAATGTAAAGCAGGATTGCAGGAATATTTTTATATGTCACCAAGTCAATTAAAATGATAAGCCTGTAATATCACAATGGGGGTCCTGTACAAAACTGCATTTCATACGCACAGGGGGTCCTAAACTCCCTAGCATTTGGGTGGGAGGGCGAATTCTTACATATTCAGAGGCCTGTCTGTGTGCTTCCGTTTCAGCGGAGATTAAATGCAGAACTATGGGGGATAAATGTCGCCTGACTTGATTTCTCTTTAGTATTCCAAAAATGGCATTAGGCATTCTTAAAGTTAGGTGCTTACATAAATGAGCTGGAGATCCATTTGGGAAAAAAATTGTCAATTCCTAGGACACTTAGGTGTCTATAATAAAATCTATAGTCAGAAGGCCACCCTTGACTTGAATAAAAGTGATGTGGTGTCTGTTAGAGAGAAACATCGCATGAAACTGAAGATGGAGGAAAAAGTGAAAACTAATTGCAGACCATAATAATATGGTACTTAAAAAAACAACAACCCATAGATTCCTAATTGTAGGCTTTAAAATAAAGATAAGCTTTGTGCAGGGGAGTATTTTTGGTTTTTTGCTTGCATACTTAGAAAGATATATTTAGAAGTACAGTTGGTTGGATTATGTTGGAATGCCTTACAAAATGTGAAATGCTTTCCCAAGCGTCCTTTGACCACCAATTCTTCTCTGGGCAATGGCCACTGTCAAAAATGAAATGCTAAAAGATGACGTGGCTGACAGGTTTGACATAACTCAATTAATCAAGGCTTCACCAAAGAAAAGAAAATAATTTTCCCCATACGGTGATGAAAAGTGTCTTCTTAAAGTCACAGAATACAAGTTCCTTATTTCTTCCTGGTGCCTGAGAGGAATGCAGGCCTTCTAAATAAGTCTTCTGTGTGAGGGACAAAAGACGGAAAACTGTGGCATAAAAGCATTTCTTTGTTGAATTTCTAATTGTTGCCCCTCTCTTATTCACAAAATGAAGTCACCTTTGTCGTGGTTTCATGAACCGCTGGGTAATCAAAATTATTATGCCGCCACCTGTTGTCTGTTAATTATTCTGAGAAGATACTCATAAATCATAACACCGGACAATAAATCAAACTGTCAGCTCCCAGGTCAAAGGTTACCCATGAAAAGTTATAGGTCACCCACCGGGTGTGAAAGAGCAGGGTTTTAGAGCATCACTCATTGTCAAGCACTGTTGGGCGAAGTGCCATTGGAACAAAGGGACACTGAAGTACAGAAGAATTCCAGTCAGGGGACGGGCTCCGGCCAGGGGCAAAGTGGAGTCGAACCTAGGAGACACAGGGGCCGGCCAGCAAGACAGTCCCACCCTGGCCCAGCTCAGAGACTTGCTGGGGCTCCTCTGGAACCTCGTCGCAAACGGAGTTCATGTTGGCAAAGTCTGAAGAGTTGGGTTTGAAATACCATCTTCTCTCTTTCTTCCTCAGTGGAGAACGCATGGGAGAAGCTGGTGTCCTGTTCCATTATCCACCAACTGCAGTTTGACTGGACGGTGCTTTAGAATGCCTTGCATCCTAAATTAATTTGGTTTGGAACACAGTTTCCTTGTGCTGCGACAAGAACTTGAACTGCATTTAACATTTTCCACTTGTTTCTTTTTGGTCCCCTGGATTCGAAATAACATATCTTCACTTCAGACTGGTGTGAGTTGATGGAGGTTCTTGATTTAAAACCTGGCCAGGGGTAAATTATTTCTGAGGTGGTGGAAGCAACTTTAAGCTAAGGCATAATAAAGACATAATGATAAGGCAGCTGGAGAACACAAGTGATGTTTTAGGTGGGAGGTGCACTGCCTGCTGTTTGAATGGAATTCTGTAAAATGGATGCTGTGCCTTCATTAAAAATTTCTCTCTAAAATATTAATTTTTCCCGCCTTTGTGTTAATTTGTTATTTTCTGCTCAGACAACCACAGCTTTCCTCATGAGGAATAGGGGTAGCATGGTCTGTCTCACTACGAGGAAGGAAGACATGCAGGCTCCATGAATTCAAGAATGAGAACACCAGACACTGGGAGCCTGGAAGTGGTTCTCACAGACATGAACAGCCACGTCTCGCTTAACTATGGGAATACATCCTGAGAAATGCATCGTCCAGTAATTTAACTGATGTGCGAATATCACAGAGCGCACTTACACCAACCTAGATGGTACATCCCGCTACACACCTGGGCCACATGGTCCAGCCTACTGTGCGTAGGCTAGAAACGTACATAGTATGTCACTGCACTGACAACTGTAGGCAACTGTCATGTGCTGCCCTATGACATTACGACGGCTTCATGTCACTAGGCCACAGGAATTTTTCAGCTCCATTATAATCTTATGGGACCACTGTCGTGTATACAGTCTGCCACTGAGCAAAACGTCATTATGCGGTGCATGATTGTGTTATAGTCTCCGTTTGGCAGGTGGGGAAACTGAGGCTCAGAGGCATTAAAATGATTGCTCCAAGGTTCCAGATTAGTAAGTGACAAAGCCCCAAATCAAACTCAGGTCAGCCTGATATTCTACTACATGACATGCCTCTCCCAATTGCTTTGTTTTGTCATTCCAAACATTTTAACATCCTATGATTGTGCTATGAAGAGCATTTGGAGAACTAAACACCAAATGTTTCTCTGTAAAAACATAATGGCTCCCCAGTTTTTCAAAATATATAAAGCAGTTTTGCTGAGAATATATGTATTTTCCACGACGAATAAGTTGGAAGCATGTATCTGAGCAATGTGGTTCCCTCTGAGTGCATCTTCTCTCCAGAGGGCTCAGAACTTGCTGCTCATGAGTTAACTCACCTACCACCATAGAATAGAATTACCTTGCAGGCGGCACTGGTATGCCTTCTACTTTAGTATTTGCAGCAATAGGATTTAGGAAGAACCTTTGCCTGGAACAAAAAGCGGGACTTAGCTGGTGAAGGTAACTGTTGCCTAGCCAGGAGGGGTCAAGGAAAGAACCACTAGGTCACTAGGTGTGGATGTCATAGAGAACGAGAGGGTTAGATGACAAGACCGTGGTTGAGAGGATGGAGAGTACCAGTTAATACTGAGATGACAGACAACAAAAGAGGTGGGGGGATTGTAACACAAGGAAGAATCAGAATATGAGAAACTAATGACAGCGCCTTGCTCTGACAGCTAAAATCTGCCCTTTTTTTTGGCGTTACCATGTCGGTTTAGAAAAATACTGGTTGCTGCCTAAAAGTTTTCTCTACCAAATGTTATTATTGGGTTGTCGGAAAAGTCATGATGTAGTTTTTCTATGTTTTTCATTGCAAAAATGTGTCATGACTTTGCCAAGAATCCAATACTTTGAGGCTGCATTTTAAAAAGAGCCTGAAGCATTGGATATATGAATATACCTTATCTGAAATTCAGGTTTTTAAAAAAAAGTACTCTAAATCCCAACAGCATAAAGGCTACAAAAGCCCAAAGCTTTTGCCTTATTTTTGTTTTCTTTTAAAAAAAAGTTATTTAATTGGTTTTTAAAAGCACCTCAAACTCATTTTAATAATTTAAGTCATATTTCAAAGTACAAAAAAATTAAAAAAAAAAGAAAATCACTCGAAAGCCCAACTTTTAGATATTCCCATAATTAGATGACTATTATTCCGTACATATTTATATGTCAATGCTTAGATACAACAGTATATAGACAAATTTTTTTAATTAAAAATGCTTTAACATTACCTGTACATTATAATAAAACTTTTTAAACTTCACTTTTTTGAATTTAACAGAAGAATAAGAAACTAAAGAAACTCCTGGACTTCATATATGTATATTTCTTATGTTTCATTACTTCTTATATAAAATCTTTAAGGAGACAAAAGAAACACAAAGAGAAAAGAAATCATAAAGAGGCTGAAGCTATCTTTTCATAACATCCTTCAACTTTAGATGATGGCAATTGGTCCCCTGCTCTGAAAGAAGGAAAAATCGTATTGCAAGATTTTTTTAAGTTTTCTTCTTCCCTCATCTCCCACTTTTATTAGTTATAAAAGTATCTTTCTATTTTCTGAATGTATAATTTTTAGATTCTGTTCTGTAGCCATACCATTCAGGGTTATTAAATCTTAATTCCATACATGAATTGGTTCAAGGCTCACTTTTGATCAATCCACCTCGCGCTGAACTTGGTTTAATCACTACGTAGGTTTGGTTCTGTTGTTGAATCGCATAGGAAACTTACCTGAGCTTTTACATAATTGCAAATGTCCTTATACTCAAAGAGCAATTTACCTGGATATACTTTTTAAAGATAATTTTTCATCCCTCAGGATTACTTGAGGTCTCGTTCCACTAGCTCTAGGCCTGAGAATTCATCCATCTTTTTATCACAACTCCCAATACTATTTTATTTCCTCTTTGGTTTTCAATGTCAAGTAATTCTTTAAGGAAGAGTTAATGTGTGACATTTTTCTACCTAGTTCACCTGACTGATGTTTTTACGTTTGAAAGATAATATTTATATTTTATTGGGTCGTCGGGAAAGTCATGACATATTTTTGCATTGAAAAACATAGAAAAATACATCATGACTTTCCCAATGACCCAATATATTTGAGAGGAAAGTTATTTTTTTGGGTTTAAAATTCGGGGGCCAAACCTTTTCTCTCTCAAAATATTGTAGATATTGCTCCATTATCAGGTGGCATTGAACATACAGGTATATATACATGTGCATATATGTATCTATGTATATATACATAAGTATATATACATACATACATATGTCTGAGTATGTGTATCAACTGTATGAAGCCATTCTGATCTGGGGTTTTTTCCATTTATAACTGATCTGCTTTGTTTGCATGGATAGAATATTTCTTTTTTTGTCCTTCAAGTTCAATATTTAACCAGGCTCTGTCTCTGAACATGTAATTTTGTATCCGGGAGGTAATACACCATTCAGATAGGCAACTACTTCTTTCCTTAGGTTCAGGTATGTCCAGTCTGTAATCTCTTCAATTTTAAGTCCAAAATTGCAAAAGTCAAAATTACTATATAATGGTAGCATTCTGGGAGATGGGTTGAAGATAGGCACCACATACTTCCTTCTCAAATTGCATTAGAATCGTCTGCTTCTTTTCATCACTTCACTTTTTGAGTTTTTGACATGCTAGTTTCCTTATCTGGCTGTGGCTGGTAAATGATTTATTATTATTACAATTATTATTATTTAGGTATTAGGAGGTGGAAAAGGTGAGCATCCTTCTTCATGTTGTTCTCTGTTCTCAGAAATTCTTTTCTGCCTTTACTCTATAGAAAAGAAATGCATCTCGTTGGAGGATGCGTTTCAACACATGGAGTTGAAGAAAATGAAGTCATTTGTGAATGCTGCAAAAGGGTTCCTTGGTTTATAGTTTGCAGATACCGCACAGATGGATGGATAGACAAAACTGGAGAATGACAGACAAACTAGCCCCTGAGTTCTGGGGAATGCACTGGATTCTCCGGTCAAGTTACCTGAGCAGGGGATAACCAGGGCAAAGACTCACCACCACAGAAACTGTAATGTCTTCTAATGAATGAGAGGGGTTGGTGAGCGTTGGAGCCAGCAAGCAGGCCTGGGGCATCAGAAAGGAGGCACGAGAATGATGAGGGGACAGGCCCCTTAGAGACAGGATGACGGATGCCTTCTGAGACCTAGATGTTTCAGGTTGTGCATCTCCTTCTGAGGGGTCTCCAATTGGGCAAACACTCACAAGTGTAGTGGCCCAGAGGACACGACTATTAGGAAGTTTCACTAGTGCAAATGTTACCAGGCTGGGAGGCATACTATTAAATCCCCCAATTCTAATGTGTCCGTTTGGTCTGCAGACGTTTAGGAAGTCTGGCTGTGTTAGGACTTTTCCTGCCTTTGTTCTGATTTTTCGAACTTATATTTATCTTGTCAGATGAGTGTAAACTGCCTCACATCCTTATTAGCAGAGGTGAGGTGTAAATGAACATGGATTACAATGCCTTAATTATGTTACTGTTTATGTGTTTAAGAACCAGGTCCTCTAACTTTGGGTGAGTCCCTGTGCATCTGAGTGTTGCCTAGGAAACCAGGCCCATCGCCACCACTTCCAATGGCTTATCATTTTGAACACCCATTGACATCACTGTGCTACTTGTGGTAATCCTTTTTAAAAGATGAAATTTTGACTCAACTTTGAAAATGTTGTTAGTAAAATGTCATTTGATCTTGGTGGTGGGGCAATGAGGCAGAACATTTTGCATGTTTGCAAAATAAGCTTCATTTTGATGCATTTGGCTTTAGTGATTATATTAATTAACTTAACAGCAAGTGTGAAGATTATTTATGATGCATTAAAAATGATCGGTCCTTAATTGCTTCTCTGGTAGAACAAGGGGCCTGAATTTCAGGGTGAGGTTTGTAAAAAAATTTAGCTTGCTGGTATGCAAATTCAAATTTTAGAAATGGTCCTTTGAAAACAAATGAAATCTCATGATGAGAGACAATTATGCCTAATATTTCCCTCAGAAAGCAGAATTCAAATATTTTATCTAAACCAGGCCTTTTTTTCCTATTTATTCTTATAAAGCATTTCTATTTGATTTTTTAAAAGATATTTATTCATTGCTATTAACTTATTTATTTATTAAGTAAAAATATACCAAACTATTTTTTTATTGCCTGTAAAAGATAATACCTAGGCATCATGGGAAATATTAAAATGAGTCACATATTAAATTGTTGGTCTCCAAGATTTCATCTCCTCAAACATCCTCAGCTAATTTTATCTCAGAACTTGAAAATTGTCATCTTTTCAATTTAAAATTTATTCTCATGCCTTTGCAGATAGATGTTTTTCTCTCCCTATACAAACTGAAGCTTGGGCACTTTTTCTGTAAAACATTATTATATCTTCCCTGTTTGGCTATTCATGCACCGTGGGAAGCAGCGAATCTCTGGATGAAAGTTTTTGTGGATTCTTCAAGTTCATTAACCCCCTGGACCTTGCATTACCTCTTACCATCGGTCAATTTATCACACAGGGAACATTCAAATCTCCAACAAGGAATAAGCAGAGAGTGTGTGTGTAATATTGAGTGTGTCGCATGTAAACTTTAGCTAACTGGTAGAGACCAGATTAGTCATTTAGAGTAGTCTTTTATTTTTTTTAAGATTTTATGGGAAATTGGGGGAGGGGAACAGCATTGGGGGAATTGGGGGAGGGGAACAGCGCTGGGGAACTGGGGAAGGGGAACAGACAAGTTGCTGTCGTTTTGTTCTTCAGTCTAGTTGTGGAGGACGTTGCTTCACTGGCCCAAGTTGGCACCATCACTGCGCTCTTCCCGGGCGAGGCAGATCAGTCGCCAGCTTCTGGACGGCTTCTCATGGTGGCTGCTGGCCGCTCTCGCTGGCTGCTGGCTACACACGGTAGCCCATGGCAACCCACTGCAGCAGGGACTGCAGCCTACGCCATCGCCGGCTACTCACGGCAGCCCAGCTTCAGGTTGAGCTGTTGTTCAGCATCTTAGCTGTGGAGGTCAGTGTCACTGGCCCTCATATGTGGGATCCGAACCAGGGCCCTCTGGCATCCCAAGCCAGTTCTTAACCAACGCGCCACTTGGTCAGCCCTAGAGTAGTCACATATATTGTGTTTTGTTTTCTTCTGTTCTAAAGATTTCACTTCTCTTGGTAGGAGGCAGTAGATCAAAAGTTAGTGCATGCAGTAGAGTCATCTACTTATCTTAACCAACATGGTTGGTTACTTCAGGCCATAATTATTCCAGCTACATGGAACAGGTTCGCACCTAGATTTTTTGGTCCTGAATGCCTCTAAAATAGAGTCTGAGGCTGCACAGTTCCTATGAATGCCTGTAGAATGTCTGTTTGATAAGTGTCTTCTCACACCCTGAGGACTTCTATAGACAATTTGCATTTCACAATGAGAGAAATCAGCTGGAGAGGGTTTATTGTATAATAGAGGAGTGTGAAAACGACCGAGTTCCACAGATGGCATGTCTCGTTAGCCTTGGACATATACATGTGCAAAGATTGCTTTCTTTGAACTAATGCAGCCACAAAAAGGGCTATTTTTAGAGGTGAATTCACGGTTTGGTTGGATCGCAATAATTAGTAGCATTTCTTTAAAGATAGATGAAGTACTTATTGGAACTCCTGGCTGGGGTCAGTTCATGATACCGGGAAGGAAATTTCCCCTGGTGTGGATCTCTTTTAAATGGGGAATTGTAATAAGTCTATAATGCAATCAGCCTTATTTTCAAATAACTCTAAGGAGTGCGGAACCAGTGCTGCTGTGTGTGAACTTCATAGTCGTGGCGGTAATATTCAGATGCGAGCGTATGCCCCTGTGAGCTCAAAAAGCTGGGTGATAAATCAAAAGCCTCAAAAGAGAACGTTGGAAAGAAAACCACATATTCTTAAAAAATGCGTATCAATGAACAATCAAATCTTGTCAAAACTTCAACGTCTCTGCAATTCATAAACTTAGCCTGAGCCTTATACCGTTCCTTCTTCAAGTTGAATACTGACTTCCAAATTTGACACAGAAATAAAGGAAAGATGATTCCTGTTAACCGATTGATAGTACTGCTATCCAATTAAATAAGTGTTTACATTTTTATGCAGGTACAGTCACATATCTCACTTAGCACTTGCCAAATTTTTGGTTTCCCAGCCCCCTTTTCATTCTTAAAATGTATTGAGAATTCCAAAGGGTTTTGGTTTGTGAATACTGACCATGTTAGAAATTAAAACTGATAATTGCTCTTAAATGTTAATCAAATGATTTCAAAATAGCACCAATGCTCTCATGATATGCTAACATATGAGTACATTACATTTTTAATAGAAAAACAAAAAATAGAAAGAGCAGTACTGATTTTCATGTTTGCAATTCTTTTTACTGCCTGGCTTATTAAAAGACAGCTGGATTTCATGTCTGCTTTTGACATTATCTGCTATGATACATTCTTTTGGTTGAAGTATATGAAGAACATCTAGCTTTATACTGGCATTTAGTTGGAAGAGGTGTTTTTGCAGTCCTTTTAGATAATTGTGGATATTCTTATTTGATATTACAACAAAACTTGACAAATGGTAGTTTTTAAAAGATTCAATGAAAGTAGAGTTTAAATTATCATCAGAAACTCCATAACACTAAAATTATTTGATGTGTCTTACACTTACAGTAGATGCTGAACCCACACATGATTTTTTATTACCATGTATTAGTTGTCTGTAAAATACTTGCTCACTCAATTATGTGGGTATTACAAATGATGACATAATTGATCATGTAGTGTAAAACACTGCACATTCATGAACATCACAATTGGTATCAGATGCCCCATGCCTATGGCCTCAGATACATGGAGTAGCAGAGGGTCTTCAGGGTCAACAAGATGAGTGAACAGGGCAGTCTGTACTATGCACTGGGTGATAAGATGCTTTCTTTGAGTTTCTCTAAAAACTGGCCATTTTATAGATAACTTAAGAAATGGGTTGTATTGGCACACTCAGCATGGCCTCCAAAATCCAAAGTGGTCTCCCACACAGGGTGAGGTGCAACAACCATCTTTCACTTAGTGAGACATGCCATCAGATGCCCAATCACCAGATTTCCAGAAACTTCTCTGAGGTGGCAGGCTCATGGATTGTCACGATATTTCTTTCTTACTTTCTGACTTGTACGTGTCCTAATGAGTTGTTTAGAGTGTTTGTTACTCCCTGCCCATCAGGTCTAATCAGCAATGTGGCCATGGATGAAGAGGAGTGGTGTGACATTTTGTGGTATGTCTTATAGTTTTAAAAAATTTCTTTCTTGGGTGTAGTGTTTTCTCAGGATATTTCTCAGATGTCAGTCTCCTCAAACTGTGCATTTTCCCTCATTAGACTTTTCCTGTATGTCAAATCCTAGACTTTATGTCACAGAATTAGAGAACTCAATTAAAACAACATACTTTTTGGTGTTTTGCTAGTTCAAATCATAGCATTGCATTCAAAACTATTGGAAGGGGTGATAATGATTTCACTGCATTACAGTAAAACCTTGGATTGCGAGTAACTTGGTTTGCGAGTGTTCTGCAAGACGAGCAAACATTTCTAATACATTTTAACATGGTAAATGAGCAATGTCTTGCAACACGAGTAGTTTGTTTCCAGAATGAATTATGCTTGCAAACCAATTACTGTATATGTTTTTAAAATGTGCTATTGGACTTTCTAATCATAGGCATGGATTCCCTGTTCTCTGTTAAGCATTATGGGTTTTTTATTTTATTAAATTCAATATATTTCAGTTTTTACATTTCTCTGAATTGTGTACCTGTCCCATTTATATTTACAGTTTATAGGATTGTAATAGAGTTCAACAAAATAAAGATTTATATTTTTATTACTTTCAGGTATTCTTAGCTTAAAGCATGCATGGTTTTCTAAACTACTTTTTTTTCCTGCCTCAGCTAGTCTTCTCTCTTGACCAAATAGAATGTTATGTGGCCAGTCATTGATTGCATGACCTTTTCCTTTGGAAAACTGCCTGAGAAAATATGTACACATATATTTTGGGCAAGTTATTAAACCTGACAGTTAAAAAAAACCAAAAACACCATATTATTTCTAAACAAATACCTTAGCCCACTGCCATCTATATGCCACTCCAAGACACACCTATTTGTAAGATGTTGTATTTGCCATGCTTCAAATTACACTGAAATTACAGCCTACACAGCTGATTATCAGAAGTATTGAAACGGAGATAAAATATCTTTCCTACTTTTCCAAACCTGATGAACCAAGAGTTTTTCCTCCGCTCTTAAATCTGTCATTTCTCTCAGATTAAACAGGTAAATTGAGCCGCCTGTGAAGAAAACAATGTGATTTGCTTGCAGTAAAGGTAATTCCCATTCTGATAACCTCGGCCTGAAAGCAGAAGCATCTTAAGGCAGTTTCTATGGCTGAACAATTCTGAATGGTCTTTTAAGTTCAGAGCTGCTCCTTCCCTCTGAGCATTGGGGAGCATTCGTGAATTTTAAGGGTCTACGTGGTTGCTGTGTTTTACTTGCTATCACGTTTCAATCAAACAGAGACTATTCTACTAGAAATTTTCTATCACTCACTGTTATGATATCTTCCTGACAGATGATTTTCATGCTCCATACACAGTGTACTACAGAGGACAACACTGTTGGATTAATACGCTCAAGAAACGAACAAGTTAAAAATGTAGGCTCTCCGAACCATGAATAAGGGGTTAAAATATCTTTAAAAAAAACACCCTATTAGCAGACACTGGCAGGAAGACACAAATTCAGAGGGAGGTTTGAAGGAGGTAATTTCATAAAATAATAATATTACCTGTAAAAATTAATGATTTAAGGATAATTTATTTCATTTATTAAAATTGAGTTATCAAAACATTTTTAATAACTCATTTTAAATTTAACTAAAAAGCTGTAGTTGAATTATTAAAAACTTTTTTATGTGTTTGAACAAACTTTAGCTGTCATTTGGGTTTGTTCTTTTAGATGGCAATTAATATATTACATTATTATTTTGTGGAATTTAGAATGGTTGAATAATATTTAAATTCAAATATTGGCAGTATAGTTTTGGGTAATCAGCCATACACACGTGTGTGCAACTACACATATCATATAACTAATAGAATTAGAATTAGAACGTCCTTACAGTATTCCAGAGAGGGGCTTTCAAAAAGGTTTGTGGTAAAGAACAAACTTCACTAAAACATATCTTATGACATTTTAGTCACAAATACTGACTAGACTGAACTTTGGTCCCCCGTTATTTCGATCCTGTTATTACCAACTTTTCTTTTATTCTATCAGTATTAAACCAAATTTACATTATTTAATGTGAGGTTTCAGGATGCATAATAGTGCATAGTAGGTACCTTGTGTATAGATCTCATAACCTTCCAAACAGCTCTGTGAGGTGGGTATTAATTATCTTCACATTACAGTATTTAAGGAAATAACCCAAAATATTTCTAAAAGTTTCATGTACACAGATATTCAGTTTAATACTGGAAACAACTGAAATAGCCAACAATAGGA
Organism: Hipposideros armiger; assembly: GCF_001890085.2. Lineage (NCBI taxonomy): Eukaryota > Metazoa > Chordata > Mammalia > Chiroptera > Hipposideridae > Hipposideros > Hipposideros armiger. Next base: position 2,758,653 of record NW_017731385.1, read on the forward strand.
GGGATTTAATAAGCTATGCTGTAAGGGAACTTATGCAGCTATTTATGATGATGTTGGCAGACTTTTCATCAACACGAGGCAATACTGTTGTCTCATTAATAAAGAAATATAGCAAAGTATGTATCGACAATTATGCCAAAACATATGCACATAAAACAACTGGATCACACTTAATTGTTACTTGGGGTAACCTCTAGACAGTTTCTGATGTTTCCAAGTCTTTTTGGTGTTTTCTAAATTTTTCCCATAATGATCCCATCACCTTTACTTTTAAATAAAATCTCTAAAGACCGAATTTCTGTTGCCTTTCCCATAAAGAACTGCTGAGTTTCCGCCGATTTTATACTATTCAGATACCTGGGGTCAGTGAGGAGGGATGGGACAGGGACAGTGCTATATGTATTCTTAGATCCCTATGACAACATCAGCCCATTTCGTGATGTTTTCTAGCTGGCACTTCATCAGCATATTGATTTTAACGTTTTATCGACTCCTCTAAGACACCGCCAGGCAAGCTGTGAGCCCTTTCTGTAAGCCGTCGGTCCCTCTGCTCTTTACTCCTTGGCTTTGATTGAGCTATTGAAAATTTCTCATGTGAAGCCTGGTCCCAGTGGTGAGAGTCCAGCCTCTGAAGAATTCAAAAGTCAAGCCACGTGCAGTTTCTTAAACTTTTGCAAAGCCCCATGACTTCGGGGAGCATGTAAATTCTACAGGCATTAACGTCCCTGACTCGAGGCTTCCTCTCTGCCCCACACTTTGGTTTGGGCCTTTTCTGTCTGCACCGCCCTCTCCCTCTAGTCACGTAGGAGACAGGCCCTAGAGCCCTAACGTGCATCAGGTCTGCGGCTCTCTGCTGAGGCTGCAAAGATGATGAAGTCAGTCTTCCAAGAGCTCACAGTCTCATGAGGAAAATGACTCAAGATTGATATCCGTAGGATAGAATAAATGCTCCGAGAAATAGAAGCAAGGGTGATCCGTCTCTTTAAAGAAGTTGGACCAGGACCAACAAGGGGTTGGAGAGGATTTATAATTAGCCCTGAAGATTCAGACAGTGGAAAATAAGGAGAAAGGCATCCCAGTCAGAGAAAACTATGCACAAAGAGTAAGAGGCAAGGGAGTATAGGGCATGAAGAAAGAGAAAAGCCCTATCCCGTGTCATCAGAGAGAATGGAGCAACCGCAGCAAAGGTGAAAAGGCAGCTTAGCCCCCAATGCTGGAGCGCGCGCTCTAAAGGCCTACTCAGCATCACACTTCTCGATCAAGGGCAAATGGAAGGGCGCTGGTGACTCTTAAGGCATCAGTTTGATGGGCAATGTAAGAGTGTCCCCATACATGAAAAGATGCTCACCATCACTTATCATTAGAGAAATGAAAATCCAATACACAGTGAGATGTCACCTCACATTCATTAGGATGGCTACTACAAAAAAACAAACACAGAAATCACAGAAAATAACAAGTGTTGGTGAGGGTGTGGAGAAATTGGAACCCTCATGCACTGTTGGTGGGAATGTAAAATGGTGCAGTCACTATGGAAAACAGTATGCTAGTTTCTAAAAATAAAAAACAGAATTACCACCTGGCCCAGCAATTCCACTCCTGGGTATATGCCCCAAAGGACTGAAAGTGTGACTCGAACAGATCTTTATACCCTTATGTTTATGACAGCCAGATTCACAATAGCCAAAAGGTGAAAGTCACTCAAGTGCTCATGGATGGATGGCGATGGAAGAAATGTGGTACATCCATACAGTGGGATGTTACTCAGCCTTAAACAGGGAAGAGATGCTGACACAAGCGACAACATGGGTAAACCTTGAGGACATATGTTAAATGAAATAAGCCAGTCACAAGAAGACAAGTCCCGTATGATTCCACTTTTATGAGGCACCTACAGTAGTCAGCTCCGTGGACACAGATGGTAGAAGGGTGGCGGCCTGGGGTGGCAGGAGGGGGAAATGGGGAGTTGTCGCTTAACAGGTACAAAGTTTCAGTTTTGACAGATAAGTTCTGGCGACTGAATGCACAATATTTAAATGTACTTAACACTACAGAACTGTATTTTACCATGATTTTTAAAAGTCCCCATATGTAAATAAACATGGACACATATACACATATGCTTGAATTTTTCATGCAAACCTGAGGTGGGGGATGTCTCGGCTAAACGTCATGTGTGAGGGAAAGCTCAGTGTATCTAGCATCTTCTCAGCACCACATTCAAAAATGCAAAATACAGTAGCAGCAATTCGGGAGTCATCTTTGCCTTGCTTTTTCCTTCTTGGCCTCTATGCCCTAACTTCTCTCACACCTGCCTCTCTTTTGCCAGTTCCTGGTGCCCAAAGAAAAGTCCTTCTCATATATACCTGAGGTGCCTGGGACAGTCTCCGAAGAAATCTGCCTACTTCCAGTATCTTCTTCCTGCAAACAGCCTTAAAGGAGGCTTACAAGTCTAAGTTTCCTCAAGCGCACTTCTGATTCTAGGAAGGCTTACACTGGAATTAGCAATGAGTTCATGGCTGACATTACTGAGTACTTAATATTAAGCACCACTCTAAGAGCTTTATACGATCGAAATCACCTCATCATCACACAGCAACTCCGTGAAGCAGATACTCCCATTATCCACAATTAAAAATAAGGGAACTAAGGCATGTGTAGCTTAAGTACTTGTCCAAGGTCATGTAGCGTTTAAGTGACGGAGCTGATTTAAGCTGAGGAGCTCCGGTTCTAGCATCAAGCTCTCCCCACGGAGTAGCCTGCCTCTCTGTTCTGGTGACAGTCTACTCTCCATTCAGATTCCTCCAGTAGACACTTCAAGAACCTTTATAAGGGCCGGCCGAGTGGCGCGATGGTTAAGAACTCGCTTGGGATGCCAGAGGGCCCCGGTTCGGATCCCACATATGAGGGCCAGTGACACTGCCCTCCACAGCTAAGATGCTGAACAACAGCTCAACCTGGAGCTGGGCTGCCCTGAGTCGCCGGCGACGGCGTGGGCTGCAGTCCCTGTGGCAGTGGATTGCCATGGGCTACCGTGTGTGGCCAGCAGCCAGCGTGAGCGGCCAGCAGCCGCAGTGAGCGGCCGTCCAGAAGCCGGCGACTGATCTGCCTCACCAGAGAAGAGTGCAATGATGGTGCCAACTTGGGCCAGTGAAGCAACACCCTCCACAACTAGATTGAAGAACAAAACGACAGCAACTTGTCTGTTCCCCTTCCCCCAATTCCCCAGCACTGTTCCCATCCCCCCAATTCCCCAATAAAAATCTTTAAAAAAAAAAAAAAAAAAAAAAAAAAAGAACCTTTATAAAATGGCGTGAACTCACCCTTCCTGCCTCATGTCCTGGTTCCCCTCTTAAGTGAGCACTGCATTTCAGGCAAACTACGTTTAACTGAGTAATGATTTTCACACCTCCTAAGAGCCCCACTACCGGGCATCTAGCTTCCTGCCAGAATTCTAGCCACCTTTCAAGCCGAATCAGCTTCAGTGGCATTGTGGGAGCTAACCCGGGCTTCCCTGCTATTCCTTGCCTCGCTTAAGCCTTCAAAACCAGAACTATCTTTCTAAGTTATTGAAACACTTTCTCCATCTCATATAATCTCCTTCTACACAATAAGAGCCTCAAATTAAAGCAGTATCATTTGGGTTTTTGACAGCCACACAGTGCCTAGTACAGCGTATTACACAAAGTAATATGTCTTGAATTAAATACATTTCTTGAATTGCCTCCACCACATACATGCCATGTGGGTAACGGGTGCCCTCCCATTAATGCGTGGTCATGGTCCGCTCCCCTCCCCTACTCCCCAAGCTCCACTCTTTAAATGTTTTTATTTAGCCTTTGGGGAGCATGTTTTGAAAAAGTCTGTTTTGGTGTCACAAACTTTCAGAAGTCAAGTAGCTTATTAAATTGGTGATTGATTGTGTCGAAAACCATGCCTGATCTCTCTGAGCCTTGGGGCCCTCGGCGTGAGGGAGCCCCTTAAGATTGTAAGCATGTGCACACCGACTCACCCCTTGAGTATCAGTGGGATCTGCAAAGTGCCGAGAAGGAGAGGAACATCAACGGAAGCCACCCACGATCCTAGCACCAGAGATCCAGTGATACCTCCGGCCAAGAGGCATCAGAAACATCAGTTCACAGGCGACAGGGGCTGGCTCCATCATACCCACACTCACACCCACGCCCACACCCACGCCAACACCCACAGGAAGCGTGGGCCCTGCTTGAGGAAGGGCTCACCCTTTACGAAGGAAGGTCTTGGCGCTATCCTCTGACCTCACCCGTGTCCTGTGTCACTGTCCCTAGCCCAGCCTTAGCGCCTGTGACAGAAGTGAGAAGAGGCCTGGCCCGGGTGTGAACCTGGCCTTTCTCACTCTTGCTCCATTTGCTACTGACTACATTTACTTAGATATAAAATTACTATGTTTCCACCAAGCAGACTATGTTGAAGTCCACGGAACACAAGCAAAGAGGACGAATCACAAAGGACATCGGAGCGTCTACTCAGGATACGGGGCCCCTATGGGCAGGGCCGGGTGGGAGGAGGCAGCTTTGTGGGTGTCCCTTGTTACCTTCAAAAGCAAATGGAGCCAGCCCTATGCTGAGGTGGGCTGGGGAAGGTCACCAACAAAGAGGGTTTGAAAGGATTGCCCAACACTGACTCTCCGGGCCTTACAGGCAGAAGGAAATTCCTTTCCTGAGGACTTGCTGCCCTGCCATGTCTGATGGCTGCTCCCTATAACAGTGATTCAGGCTGTGCCATCCTCCAGAGATGCCCGACTCCCCCAGGTTAAAAACCAAAGGCCATGCCCTGGCCTGAAGACCCACCGGATTGGCCCCACTGCCTCAGTGCCACCTCGTCAGCCTCAAAAGTGGCCTCATTCTGTCTGGCTCTTTCATCCCGCAAACACCCACAGGCTCCCTGGGCCTGCCCCCAACCCCTCCAGCCAGCCAGTCACTAGGACGCTGATGCTTTCTTTCTGTCGCAGTGTGCCCTCACCTTCTAAGGCGTTCCTCTTAGTGTAGATATTTACTATCTGTCTTCCCCACTAGAATGACAACTAAGAGGTCCTTTGCTCTGTGCTGCATCCCAGAGCCTAGAACATTGCTTGGCACATAACAGGTGTTTGAAAAACAGCTATGGCATGAATGGCATACAGTCTCCTAAGTGAATCACCAGGAGAGCAGCTTACGGCGTCTTGTGGTTCATCACCAGACGCAGCTGCTGTAATAGCAGTTATGTCAGGAGCTGCTCTGGCCGTGTTCCAGTGGATAAAAGAACGGAGTCCTGGCTCTGGTACATGCAGCGCTAGGTCTCTCAGTCAAATCAAATGTGGTCTCAATCGTATTTTTTTTTTCCTGCCAGTTTCCATTACCCAGTGATAGAAAACAATATTAAAACCATTATTTTATGACTATTTTCTTTAGCTTTTAATCACAGCCTGACTCCCATCAATACTGGAATCTACCAGATTCATAGTAAGACGACTACAAATGAGAGAGATCAAATGATAATGTAGGGGCAATGGGGCAAAGCCGGGGGGCCATTTGAGAATTGTACTAAAGCACTCGAATCTTTGTGTTAACTATTGGGTAATAAAATATCTAAGAACACACAAACACCCCTAAGAGTCTACCAACTTTACCCAACAAAAAGTAGGAGAAAAACAGATTTAAAAACAATGAAACTAAAGGTACCAATTAAGTCAAGAATGCTCTGTCTTACCTCGAGCCACCAGGAACGTGTGACATCCTGGGAGCCGCTAAGGCTGAACACTGACGGAGACCGGAACGGGAGCCGATGCAAAGTCCGGCTCCTTCTTGCAGGCCTGCAGCTGGACCAGGACCTGGCGGGGCTGAAAAGGGGGGACAGCGTGAGCTCTCACTCCTTCCTAGGGTTTCCTTCCCCTCCAGCCCGCCTAGGATTTGTCCCCAAGTTATTCTCATGTCACCTGTTACTGTCATCACTAATGACCTTGCATATGTACAACCTCTGCAATTCTCTTTATGGTGCCAAAAAAAAAAAAAAAAGAAAGAAAAGATGCCCGATACTCAGAATTACACACATTGAATGACAAATGCCCATTTCTAATGAACATAAAACTACCTTCAGGATAAAAATAAACCTCCTCCCAAAGTCTCAACATTTTGCCCTTATGCAATAAAGAAGAGAATAAAGCCGACAGTAAAATGCGAGTGATAGGGACTTTTTAAACTTGCACAGTCTTGCTTTATATATTAAGGCTTAAAGAGCTATGAAATGACGCAGGCAAAGAACCTGCTGGAAGAAGGGTCCAAAACTCTGAAAAATGACTTGTTGCCGAGTGGAAGGCTCCTATAATTCACGGTCATGTTTCAGCGGCTAATGCAGTTTGTGATACTTTATAATCCTTACACATTCTGGAGCCCGGGCTCTTGGAGGGTTAGACTGAAGGCATCCACTTCAGAAAAGTTACGTAAACAGCTGTGAACCTCTGGCAGGGAAAATGTACACTTTGAACATGTTGAAACTCTCCATATTAAGTCAGTTTAGCACTTTGATTAAAGAGTTTAATCAATCACTATCCTAAGCTGTTTATTAATCACTTTATCACGCAGTTGATGCATTGCCGGTTTTAATAGAATCCATTTATTTTGATTTCTACCTACTTCATCTTTCCAAAGGGCTCTGCGAATCAGCTGTGATAAAAAGGAAAGGGAAATGGGGAGACAAAGAAAGTAGGAGAGGGTGGTTGCATCAAAAACCTGGCAAGAAATCTCTAACTGCTCCTAAATGTACTTTATTATCAACACCCTACAAAGACTTGACCAATTTATTACAGGTAAAAAAAACCAACAACAACAAAAAAGCAAATGCACACACAAACACACAAAAAAAACGTTCTGGAAAGTGAGCGTTTGGGTGAACCACACGGTTTAGCTCAGATAAACACAGGCCATTCGTTTGCTTTCACACCTGACACCCTCATGATATACGATCCTAATAAGATTAATCTCCACCCACCCACCCCCCTGGCCCCTCTTTGTTCCAAGCTATTTAAGATCTTCCACTTTTCTTCATGGACAGTTTCCCCACCTTGGGTTACAATTTGTGGTTCCAGTTAAAACCCTTGTTTCCTCACTACAAGGAAAAACAAGATTTGTGGGAAGAAAACATTTGTTATATGGCTTAAATTTTACTCAAGAGGCGTTTGTGTCCCTGATGCCTTTAGCATTAAATGAAGTGAGCCTTGAAAGGAGGCATCTATGCCGGCCATCACGTCTGGACACTGGATGCCTTCTACAGTGGGGACCTTACAGCGCCCTCAATGCTATTCCTATTTTCAACTATTTTACACCAATGCGAGGAGTATGGGGGAAGTCTGTATCTGCATTTTTAATTATATTCTTAGTGGTTTTGTTCCTAGAGATGACAAATATCATACATTTTAAATGCATTTTATTTTTCTCCTTTTAAAAAATTCTGTAGGGCCGGCCGAGTGGCGTGATGGTTAAGAACTGGCTTGGGATGCCAGAGGGCCCCAGTTCGGATCCCACATATGAGGGCCAGTGACACTGCCNAAGAACTGGCTTGGGATGCCAGAGGGCCCCAGTTCGGATCCCACATATGAGGGCCAGTGACACTGCCCTCCACAACTAAGATGCTGAACAACAGCTCAACCTGGAGCTGGGCTGCCGTGAGTCGCCGGCGACGGCATAGGCTGTAGCCCCTGTGGCAGTGGGTTGACATGGGCTACCGTATGTAGCCAGCAGCCAGCGTGAGCGGCCAGCAGCCGCAGTGATCGACTGTCCAGAAGCCGGCGACTGATCTGCCTCGCCCGGGAAGAACACAATGATGGTGCCAGCTTGGGCCAGTGAAGCAACATCCTCCATAACTAGACTGAAGACCAAAACGACAGCAACTTGTCTGTTCCCTTTCCCCAATTCCCCAGCGCTGTTCCCATCCCCCCAATTCCCCAATAAAAATCTTTAAAATAAATAAATAAATAAATAAAATAAAAAATTCTGTAAATAACTTCCTCCTCCATAAGTTTTCCCCAAGAGGAAAATAATATGGTAGGGGACACGTTACTTTTTAATATTAGTATCGCAGGCAGGGAAAAAGAAGCAAACGTGGTACATCTTTATATGACAATTGCCTGTGTTACGTATTTCCTGTAGACGGTTCCCATCATTTTGACAAACTGAGCCCTGGGCATTATCATCCCTGTGCTGTCCAGTACAGTGGCCACTAGACACAAGTGGCTACTGAGCACTTGAAATGTGGCAGATTCAAATTGGGAAGTGAAATTATAGAGGATGAAGGCTGGTGATTTAATCGAAACCCCCATGGATGACTCTATCATAGAAACACACTTTACTGAGTAGGCTGCATAGATTGTGTAGAAGATCATCTTCTATTATCATAAAAAATTAAAGGAATGCTGCATTCTTTTGATTTTTACTGAGTTATGCCAGGTGGCAGAGGTACAAAGATAAACAAAGCAGTCCCTGCTCTCAAAGAGCTACCATCCAGTTGAGGGAAGATAGAGAGGGAGAGGCAGAGAGGGGGGGGGGGAGAGAGAGAGAGAGAGAGAGAGAGAGAGAGAGAGAGAGAGAGAAACAGAAAGAGAAACAGAGAGAGAGAGAGAGAGAGAGAGAGAGAGAGAGAGAACTTAAAATGATAAAGCAGTGTGCAAAGCATTATGGGACCAGAGAATAGGAATCCAAACCTCTGGAGGAGCAGTAAAGGATCCATTGTAAGAACACATTGTACGTTACCATGTAGACCTGGGGAGGTAGTTGGAAGTTGGGTGGGGATTGGTGGGGACAGAGCCACCCCCACATGGAGGCAGAGTGTAGGCAGAGACAGGCGGGTTAGGAAAGCAGCATGAATTGTAAAGGGATTACAAATGCCTCAGCATAAGCTGAAGGAAGTGACAGAAAACAGAGCTGGAGAATTAGGAAGGACTTCCTCTTGGGAAGCTCTGAATGCCATCTGAAGGATTTAGCCCATTACCTTGTAGATCCCAGAGAAATCACGGACACAACCTACATGGAGAGATGTGGTCAGGTGATCTATCGCTCTGGCGGGGAAACATGGAGGATGAATTTCAGGTGGCCAGACCTCTGGCGTGTGAGAAATGACAGGGAACTCCACGTTCAACACACAGCTGGGATGTGAGATCAGCAGAAACCAGCCATTGACCGGATGTGGGGACACAGAAGAGGGTGGCTGGCTTGGGCAACGGAGGCTGTGATCAGGTAAGAGGAAGGAGGCTTAGGGGAAGGAATGGAAAGTTCAGTTTTTGCTACACTAAGTTTGAAACGTTTGTGGACAGCCAAACTGGTAGAGCAATCAGCGGTTGGGTATTTCAGTCTTCCAAAAGATGGCCAGTCTTAGGCTGGAAACGGAGACGTAGGAGTCAGCCATACTTGGAGGTTCGGTGAGAACCGGAAGGTGGTTTCTAAGTCATTAGCCCCTGGAAGAGGGAAGGATGTTTGAGGTCAAAGACACAGGTGGGAGGTTTGGCTTTACACAGAGCAGGTCCCTGTTGCTGACTCTGAGTTGGAACAAAGGGGTCAGAGATGGGTATGGCTGCACGTGTTTGTAGACAGGACAGGAGATCAAAGATGGTTGACTAAGGATGTGTGACTGTCTACTGTGGGGGAACAGATGATATGAAGCAAGGTTTGGACTGGTCAACATGGGGAAGGAGGCAGTAACTGGCCCAAAACAAGTTCAAGAACTCGTGGCAGGTGCTGAGAGACTGGCTGAGTGGCTGTCCATGTGACTGTAGGGACAGAGAGGGCAGAATGTGGCATGTCCCCAGGTGGGCGGTTACCTGGGTGGCTTGGTTTGAAGGTTGGGGCTCCTGGAAAATAAAAGGGACTGATGATGTAGATGGTCACCAGCGATCCCAGCTGGGCTGGGAAGGAAGAGAAGCCAAACTAAATATTATACCATCTCCTTATTCACTCCTTTATTTATTCAGTCACTCATTGAACATGTTTGTCAAGTCCTTAAAATGTACAAGGCTTGTGCTCAGCGCATGTGCTATATTCTTGCTTCTTAGATTTGAGTTCAGCACTAAAGCTGTGTTAGGGGCTGAAGAGACCAAGATAAATGTCACATTCCTGTCTGGAAAGGGCCCTAGCTTAGGCAGGTGACTGGCAGGTAAGCCAGGGTTCTCATTAGTAAGTCCTGTGACAGGGCCATATCCCGAGGGCACAGCCTGGGTAGGGTGTGGAGACATCTATAAGGGAGAAGTAGGTGACAATGAAGCTGAACCTTCATAGGCAACTAGGTGTTCACTGAGGGAAAGGAATTTCAGAGGGACCTGCATAGGTAGGCACTGCGGGGAGGTAGAGGCTGGCTACAAGGCAGGAGGGAAGTGCGGGGAAGTGAGGGGACCCCAATAGATTGCCAAAGTGTGAGGCTGCAGAGGGACATGAGTGGAGGTCATGGGGCACCCTACCTGTCCACTTAAGGAATTCAGACTTGAGCCTGAAGGTAAGGGGGCTTCAAAATATTTTAAGTATGTAAGTAATGAGGTTGGAGTTCTATAAGAAGAAATGTTGCTTTGGAAATATGATGCAGGATAACACAGCAGCAGCCATTTAGCGAGAGCTTTCTCTGTGCCTATCCTAAGCTCTACACGCTTCCCAGTCACTTTGGGAGGACGGTGACTCTGTGCTCATTTGACAGTTGTGGGACTGAATGTCCTATAATTCAGCTCACATAGCTTACAAGCATTGGAGCTGACAAAAATGACCCATGTAAGAATACCAGTAAATAATCATGACAGCCTCCAATTATTGTGTGTGTGTGTGTGTGTGTGTGTGTGTGTGTGTGTGTGTGTGTGTGTTTCTCCTTAAAAAACCTGATGTGTAGTGAGTTAACTCCCTTCCCCCAAGGATCCACCAACTCCTACGTGGTAAAGAAGGGGTTCCAGTCCTGGCCTGTGTCCCTGCAAAGCTGTCACATGATCCATCTCCATTTACTGGCCTGACCGAGCTCCAGCCTTTTAATCTCTCTGGGCCTCGTCTGTTCCTCTCTAAGTGAAAACTGCTCAAGAAAATCAGTTGCAAGGTCCTTCTAGCTGTACACTCCTCCGTGTTCTCTTTGGGAGCTCCAGCTTGCAGGAGGAAAGGCTGGTAGTTAGTGTGTACAGATGGCCAGGGAGCAAAGGGGGCTCTCAGCCCCCTGAATGCTGGTGGCCATCTTTTCTTCATGGCCTCAGCAGCCCTGAGCCAGAAGTGGAAGCATGGCTGTGTCCCCCTCCCTTCGTGGGCCGCTCCTCCTCTCCATCACTTTCACGTTACCGGTGCTGAAGGGTGACTGCCTCTGAGCTCTCTTGTCACCCAGGCCTAGGATCTACACAGCTGGGTCACACATCTTCCAACAATAAATCCCCTTCCAACTGGCTCACTGCTGGTGCAGCCCAGTTCCTGAGGCCTCTGAATGGCAGTTCCAAAATTATTAATTATGGCTCAACAAGCCGGCCGAGCAGCCCTGTTCCAGGTTCCCTGGGCGAGGATCTGTGGCCCAGCTGCGAGAGCCATTTCCAGGCGACTAGCAATTGTAAGGGAATGCCCGTCCAGCTGAATTGCGGTGGGTCCAAAAATGCTAATTAAGCGGGGGACACCGCTGGAAAGCAGCAGCCTGCAGCCTCCCTGGGAAGGAGCACAAGCAGCTTCCAGGAGCTGGAGACGAGCTGCTGTAGCAATGGTTTTTGTGTTCACGTCCTATTCAGCATTCAGGGTACATAAAACACTTGTGATGCCCGCCTTCTTTCCTCCTTCCTTTTCTTCCTCCTCCATTTTCCCCCTCCCTCTCTCCTGCCTCTCCCCTTCCTTCCTTTTTTTTCATATTGTTTCAAGCCACCTGTTAGTGTTGCATCAGTGTATGATACATAAGGAAGGAAAATGGACACCCCTAAGACAAATGAGTTTTCTAGAATTGGACATTGAGGGCAATTGGGTCATTAAGGAAATGTAAGGGGAGAAACAGGTTGATGTAGTTCAAGTTCTCCACACGTATGGCAGTTGGAAATGCGGATTTCGGTTTGGAAGAGAAGTGGAGATTGAAAGGAAAGACATGGGAGTCATTTAGGGACGAGAGAGCAGAAAATGAGAAAGGGCAGATGGTCAAGGACAAAATGTGAAGAAAGTTTGGGAAACTCTTTGATGCCTTTTAAGTTTCTTGAATTAAATTCTCAGACTCGGAGAGCAGATTTGAAACTGCACAAGTACTTTTTTTTTCAGCCTTGTATTGCTTCTTACAGCTTATTAATTCGCAAATAATAGACTCGGGCACTTTTGCATGGAGGATAGAACTTTCAGAGCTCAGAAGCAGCTCTGAGATCAATAGAAAGGCTCCACTCTCTAGAACGGTTTTCTTTCTCTCACTAGCTCTTCCCTGGTAACTATTCTGATTATGCATTTAAATAAAAGGATAGGGGAAAAAAAAAAGAATTCGCTGACACATTTAACTGCCTTGAGGGATAAGGACATGCAGCAGTGAGTGCGATATGGAAAGTCTGTTGCTGTGTGGCCGGATATGGGAAGGTGTACGGTCACCCTCTATGGAGGCTTTGTACCCGGGCTTCAAAGTCATCACACTGGCGCTCTAAGGCCGGTGGGAGGGGTGGCATCTTCTGCCTTTTTACTGGAACTCGAGTGTGAAGGTACTTTGATAGTTGAGTTGGTGTTTAAAAATGTTGGTTCTGGTAATGCACTCTTCTGAATGGATTTTCCATTTCATAATCTCCTATGCAGAATATAAATGGAAAACTCATATTTTCACGAGGGGTAAAATGGGAAATTTGCTTTCGCGGCATTTTGAAGACTGCAGAGGCAATGTTGAAACTGTCAGCAAGGAAGAGATGGTGAAAATATAAATAGCTAACAGGTATTGCATATCAAATTTTGTGCTGAGCACTTTGTATGAATTACCTTTTGCAATCCCCATAGCTGATACTCTTATACCCATTTAATACATGAGGAAATGGACGCTTAGGTAAATTAAGTGTGGGGCTCTGTGTGCTAACTACTGTGGTAATTAATCTACTTTGATAGGTAGGTGTTGATTAGAAGCAGAGACATAGAACTTCCAAAGATAATAACAAAAGAGAAATGTCTCTAACGGGATGAGTAAATAAATGGTAACTTGACACAGACATCCAGACCAGTGGGCTGGGTAGCAATGCCTGAACTGCATTTCTATAATCCAATATAGGCCGTGATCACTTCTACTTTTCTGTGAGGAAGTGCTAATAAAAAGATTATAGGTTGAGGGCTGGAAAAGAGAAAAAATAAAATAAAAAAGTCATTGTAAATTCAGGGGAAAAAAACACTGACATAATTTCCAACATTTCCAATTCTGTAACTGAGCTCCAGTGGGAACAAGTAATAATGATTTAAAACTAAACCAACACAATTCCATGTATACAACACAATTCAAAAACTGTTGCATAAAGCCTGTGGTACTTCTTTGGCAAATCTACCATAATTATATTTTAAGGAGTATTTGTAAACTTTCGTAATTACCTAAACAAAGACAAGTAAAAGACACATGAGCTGTATTATGATAGAAAAGCAGGTGTGCCATTGAAATAAGAAAATTATTTCCAAAGTGGCTTTGCATCCTTAGAGGGAATTCTCTACACAGAGATTCTGCCTCAACTCAGGGCAATATTTTAGCTCTCGTGTTTTACAATTTTCCTAAACAAATTGAATTTCCAGAATGGAGTTACAGTTCTTGTTTCCCTCAGGGTGAGCTGGAGGGGGTTAGGGTCTAGAGTGGAAGGTGGCACATAAAGAAAGAAAACAGAAAGAAAAGTTTCTTTTTTTTTCTCTTCAGTTTTGACTCAAAAAAGGCTGAATCTGGAACAACTGTGAAGAACTGGTTGGCTGGGGATTTGAGAATATATTTCGGGTTGATAGAAACTCTTCAAAATGTGGGGACTTCAGTTTCATTGGAATCTGAATATTCCTGGTTTATCTCTTCTGTCCACCGTCTTTTTTTAACCATCACTTTTATTTAATTACTTATCTATTTAATTAAATTTAAGTGTAGTTGGTACACGATATTATATTAGTGTTAGGTGCATGCTACAGTGGTTCAACATTTATATACCTTACGATGTGATCACCACACTAAATCTAGTCACTATCTGTCACCGTGCAAACTTATCACAATGTTATTGACTGCCTTTCACCTTTTCCACTTATCCCCCAAACCTTCCCCTCCAGCACTCATCAGTTTCTGTCCGCCATATTTTACTAACACCTTATGATGTGCCAGCTCTGTGCAAGGTGCTGGAGATGGAACATTGAAGAGGAAAAAGTACAAGGAGGCAAACGTGGATAAACGGGGCTAATGTGGGGCCAATGAGGAAGGCTAGACGATAAAACAGTGCCATAAGGAAACAAGAGTGTGTTAAAAAATTCAGACATAAGCAACGCATCCAACATGTTAGGGATGATATGTCAGACGAAGGGGATCTGTGTTGAATGCTTGACTTAGGTTTCTTACAAGGTCTCAGATAAAAATGTTTACTGTGCAATATTTGGGGGCACTGTTCATAGTCCATCCACAGTACAAGGAGGCTCTGAGACTGACACAGTCCTAGCACCATTCTGGAATGGAACTGGAAAAAGGAAACATGGGGCATTTCCTTTCTCCTCTCATGGCCCTCATTGAGCCACAGAAAGGACTGGGTAATACATGCCAAGTAATTTCCAGAATTCTGTAACATCTCAAATAATTTTGATAGCCCTCCTGGGGCAAGGGAATGGGAAGATCCAGTTTTTAACTGCATACCATCCCTGTACCTCAATGATTACATATTATAATGGGGTGAGCCAAAAATTCAGCCTCAATAGCATAGCATTTAGTGAAATTCGATTTTACAAAAATGTCCCCACTGGAAACCAGAATGCTGGAGAAAATTTTTTAAAAAAGCTTATCCCAGAGAACTCTGATATTAACTATGCTTTGGAGAAAAAGAAATCCTCAGAAAATTCTAGAATTCCAGTTGTGATTGACAAAATTAGGTTTTGTGTAATATATACTTTATCCGAGAAGCCACTGCTTAGAGCAAAACTAGATCTCTTTGAGAAACATTTAAAAGACAACTCGATTTGAGTCTGTTTCTGTCTCTTTTCCCAGACTGATACATGTGGCCTCCTACATTTAAAATGAAAAGTTCTCAGACAATCCTAATCACGTTGTCAGTCAGATAGTCAGCTCCTGAAAGGGGTCCCTTCACCTTTAAGGATGCATGTACAATAGTGATATGTAAGCAGCTCAAAGACTCAATACCCCTTTTTTCTGCAAAGCAAGGCTGGGTTAGGAAAAAATCAATATGTTGGAAGTAAAGGTCAGCCTAGGAAAAGTGACATGAAACAGAACTAAGGGAACAATATCCTTCATGAAGAGCGTTTGAAGTTTCCTTTCCCCCTGTGCTCGCTTCAGTGCAAATATATTTTATCCTAGAATAGAAGGCTGTATTCTTCAGGAAAAGTCATATTTTAAATATTTATCTATTCGACAGCATCTGTATTGCATATTACCTTTGTCCTATTGACTAATACACAAAAAGAATAGTGTGTACTTTAAAGCGCATGTTGTGTGTGAATTGGAGTTGAGTTGCCAGTTTTTTTTCCTGTTGCAAGCAATGGGATTCGAACACACACATGCATTTGCCTACCTTTTTGAACAGTTCTCAATTTACTTTCTCAAGTGGGCCAGATGTACTGCTATAGTCCTTAAAAGGGTCAGGACCATCTCCTTATTTCCCCACTCTCTATACTTATTGCTTGGGTATAGCTTTAAAGTAGCCCATGAACCCTTTTCACTCATCCAACACATTTACCCACAATTAACAATCAAGCCGTCTTCCCTTCATTCAGGCGGCCATTCTCCCTGGCCTCATTTCCCCTGCCTCTCTCTTGATCTACCATTGTGCCGAGAGCTGTTTGTGCCATCTCAATCTGCCCCCCTCACCAGCCGCACAAGGACTGGGGGGGAAGAAAGCGCCCGTCATTCAGATGTTGAATAGCAAATTGCTCTTGAGTGTCCTTGCATCCCCTGGCTCCCCCCCTTCTTCTGGAAGGACAAGGGGGGCGCTGAAAGCAACCATACATTTTGTTCAGTGCTCTTGAAAACAAGCGTTTCACACCTGAAGCCTTTCACAGCAGCCCAGAAGCACCCCTTCAAACCACTTAATTGCCAATTGCTTCAGAGCTCCCTGTAAAAGTCCATTATGTCAGCCAGCTCCATGGCAGGGACAAAGTATGCGAAATGAAAAAGAGTCCTCCTTCTTCCAGGGCCAATGTGGCATTAAATATCCCCAGATCACTGGTTTGCTTGTTGTTAACAGGCCGTGATTGGCTGCCATCGGAGGTATGGGCAGACACCTTCTTGCATTATTTGAAAATGAAAGATGCAATTTCCCTTGTGTTCTTTGTTGAAATACGATAAAAATAAAGAGGTATCAGAGGTATCCAAGAAAGGGGTCTTCACATGCTCATCGGCTGGGGCAAGGGATGGGACGGGACGGGATGAGAGGCACCTACGAAAATCACGAAGCCTTCTGGTTTCTGTTTTTCATGAGGTTGAGAAAATTAAAGGGTGTGCCAGTTCTCTAAGTTAAGGGGCGCTAGCCTTGAAGCCTAAAGAAACTCACAATAAGAGATTCTGTAAGAACAGAATGCTCACCTCGAAAACAATGATACCGAATGCTTATTCACTGGAGCACAAAGTTGAGTTTCAAATGGCTGGGCTCTTTCAGAGGTGTCTCTGCATCCCCGGTTCTTACTACAATTTGCAGCAATACAATCAGTTTGATGAAGAACCACACTTGGTAAGCATCTGAGCGATGCACGGAATGTTCCTGGAGAAATACATTTCTTCTTATTATGAGGGGCGTGGGGCTGTCCAGGGGAGGGAGACGTATTAATAACATGATCTAGTCAGAGAGCCACCAAGCCTGATGGAGGAGGCATGGGGTCAATTTGTCAGGGAAGTTCAAAGTATGTTCTTTTGTATGGACATCCTGGGTTACTAAGCTCCCACTGTTGTTCTCCTGCACTTTGAAAAACATGGGCCTGATTGATAATGGGGGTGTTTCAGTAACATGTAAGCATGTCTTCCAGTTTCCAGGTGGCATGCGTGTGGTTTTTTTTTAATGCACCTGTATCTCTCTGCTTCAAGAGTTTTCCAATTAATCTTATACATTTGAACTGGGTTTCCTTGTAGAATTCAGTGCTTTCCTTTATATAGAGAACAGAGTGGAAAGTGGAGTATGAGAGGAAGGGGGAAAATGTGTCTTTATTCTAATGAAACATAAAGGTTGGCTTCTATTTTGAGCCGAAACACTTTGGAATGTGGTGATGGAGTGCCTCGTTCTTATCACCTGGGAGCTTCCTGTTGTCAACCAATGGTCAGACATGCTTTTGCTGGGAGTCTGATTTTTAGGTTCTAGGAGGAAAACATTGAGATAAAGCAGGTAAGCATGTTTAATTAACGTTTATTTAATTAAGGACTCTATGCACGGCTGTCTCACTTGGTAGACTGTGGTCCTTGAAGACAAGGATGCCATCTTCTTTGTAACATGACTGTGCCTATATCTGTCTATCAGTTGCCTGCCATTCAATATGTGTTTGTCACATGGGTGTCTTTTGAATGAACATTCTTGGTAAAGAAAAACCATCTCCTAAACGTCTCAGTCTTTTGGGCCCGCCGTCTAAAAATGGAGATGGTGACGCAGTGAGACAATGTGCAGGTAGTCACTTGGGAGGCGTCTTTGTTATATCACTACGTCTGGACGTTGCAGAGGGATTTTAATTGCTTGGTGAACAACTGCAGGCTTTTCAAATGTGTTTTCTTCTTCCCTTTGTCTTCCCTTTATTCTACTTACTCCAACTTCCTGGCATTTTTTTTTTAAAGACGTTAACAATTTCTCTAAAGGAATAGGTTTTATGTAATTGCTTTAGCAACAGAAACACCTTTTACTATTGCACAAACAATCCATTTCCCATGATAGTCTTCCATCCCTTTAGTCAACATATTCAATATGGCAGCTGCGTTCATCACTACCCCTAGCATGAGTGTGTCAACCTTCTTTGCCACTTGCCTGGCAGCATCTGTTGAAGCAAATATTGCCAATACCTCCTGGTGCCAGATTTGTAATCTTGCATTATTTGGGGCTACCGTGGCTATTTCCAAAAGGGGGACAATAAGAGAGTTTGCTTCTTCTTGAAAGAGCAACTTGCCGCTGACAGAAAGAAGGTGGTTGAATTAACTCCCCCTGGCAGAATTGGAGTTCGCACCTCTGGGAAATCTTAAACCCAGGAAGTTTAAATCTATGTAAAATTGTTTGAACCTCTTTTCTGCAGCCCAAGAAAACTTGCTCAAATGTGTCTGGATTACAACATGCTTTCACACACATTGTTGCTTTTGAGCAATGCTTGGAATTTTAGCTGTTGGAAAACAGTGACTCTAATATTTTTGAGCGTTCATTCTGAATCCAGCACTCTACATGTGTTATCTAATTTAATGCTCTCCCACGTTTGTTATTTAATTTACTATTAATGATGGCCCAAGTAGGAAGCTGTTGTTGTCTCAAATTTACAGATGGGGAAACTGAGGCAACCATGTTTACAGAGTTAGAAAAAGACCATTTTTCTTCCCACTCCCTCAAGCAAAACAACTGCTCTTCACTCACTAGGAGCCCCAGGAAATTGTGGGTGATAGTAAACTGTGTGCAACTGTAACAAGGTGATATCTCCATATAAGCAATACTTTCGCCGAGATAGGCTAGATGTAGTGAGTTCCCATATTGCCAAATGAATAAGCCGGAGAATTTTCCTAAATGACCATGAAGTTGATCTGCCTGAGACTAAAAGCAAAGCATTTCAGTGGGGTGGGATGGGTAGCAGGAGTGGATCTAGAATAGAATATATAAGGAAGGATTGATCCTATATTCTATCTTCTTTATATTTAGTAAAATTGGTATTAGTCTTGAACTTCAACCTGTGGTCATTGCTTGCACTTTAAATATTGATATTATATAAGCTCCATTCTTTGTTCTCTGATCATCATACTACTACTAATAATAACAACAATAGTTCACATCCATTAACCACCTACTATGCACTGATATTTTCTGTAGATTCATTTACTGATCTCTTCCCAGAACCCGATGAGTGGATAATAGTATTGTATCTCCTACTGGATAGGGAAACTGAGGCTCAGGAATGTGGCACGACTGTGTACAGTTATGCAGCATCTGAGCAGACATAAGTATAAACCCCTGGCTGTCTGCTTCTGAGCCTGCATCCTAACCACTATGCCTCACAGTGTATTCTCCATGGGATCCCTGAATGAACTCACCCACACTCAGGGCTTCAGCTATCTCTAAAACATACTGATGAAGTCCCACTCATGTCATTGCCCAGGAATGTTCTGCTAAGGACAAACACATCCACACACCTCAGGAGAAATCTCACTCATGCCCCAATGGGGACTTGTAATCTTCCCAAACCTCCTTCTATATTTTGTCTCTTGAAAAATGACATATTCCAACGAACTGTTCTAGCATGAAGCCTAGAAATGATTTTAGTCCCATCTTTCCAAATCTCTGTGAGTGATCTCTCACCAGACTGCTAAGCCTTCCTCTTTATTTCCTCTCAAATCTGTCTCTCCCTCTCCTTCTTTAAGTCACAGCTCATCTTTGATCAGTAACTGCCATGACCTTACACAGGCCTCCTGCCTCCAGCCTGGGAATCTAGAAATCCACTAACTGCACTAGAACTGGAGTGATTTCTCTAAAGATGATTCTGACTACATTCTCCACTGTTGAAATCTATTCAGTGGCTCCCACTGACTCAAAATCACCCTCTCCCAACACACTAGGCTCTTCATAATCTGAATCCTCCTCATGGGAATAATCATCTTCCTCTTCTTCTCCCATGCTACGCAACCAGCCTCTCAGAGACAGCAGCCATGCAATGCCAGCACCCAGACTGGTGTCCGGCACATGGCTGATGATCAATACATGGTTTTGAGTGAATGAGTAGTGCTTAGTCAAAAGATTCTATCAATTATGGTTATAAATTGGCTTCTAGTCAAGATGGTGGAGAAAGTAAATGCTGTGTTCATCTCCTCTCACAACCACCTCAAAATTACAACTAAACTACAGAACACACATCATTGAGAATCACCTGAAATCTAACTGAAGTCCTAAACTAAGGACATAAAGAAACCATACAGAGACTGGTGGGAGAGGCAGAGACATGGAATGAGTTGGCCCCACACCCATATGTGACAGTTAAAGATCAGGAGGGATATCTCAGCTGTGGAGGTTCCTCCTGAGGAGTGAGGGGTCCCAGAAGGAGAAGAGAGAGAGCAAGAAGTTGAAAACCTATTTGAAGAAATAATAACAAAAAACTTCCCTAACCTGGTGAAGGAAATAGACATACAAGTCCAGGAAGTGCAGAGTCCCAAACAAATAGAATCCAAAGAGGGCCACACCAAGGTACATTATCATGAAAATTACAAAGGTTAAAGACAAAGATAGAATCCTAAAAGTAGCAGGAGAAAAGCACTCATTTTTTCTAAACTTACAAGGGAGCTCCCATAAGACTGTCAGCTGATTTCTCAACAGAAACTTTGCAGGCCAGAAGGGATTGGCACAAAATGTTCAAGGTGATGAAAAGCAAGGATCTAAAACCAAGATTACCCAGAAAAACTATTATTTAGAATCCAAGGGAAGATAAAGAGCTTCCCAGACAAGAAAAGCTATAGGAGTTTACTATCACCAAACCAGTATTACAAGAAATGTTAAAAGGTCTTCTTTAAGAAAACAACAACAACAACCTACATCTTTATCAACAATTACTTTAAAAATAAATGGATTGAATGTTCCAATCAAAAGACATAGGGCGGCTGACTAGGTAAGAAAACACGACCCTTACATATGCTGCCTACAAGAGACTCGTTTCAGATCAAAAGACACACACAGGCTGAAAGTAAAGGGATTGGGGAAAGATATTTCATGAAAATGGAAACAAAAAAAAGCTTGGGTAGCAATACTAATACCACACAAAATAAACTTAAAAACAAAGGCTATAACAAGGGACAAAGAAGGACTCAGTAATTCCACTTCTGGTTATTTATCTGAAGAAACCCAAAACACTAATTTGAAAAGACATGTACATCCATATGTTTACTGCAGCATTATTTACAATAACCAAGGTATGGAAACAACCTAAGTGTCCATCAATAGAAAAATGGATAAAGAAATTATGGTACAGGGCTGGCCGAGTGGTGCGTTGGTTAAGAGTTGGCTTGGGACTCCAGCTCTGAGCATCAAGGCCCTGGTTCGGATCCCACATGAGGGCCAGTGACGCTGTACCCTCTACAGCTAAGATGGTGAACAACAGCTCGACCTGGAGCCCGGCATAGGTTGCAGTGGAGCTGCAGTGGGCTCCCATAAGCAACCGTGAGGGGCCGGCAGCCGGCATGAGCTGCCAAGAGCTGCCGTCCAGTGGCCGGCGACCGATCTGCCTCAGCCGGGAAGAGCGCAATGATAATACCAACATGGACCAGTGAAGCGACGTCCTCCACAACTAGACTGAAGAACAAAAAAGGACAGCAACTTGTCTGTTCCCCTCCCCCGATTCCCCAATGCTGTTCCCCTCCCCCAACTCCCCAATAAAATCTTAAAAAAGAAAAGAAATTATGGTACATATGAGTGTATACAATGGAATATTACCCAGCCATAAAGTGGTATGAAATCTTGCCATCTGCAACAACATGAGTGGACCTACGGGGTATCTTGCTAAGTGAAATAAGTTAGACAAAGACAAATACCATATGACTTCACTTATATGTGAAATCTAAAAAACAAATTAAACAAACAGAAACAAACTCACAGAAACAGAGAACATTATGATGGTTGCCAGATGGGAGGGGGGTTGGAAAAATGGGTGAAGGGATTAAGAAGTACAAATTGGTAGTTACAAAATAGTCATGAGGATGTAACTACAGCATAGGAAGTATTGTCAATAATATTTAATAACTATGTATGGTGTCAGATGGGTATTAGATTTATCAGGGTGATCCCAAGTTATATAAATGTCTAATCACTATGTTGTACACCTGAAACTAATATAATAGTGCACGTCAACTGTAATTAAAAAATAAAAAATATATAAAAAAGGAATGGTTACTATAACTTCATATTTAAGATCCATAATGCAAACATTTTTGAGCTAATTTTGGTTTTATGAGCTGAATAGAAAATTTTTTGCAGGCCTATTGTTTTCCAAAATTGTTTCCAAGTTAGCGATTAAACTATTAATGCAAGTCTTCATATCATTGCTCTTAATGCCACTGAGCTATTCTTCTCAAACCTGAGCAAGTCATCACTTACAGCACACTAGGTTTAATTCATTTGAAGGCACACACTTGATTGTGATGTGAGTTCTCTTTCTTATGCTTTAAACAGAAGCCAAGTTGTTTTGTTGTTGTTTGTTGAAGGAGCTGCACATTTTCCCTGCTCTGCAGATATAGAGTTAAGGTTGCTTGTTCACAGGCGGGATTTGGCAGTAGGCGTAGAGAATGGCTTTGGCAGACTTAGTTTAATTGACATAAACTTGAGCACTTGCCGCCCCTCACATAGAAAATTCCCAGAGCTGTTCTTAACAGGCCTCACAAATCTAATAGTAAAAGGATTTGCTGATGAGAAACATCTGCCTGAGGGCCTCGTGAAGATTCCATAGCAAGTTATACTTTCCATGCTGTAACC
Source organism: Hipposideros armiger (assembly GCF_001890085.2). Lineage (NCBI taxonomy): Eukaryota > Metazoa > Chordata > Mammalia > Chiroptera > Hipposideridae > Hipposideros > Hipposideros armiger. The sequence continues at coordinate 2,781,454 of NW_017731385.1, forward strand.
CTATATGGATTTCCCCTACTCTTTGTCATGGAGAAAGCCCTTGAAACATTCCCTATTTCATCATGAGATTTTCACATACCTCCTCTCCTTAGCAGGACCAATTATACTGTGTTCTTGTTGGAAAGAACAGAGAAGCTATGAAGATAATTGAATTAACCCCTACCCCATCACTGCCCTAGGACTTGAAACTTTGGGTATATTTAGAAGTGAATATAGAAAATTCCAAAAGGATGTCCTTTACTCATTGTAAGACTGTTTAAACACATACAAAATTACATTTAAAGAAATATGGTTCTTGACTTTTTCTGTGTGGCTTATTTCGCTTAGCATAATAATCTCAAAATCCATCCATGTAGTCACAAATGGCAGTATTTCATCTTTTCTTACGGCAGGATAGTATTCCATTGCATTTCTATACCACATCTTCTTGAAATCTACGTAACTCTACTAAGCAGTGTCACCCCCAATAAACTTTAATTAAAAAAAAAGAAATATGAATGTTGCATGTTTGATAATTTGGAAATTCTGATTTGTATAGACAAGGGATTTTTGAATGAAAGAAACTCTGCTTACTACTCCTCCAGCAGTACATCCAGTCCAAACCAAGACCATACATATTGGCATTCAAGAACATCAAGGTCAACCAATATAAAGCCATCCAGTGCTGGACAGAAAGAAACACAAGTCCTTCATGAGTGTTAGATTAAAATATCTGATGGAAATGTAGGAACCACATTTTCTAACAAAAATGGAGGATGTAGGTTTCACAAGGACTGAAGGATGAGGAAGTATTAAGAAGCAAATTATGCAGTTAAGGGAGCTGGAGTTATATTTCTGACACCTGCTGAAGAAGCCCTATGTTATACTACATCTTGCAGAAAACCAACAGAGCTTCTCTGTGTGATGCATATTCTACAACCCTGCTCTCTTGGTAGGAAAAATCTAATTTTAATGTGAGCTTCGGCATGTGGTGTTTATGGGGAAAGTTGTGTGTGTGGGTGTGCGCTTAACTACTCAGGAGGGATGTGAACTATGATTCAAATTTCAGAAGGCTTTCCTACTTTTGAATACCAAGAAACCAAAACAGTCAACGGGATGAATCGACTTCCAAGCCAAGAAAAGCAACAAGGCATTTTCATATCAAAAAAGTAGGGTAAATTTTTGCCATGAGTTATTTAAGAAACGCTTTCCACACCCTGAGCAGATGATCTAGTTCCTGTCCAAAATTGGCAGTTTCCTTCTGAAGACTAAATGAAGCATATTGTGATTAAAAACAAATGAAAACCGATCCGTAAGTTTTCAATCGGATCGCTCTTCTGTCTTGAAATTCAGGGAGAGTGGTAGTGTTTAATGTTGTACTGTTCAGGTACTGTACAGTATCAAATAAACATTATGAAAGTGAGGTTTTGTAACTTAATCTGGATTATCTGTAAATAAGCAAAATGTATGAAAATATGAATTTTCATAATCATTTAGTATTTACACAGTTCTAGTTGCTGCTGAACTTTGGAAAATGGGAGCTTTCCATTTGCTAACTAATCAGAGTCCAAACTAATGGCAGAGCAGCACCCTTTGGAGGCCAAGTTCAAGATCTTCCCTAGCTTCTGAATGCTGACCTGTTGCTCTGAGATGAGGGAGTCGACAGGACAAAGGGAAGGAGGAAGAAAGAATCTAGCCCTGTATAGTCATGGCCCATTCCTGGTTTTGCTGGTTGGCGTGGTGAGTGGGAATTTCTTCCACCCCTTGATGTTTGCAATAGAAATCCCTGGGTAGAATGTAGGCATGCAAAAGCTCACACACCCTTGATGAGAGTTGCTTCATGCGTTTGGCAACCACTAGTACTTTTTTCCCAGTCCAAGGATCTGGATAATTATCTTGGTTCATGGTGGGTGGTATCTCACTGCCAAATTATTCTCTTGAGAGGACAACTACATCAGGATTTTGCAGCTAATGGTCTGAAATTTTTGGACTAATTGATTTAGATTTGTAATACTTCTTTGTTTTATGTAGAAAGTATTGGGCTAGGGCTTGGCACTGAAGGACCATTGTAGCCCTGTAGGTTTAAATTTGTGCACTAATTGAATTAGACGTGTAATACTTTTTTTTTGTTTTATGTGGAAATGATTGTTCTTATCAGTAAAAAAACAAAAACACACTGTAGCCTTGTAGTTTCTCCCGCGGAAAGTAATTTCTGCTTTGCGAAGCTTCCCAAAAGATGGCTTGTTGAGTGTCGGGAGCAAGTCTGTTATCCTAGCTTCATGGGCATCCTACTAGTACAGGATGTAACACAAGGATTCCATAAGAGTTTGCTGAGTTGAATCTTATACGTGTGTCCTTGTTTCTGTCAAAGATTATACAGATGACCACAGAACCACACAGAGAAAGCTGTCTTCTGTCATTATACAATAATGGAAGGAAAAGTAGAAATGATGGTCTGGCAACCACTGCTCAAGTTTTGTCTTCACTGCTTATTAGCGATGTGATCTTGAACAAATCACATCTCAGCTTCACCTATGAAATGGAGGTCTTAGAAGCTACTTATAATGGAAGATAACAGCGTTATCATCATCAAGCTGGAAAATCTACATGTGAAAAGAATGCATCCCTTCTAAACATGCTGTATGATAGAAATCCAAAGTATAATTAGAATGACAGATTGTAGTAGTGGGAAAGTAGTGAATCTCAGTATTCTACCTGATTCATACCACAATTGCTTCTGAGGTCTCAAGTTTCCTGCTGGGCTTTCTAAGCCCAATAGGGTTACTGCTGCCATTCAGACCAATGTTGGAGACCATTGCCTCTTCGTGGATTCAGGAATTGATTGATGGAGAGAGAGGACGTTTAGGTCTGGTCTTGAAGGATGAGTGCGATTTCTGTGAGCAGAGGAGGAAAGGAGACTAGTCTCAGAAGATGTCCAGAGGTGGACAATGACCGGGCTCATTTGTTGTTATCTACACAACTAGACTCAGAGGATGGAGGCAGTCAAGTGATTCAGTCTCAGATTTCACTGAGCTTTATTGAGACTCTCTCTTTGACAAGCACCAGCCTGGGGCTTTCATGTGTATGACCTAATGTAACCCTTCAACAACATGGTGTGATGGGTGCTCTTACCCCTCTTTTACAGATGACCTATGGGTACACATACAGATGACTACAGAACCACAGGGATGAAGCAAAAGAGTGAAGTAAGTCATTTGGAGCAAAGTATACATCTGGGTCCACGTTTGGCTGATAGACTGCTAGTGCTCAACTCTTGGTAAGAAGAAAGTGAAGTGCAGAGAGACTCGGGGACTTACTCAATGGAACAGAGTGACTAGATAGGGGGCTGGCATTTAAATTTGGGTTTTCTGAACCTAAGTCTGGTGCCCTTCCCACCATATGATCTTCCTGCTAGAGAAGCTGAGAAACAAACCTGGAGTGATCATTGGTCCCTAGATTGTAAATAGCCTTAAAGATTAGCCCAAGGACTTAGACTGCACTCAGTGACCAGCTGAAGACTCTAAGCAGGAGGGTGAAAAGTGGTACCTTGGGTCTGTTAGAAATGCAGGGACATGGTTAGGACAATACATATAATACAGAAGTGATGTTCTAAGGATAGAAGTAGCAAGGCAGATATACAATGGACCAACGCAGAAACGGAATGTGAAACATGGCATAACTAGCAATTGATTGTGCCACGGAAAGAAATCAAAGATGATAGATTCCTGGGCTAGTGAGATTTTTCTTAGGCCACCCTCCCTGTCCTAATTGAAGAAACTGACAGGTACAGAGAGTAGTGGGAACCATGTGAATGGTTCAAGGGGAAAAATATCCCATGATGGAATCCATGTTTATTCACCACAATGCACCAGGATGCAAACAGAGCCTTCCATTGCCTGTCTCCATAACTAAAGCAGAGACTCACTGCTGATTCAGAAATGTATCAGCCATGAAGATGGGGGAGAGGCTCCAAATTTTAATACCCCCAAAATCAATCCAAGTGTGGTGGAAAGTTCAGTTTGCTAAGGGAGCCTAACTTTGCATGAAGAACGTAGCTAGATTAGTTTGAAGGAGACATTACTTTCTCTGATCTCATCAGTTTCTCTGTTTTAATGGGCTTTTTTGCAATTGCTTATCTGCCAATACCCTGATTACACAGTTGCCCTTATAACCGCAAATGGATATTTTTTTTTCCTCCTGCGGTAGAACGTCACAAATGCTTTTGACTTTGACAGTGGCAGGTGTGATGGAAAGACAAGTACCAAATGCTCAAGGTACAGCTGACCTGGCCAAGTTGAAGCATTATAAATATTAGTAATGAGAGGAGAAAAGAGTAAACTTCAGTAAATCACTGTTAATTAAAAAAAGCTATTGAATAGAGGAAAAGAGGAAAATTGAGAATATGAAGTAGTCAACCCCTTCTGGTAACTTCCAAGAGTGCCAATTCAAATGCAATGTTGGGCAAATATTGATAAAAGTGAAATGACCAGGGTAGCTTTTAGCTCAATTTGAAAAAATATGTATCTAAGTATTTATCTTATTAAAAGATCAACCCCCTTAAAGCATGTTGGAAAGAAGACAATTGCTCTCTTATCTAACGGGACTCTTAGGTATAAATGGTTCATACATGATACAGTTAGAATGTAGCAAAGCAAATTGAAGGTAATATAGAAAATGCAAAAATACCTAGTCTATCACATTCTTAAAAAATAATCTGAGCCGTCATCATGCTATATGTGTCACAGGCTGCTCCTATTCCTCGCAATTCTGAAAAGTCCAGACAACATGTGAAAAAATATTGTAAGATGGGACATGACAGTCAGTATTAAATATTAATCAATGCACAGCATTTCCCTAAATAACAAAAATTATACTAACTTTATTTTGTATTGAGTACATATTTCAAGATTAAAAATTGTTTGGGGTTCTTTTCCAATATGAACCCTTAATCCAAATATCCAAATGTTTGTGGGTATTTTCCTTTTCCTTCTCCCTCCCCTCTCTCCTCCCCCTCCCTTCTTCTCCTTCTCTCTCTCTCTCTCTCTCTCTCTCTCTCTCTCTCTCTCTCTCTCTCTCTCTCTCTCTCTCTCTCTNTCTCTGTCTCTCTATCTCTCTGTCTCTTTTAGGAAACTGCACTCTGCAAAGCCCTTTGACTTGAAGAAATAGTGATCTAAGTCAAGGTCCTGCCACCCAGAAGGACTGTGGGCATGGGAGACACTGAAATCGGTGTGTAATGTTCTTTATTTCATAACTGTAAAGCAACATGCTAATCACAGAACGAGTCTGTTTGCACGTGAGCTCCTTGTCGGGGTGGCAGGCCTGACAGATCCCAGATCCCCTGGCTTTCCAGGTGGGCTACAGTCTGCGTCCATCTTTTCTGCTCTATCCTTTGATTTGTTAATAGTTTGAGATAAAACTTAAAGTCACAGTAATTTTTTTTAGCCAGAGTTAAGTCAGATAAACTTGACTAATTCAACTTAATGTTTATCCATGGTCTTACTCCAACTTAGGAAAAAAAATTTTTTTGAGTCCCAAGAATCTTTAGAAGCCTTGCACTATTAATCACATTTGTATTTCTTTTTCCTGCAAGGGGCAATGTAAATACATTACGTGGATCCCAAATACTTTTTATCCGAGTAAGAAACACAATGTTGGATTTGGTTTTAATAGAATGCACGTGTGAGAAAGATCGCACCACAACCACTTAGTAACATCTTTTGTATAATGTTTTGCCTGGAATCCTGCATGGGGTGGGTCATTTTCCTATCGCATGGCTCCCGCTCCCATTTTTCCCTTTCTTCAAACTTGCCCAAGCTTGTCTGTTGCTATTTGGGGTTGCTCGATCCTTCTGGTCAGCAATGATTCCTAAGGATCGAGATGAGCCTCCTAAACGTTTTGGAGGAGAAAATGGAATCAGAAAAGGAATCATTTCTGCTGTGATGGAAAAGAAAAAAGGATGCGAGAGTGAGTGACAAAACATCTGTGGACCACCAAAAAAGTCAACTGGAATTGGAAGGAGGTGGACCAAAAAAAAAAAAAAAAGTTGCTTTGCAGGCATAGCTTTAAAGAGAAAATGAATCAGAAAAGAGTTTTGAAGTGCTAGAATGTACTGCCTAATAACTTTAGATAGTCCATTGAGTCTTCCGGAATTTTTTTTGTTCTTCTTCAAGAATAATCTGCTTACATCGTTAAGACCTCAGCTAAGCTCAGTAACACAAATTACCAGATGTTGTATCGCCTAGTTTCTCCATCAAAAGACCAACCACCAAGCTTGTTGAAAGAGAAAGGTCATTGTCCCTCCCTGGCTATAAAACTATTTTTGCAACTCCTAACAAATGAAATGAGAATACCTTTCAGCTGTCCATGGAAGTATATCCCACCCCTTCGAAGTCTCCCTGTTTCGCTTTGTTATTTTCTAATAATGCACTCATGTGTAAGCTAATAATGTGAACAGGGAAAATGAAGAGACTTAAAAAAAAAAAAGAGGGAAAAAGCAGAATGAATTAGGGCAATTGAGGTCGCTCTGTTTCATTTTTGCTGGAAGGATTTTAGCCCTAGTTTTTACCTTATCGCTTATTACACAATTTATGATAAAATGAGATGTGATTCCATTCTTATCATTGTGCTATAGTCTATTGAACACGCATATATGAATTCATTTCAGATTTAAACACTATCTTAATTATAAATGGAATAAAATGGACAACCTATCAGGATCTCTAAATTGCATTCTAACAAATAGTTTCATTCTTTATCACATTTCTACTGATGACACATTGGGTATAATAATGTTGGAGGAATAGTGCTTTTTTTTTTATGCAGTGCCTTAACTGTGCCAAAACATTTTCCTTTCGACAACTAATAGTTTTATTTCCTGACATAACTTTGAGAACTTTAACCACGGGTCATGCCTCCTAATATTTTTTATGATGTTCTGCCTACAACACAGTATCAGGAAATCATCTACAAATGATATAAATGTTGCACAATGAAAACAATATTACACGCAACTTGGTATTTTCTTGTAATGTGGTCATTATTTGAATCAGGAACATGTAGAAACATTAGCAACAAAAGCCATTCACCAAATTGAAAATATTGCAAGAAATATTCTATTTGTGTTTTAAATGCAATATACATTTAATAAAATGTCAAATGCAATTTTTAAAGAAAACACATATTTACATAAACCTAAAAAAGTTTAGCCTTATGTTCCTATTTACTTGCTACAAATGGTGAAAATTGCTGTAAAGTTATGTTATGATTAAACCTACAGTTTTATAGTTAGTGTGGTCCTCAGTAAATCTGAGTTAATGTAATAATATAGGTCCTGACCATTAGAAGATGATACTGCATATTCTATAAAAACATTAATATAAACATGGTATTTTAAAATATAAAATAATAATGTTTAGAAAAACTGATATTAGAAATTGTAGGAAGCATACAATTTTGTAATTAAACATGTATTTTGATGTGTGGCATCTGTTGAAGAATTTCTAACTCAAAATGACTTAAATGTAATTTCACATATCAAATAAGTAACCATTTCCGTGACAACAGGTGAAAGCAAAATAATTAGCACTTTGATGTTAATTGTTTATTAATGTGTTAAGTTTACCAGACAGCCTCATCTATTTACTAGGTATTGCTGTACTTCCGTATATTACTCCAAGAAAGTGATGTGTGTGTGTGTATATATATATACACACACACACACACATATACATACTTTCTACTTTGACTTGCTTCTCTTTATAAAGTTTTCTTGCAGCACTTGAAAAGTAAACCTGGCCACTGGTCATTCTGCATAAAGTCTGGTGTTTTTTTAAAGTTTGCACTCAGACCATGAAGCAGAGCAGCTGTCCTGTAAGATATCCTAGGCACCGAGCTGTCCAGCAGTGTCGTCTTGTAGACACTTTTTTTGAACAGCACAAATGAAAGGCGGGTCATTTCTCACTCTTTTTTACTATAAGCGGGAGATTGCTACACATGCACACACGCACGCACGCACACACGCACGCACACACACACACAAATACAATTTTTAGGCTTTTTTTTTCAATTTAAATGATTTGCTATCACCGTTACTCCATCTTTTATCTCTAAAATAGTTTCAACCCTGTTAATGTGTGCATGTACTTTTTTCTTATCAGCCTCTCAGCAGCATTTGTGATTCATAGCAGCCATCAAAGTGATAATAAACTCATTCACAAGACTAACAAACACGGGGCTCCCAGTTATTTACGAGGCAAATCCACAGCAAGGCTGGGCTGGGGAACAGGGGAGAATCAAGATGGTGTTGATTGATAAATTGACAGGTTAATTTACAAGTGGATAATAGGAGTTAGACCCAGAGGGAAAGACAGCGAGTCTAGCTTGGTTGCACTGCCATCTGTCTTACGCTCAGAAATCTGCAGGGCTGCTGGCTGTCAGAATCAAACCCATACACATTCCTCATAACTTAAAGACAAAGGCCTCCATTTGCCGCTGTTTGATGGGATAGCTGCATCGGTTCCTCACACAGCTGACCCTCAATATGTCAGAAACAGCGCCGTGTCCCCGTGTGTTTTATAAGGACCACTTAGAGCATGATTTAGAATAAGTTATTCTGTCTGTTTCACACGAGGTTGATTTCAAGATGGTTTTTCACGAATATTAATTGTTGTTTGGTTGTTGAGGGTCAAAATGGATTCTTTCAAGTTTCAGAGGCCTATGACAGGTCTTTGTTCTAAGATGTACACCTCCACTGCTGCCCCCAAAACACACCTTTTCTTTTTTATCTTTGGTATTAGATACTAGCCAGTAGAGCTATTTACAAGGTATGATAGAATAAAACCAGTTGTACAACTCTCATACTAAATACTCACACCATCTTTTTCCTCCTAGTTTTATTATTGTAAATTGTGAACATGGTTGAGAATGACAAAAATAAGTTCAAAAAGCACTTTTAAAACAGTATTAGTACATTTGTTGATGTTTCTCTTCCCAGGAAACATTTTATTTTACAGGTCAGCCATTTATGTTATTAGTTTTGAAGAAAAAATCTTCCACGGTTAATTATTATGATTTTTTAATCTAACGGGTCTGGTATAACAGAAAAATCTCATCGTAGGCTGTCAGGATGGCGCCTCTTTACTGGGCTAATGTCACTGCTACTTAGAAAGCAGAGACAGCAAATCTGTAACTATTGCCACGTTGGTCTTTTAAAATTAGCTGGCTGGAGACTGTCGGCAGCACTGGCCGAGCCCCAGGCCCCCCGTAAAGCAGCGCTGGGTTCCCACTCCCCAGCACCTCCCATCACAGGGCTGAAATTCTTGGGTCTCAACCCAAACCCTTCCTCCCTGTATCTCCACATAGTAAACACCCTTCTCAGATTCAAAAGTTCATTTAATATTGAAACTTGGTGGATTCAAACAAATACTGGGAGTTCAACACATTTTAAAAGGAAATTCAAAAAGGCACAGAAAAGTATGTCTGCTCCACTTCCAAAATTCATTACAAAATGCTGACACTAATATTATTTTTAAACAGATTGTCTCCTATTAATCAAGGTTATTAAAATGAACTATTAAAACCTGGCCTTTAGTTGAATACCATGATAAAGCCCATGGAAAATATCTGATCAAGAATGAACATCAGAAAAATAAAAACAAATAACTTTGCACGCATGCATGGAATTTTATGGTGTCATAAGGTTAAAAATGTTCCCTTAAAGGGTAAATATCCTTTGAAAAGAAAATTCATTTATGTGTGAATAGGAGGTTGAATGGCTTTTACTGCTTTGTTTAAAAATAGACAATCATCTTGGTAATTTTTTTTGGCAAGTGGTATATTTTTCCAAAAAGACTCATAAAAGATCACAATATGTTTATATTTAAGGTTGCTAATTTTTGTTGATATGGTAACTGTTTTATTAAAAGGGTGTCTTTTGTTCAGAAAGATGTTTAAAGTAGCTTTTAAACTTTATCATATACAGAGTAAACTTGAGTTCTTTCTTTAGATTGAAGCAAGGTATTTTATTTTCTCAGGACTAGTTCAATTTTGCATTATATATATTATCTATTTAGAGACTTAATGACAAGAAAAATGTTACATAAAACAGAGAAATAATTGATGGCCAGTTTACACAAATGTATGCTTTTATACCGCATTTCTATAGGGAATCTCATAAATGTGTTCAAAATTCCGTCTAATATTCATTTTCTCCTTTCTCTAAATTCCAATGGTAAAACTACTAGTTACAGAATGATAAATCTCCAACATGTTATACTTTTATAACTTAAAATACATGTTAATTTCCTAAAGACTGATTTTCAGTTAATATTTTTAAAAACCTGTGATCCCAGTACGATGGGGCCAGACTCCTTTTAATCAGAAGTGCATTAATATAGAAGAGAATAAAACCGAATGCAAGATTGGGCAGGTACTGTTTATAATTTAAATGTTTATAATTTAAATTTTCAGTAAGTTTCGCTCCCCCCCCTGTGCAAGCTAAGGAGAGGGTTTCTGCCTTTTTCTCTCTGCAGGTACTAAAAGAAAATCTGAAGCAAAAACCCACACCCAAACTACCATCACCACCACCACCACAAAAAAACAAAACAAAACAAACCCAAAAAACAACAAAAAAGAGATTGGATCTAATATTCCACCCAATGTCTGAGTTAAGCCTGTGACAGGGATGTTTCAAAACGAGACTATTTAGACACATTGATTTTTGTTGTCACTTTCTTCTTATTTCATATGTCACACCAAGGCTTGGAAATTAGATGAATATAAGATGGGTCCGCTGGTCATTCATTGTTCCTCAGGAGGAATTTTCAAAGTCAGCTGGCTGTGCTTGATGAAAGTGACTGCCCAGAGCCCCAGTCTGCCTACGGGGAAGTTGAGGCGAACTTCAACTTCCCACTTCACTCATAGTGCTGAGATTTCTGGTTGTCAAGAAGGCATCTATTTAACTGAAGTCTGGGAAATCTCAAAAGGAAAGCATTAAGGGAAAAAAGACAGCCTAAATCATCTTTTTCCCTCTGACTTCAAAGTCCTTTGAAATGGACGTGAAACTCCTGATTCTGGTAAACAAATTTTAGGAAGCGAGTCATGCAGGCAATGCTTTCTTCGATTGGGTGCTTCCAGGATAACAGGGTGACACCCAATCTTTGTGTTTTGAAGTTTGTAATAATAAATAGAAATCAATGCTGGAGACTGAAGGGTGCATCAATTAGCTTCCTTTTATCTCACAGATTTGTTCCATGGTGTGTCTTTTGGTCCCCATGATTGTTTTTTCACATTGTAGAACGTATGGTATCTAATTGGCAGCATAGATTGTGAGTGATGACGGAGCCTATATTATATTTGACAGAAATTTTTTAAAAAAGACTTTATTTTATGTGGAAGAAAATATTATCATTGTCCTTGACTTTGACTAGGGGGATGATTAATTTTTTAGGGGGTGCATATCATACCTAACAAGGAATTTTAGAACAGGTGTGAAAATTAAAAAATAAAATAAATTGAGACCTATACAGCCATTTGATCCAGGAAAACAACAAAAATTAAAAAAAAAAAAACCAAGCGACCAAAAGAGTTGAAATATAGTAAGTGTAGTGGATAAATGTCAAGACGTTTCAAACTGAAAATACTTACGAAAAAAATATTTTAGGAAAAAAAGGTAGCTTATTTCAACCCACTACAGAGAAATATGTTCCCTCCCTCACACCCTCATTCACTGCAGAAAGAGGAATTTCAAAACAGACTCAAGAAGTTGCAAAAGAGAGCTGGCTCTGAACCCTGAGGGTGGGCGCTCTGCTTAGCTCTGAAACAGACGGAATCCAGAGGCCCTGCTTAGACAGACCGTGCCGATTCCATGGGCAGAGTCTCCATTTATGAAACGCTGCATAGAGATTTGGGGACGAGAAAGGATCACGGAGGCCATTCTAGTGTAATAGACAGACTTCCTTTTCAGAGCATTTACAATTCCTTTCCTGCCTGTGGGTCGATCCACAGTCTTGAGAAAATTTTATTTGAGCCCATGGGGAGAGAGCACTTGCTAAGCTGTAATTTCCTATGATTTGAAATATGGCTTCTGCAGGCCACCCGTGTAGGATCACTCAGAAAAAAGCCCCCCCCCCCAAAAAAAAACCAGGGTTTATCTTTTCATCTTGGCTTGAATACCCAGTCATTTTTTTTTAAACTCAAATTCCTCTTAATATATTTTTCTTTAAAAATATGTCTATGTTGTTGTGTGGACATTTTTGGACAGTGGTGTAGTGAACTCTGTTAATTTTTTATAAATGTGATATTTTTAGCCCAAATGAAATGTTTCTCCTAGTCATGTTATTTGAAACAACTGAATTAAATTAATTCATAGAGAAAAATGTTAATGTATTATTATAAATGAACATTTATGAAACTAGGATTGAAGTCAAAACACTAAATCAGAGAACAAATAAAAAAAGGAACTTAGACTATCCCAGAGGAAGAAAATCATGGAAGTGTGAAGCTCTAAACATGAGTGATCCTGTAGTCCTACCTTCTCCCCAATTTTTAAAATTATATTTTATTAGTTTTCAGTGTACAAAACATAATTATTAGACATTTACACCCCTCATAAAGTGAAAACCCCACCAAGTCTACTACGCTTCTGACACTGTACATAGCTATCACATTACAACACCACTGACTATATTCCCTATGCTGTACTTTACATCCTGTGAAAATATACATATATATAATATTGTATATATTATATATTACATACATATATATGTATATATATGTATATATATGTAATAGTTGACAGTCAATATTATTTTATATTAGTTTCAGGTGTACAGTGCAATGGTTAGGCATTTAAAGATGAAGTGATTCCCCCAATAGTCCAATACCTATCTGACACCCTACATAGTCTTTACAACATTATTGATTATATTCCCCATACTATTATATATTTCACATCTCTGTGACTATTTTGTGACTACCAATTTGTACTTTCTAATCCCTTCTCCTTCTCACCCATTCCCCAACCCCCCTCCCATCTGGCAACCATCAGTTTGTTCTCTGTGTCTATGAGTCTATTTCTATTTTGTTTGTGCGTTTATTCTGTTCTTTGGAGTCACAATGGAAAACAGTATGGAGGTTCCTCAATAAATTAAAAATAGAACTACATTATCACCCAGCAATTCCATTCCTGGGTATTTATCCAAAGAAACCCAAAACGCTAATTCAAAAAAATATATGCACCCCTATGTTTACAGCAGTGCTATTTACAGTAGCCAAGATATGGAAACAACCAAAATGCCCATCAATAGATAACTGGATACAGAAATTGTGGTACATTTATACAATGGAGTATTACTCAGCCATAAAAAGGAAGAAATCTTACCATTTGCAACAACATAGATGGAGGGTATTATGCTAAGTGAAATAGGTCAGACTGAGAAAGAAAAATACCATACCTTCTCCCCAATCTTTATAGAGGAGAAAGCTAAGATCCACAAAGATAAAATAAGGCCCCAAGCTCTCATGGGTAATTCATGTCAAATCAGTGGCCAGGACCCAGGTCTGTGGATCCTCAGAGTGCCTTGGTTCCCACATCAGTAGGTTGGGGACAGTTCCTGTGGCTGTGCAATGACAGTGGCTACAATGAGCAAGGAAAGTCACCTTGCCACTGAGCCTCAGCTTTTGCATCTCCAAAATGGAGACAACTGCACTGTCTCCTATTTCTAAACATTGAAAACAATGTTCTAAAATTGGAACTGAACATTGAGTTAATGGGGGAAAAACAAATGAAGAATAGATGTGGTATCATTTATGGTAACTGTTGACTCATTCCACACAAGGAGGAATGCCGGCTGACCACAACAATGATCATCCTAAGAGCATCGCTTTGCAAAATTACAGGGCAATTAGGGCCTACCATTTATCCTATGAACACACACACACACACACACACACACACACACACACAGACATGAACATGTGGAGTCTTTCTCAGAGAACTCCTTCTGCCATGAAACTATTTTGAATTTCATTAAACAGGATCTGAATTTGGGGTGTAAGAGCCAATCTCCCAGGGAAAGAAATTGAGGCTCTATATTTTCCCTCTGACCTTGATTTCTAGTGACCCAAAACACTCTTGAGAAAGGGACCAGCAAGGAGGTGAAACACAATGAGAGGAGGTGTAGGGAAGTTCAACATAACTTCTTCAATTGGTGTCAGGTCCATTTTAGGTAGGGGTCATGGTCACAATACCTGGGAAATCAGGATTGAATTTAGGTCATGTGTAGTCCCAAGGACAACTGGGAGACAGAAACTCCTGTGAACGTTTGGGCTGCTTTCGCAAGACTAGGTGAGCCCTATGCTTCAAGAAACAAATGGATTTCACTACAATGTCACCAACTTGCAGTCAAAGTTAGGTATTGATGTGATTGGTGGTGTTTCTCCATAGCTCTGCTTGGTGATGGTGATGAAGACAACAGTGTTTATACAGTGCTTACTACAGTCTACGCAAATTATCATTCTGTAGTAGGGTTCTCCAGAGAAACAGAAACCCTAGGACATAAAAGGAGGTTTAGTAGGAGGAATCAGCTCACGTGATGATGGTGGCTGAATGGTCCCATGACTGGCTGTCTGCAAGCTGGAGACCCAGGAAAGCTGTGGGGTAATTCAGTCCAAGTCAGAGGGTCAGAGATGAGATGGCCCAGCTCAAGCAGGCAGGCAGGAAGCAAAAAGGGGTAAATCTGTCCTTCCTCCACCTTTCATTCTATTAATATTCAAGCCCTCAAATGGTTCTATGATGCCCACCCTCCGCCTCCACTGGAGAAGACAATTTACTTCTCTGGGACCAGATTCAAATTCTCATCTCGTCCTAAAACACGCCCATAGACACACCCAGAAATAATACTGAATCTGGATACTGTGCGGCCAGTCAACTTGACACATAAAATTAATCATCACACATTTCATTCTCACTGCTACTTGTGTTAGATTCTGTTACTGTTACATTTTCTAAGTAAGGAAGTGGGAGACATTGTATAAGTTACCCAGAATAACAGATGAGTTAGTGATGGCGGCAGCATCCAAATTTCTGGAGTCTGGTCTAGAAACAAACACTTAATCCCAATACACGGTACTGTCAGGAAAACAGAAATAAATTTTTAGCATGGAGGATTAACAAAGAGCACTATGCACTTAGTAAATCTCCAGGAAAGGCCTTTGTTGAATTATTGGCACGATGTCCATTCAAATAGATATATTCCTAGAACTGTTCATCTGCCTCTTCCCTCTCTAAATCCTACCTTCATTCAATAGATGTTACACATTGCAAATAGTTCACGTCTCTTGCATGGGTATATTGCTCGATACAAGATAAGAGTTCTCTAGCACATCACATTTCTCTGTTGTGGCTGCTAGGAACTAAGTTTTGTGTTCATTTGCTATATATATATATATATATATATATATATATATATATATATATATATTTTTTTTTTTTTTTCCCCCCAGACAGCAGTTGATAAATGATGATGTGTGTTCTGGGGGGTTTTACTGTTTATATGGGCAACTTTTTTCTGTCTCCAGTCTTCTGGGGAAGGAAGTGGTATGGGTAAAGAAATATTTGAATAAATGAACTTGAATATATCCAGAAAAATGTAAGAAGTGGATTGGGAAATTGACAGTATTGGGTTGTCAGAAAAGTCATGATGTATTTTTGCAATGAAAAACAGAAAAAATACGCCATGACTTTTCTGACAACCCAATATTTTTAAGCCACTTCTTTCTGAGGATAGCTAGGTTATGAATCTATAAAATGCAAACGCCACATTATATTTTCTAGTTATAACAATAACAATCATAATAAATTCATTATAGAAAAATCTCACCACATAGAACCACCACTAACATAGATATCCTTTCATGAATACCTAATAAATATAAATAACTATATATAATTGCGTGCTCGTGTGTGTGTACAACCTACATTCTGCCAAATCTGGGATCATACTATGGTACTATCTTATAGCCTGTTCTTCCCACATAACAATATGTTTCGAGTATTTCCTACATCATTATGTGTTCTCCCAATTATTTTCAAAGAATCTCACAAAGGAATTAATTTCACTGCTGGTCACAATGGGAGTTCACATTGTGCCCCTAAATGTTTATTTACACGCAGCAGCATACTCCATGCAATCTTGCATAAACCCCTCTATGTAATCAAGTTCATGGACTATTGTATGTGGGGGTTATTTCTCTTTTCCAGCAAATCTGAGAATACCTTGAATATGGAACATGCATTCTTCTAACAAAATCATGTCAACGATTTCAAACGCAGTGTATAAAACTCCTCCTCCTTCTGACGCTACTGTCATGCCTTTGGCCATAGGGGCATCTGAGATAATAGCTGTGCTCCTCTTAGCTTTTATGCAATTCCAGAAGAAACTAATCTTGGAGATGAGGAGAAACCATTTAACCTCTCCTCTGCCCCCGACCGTCAGTTCCAAAGGCTCACACACCGATGTTCTCACTTGTCATCTTCAGAGAATACGAGCTACTAGCAAGGTAATGGTAACCTGCCCAGTCTCTCCTGCGCAAAACATACAGACATCTCAGGAGCCCACTCCTATTACATGCCCCTGGGTGGGAAGACCTTTTATTTACTTTACTATCAGTCACCTTAAGACCTCTGTTCTCTTTTTTCTAGTCTTCCTAATCTTTCCAGAAAGTCACTTCCTGTCCCCACTGAGTCCTCCAGTGGTTGCTCAGGCCACTCAGATCTCCGCTACTCCTCTGTTCAATTCTTGTTCTACATTCTCCTTACGTTTTGCTTTTCAAGATGCTCCCTGTCATAGAATCTGGGAACCATCAGAGCAGGTCTGAGAAAAGACTCACACCTCATCCAGGTACCACACATTATCCTCCACTGAGTTCTTCTGGAGATAGAAAAAACCCCCGAGGAAAAAAGAAATCCCCAAAAGGGAAAAAGTGACTCCAAATGTAGCAACTTGAGGTGAAATAGAAATGGGGGCTAGAGCCAGAAAGTTATCATAAGAGAGATGTTTTGGGGGACAAGCAATCTGGTAACTATGGCTGTCATTACTGAGGCTGAAGGGTGTATGTTGGGAAGACAGGTTGCCAGTTACTCCAACATCAGCCAGTGAAAGATGCATTGGAGTTGATCGCTGAAATTTCACTGAGAACAACTGAGAACTGTGATTAACTTAAAAGGATTAGTGCAGTGCATTTCTGGAACACAGCTATTACCCCAGACTGTTGACATCAGCCTGATACAGCCTGCGATGTTCTAAGCGGCTTAAATTAGGTGTTATGGCATTTTTGGAGAGCACCGGACGTAATTAGACGTGTGTGGAAAATCCATTTTTGACTTGCACAGGAATCTTGATACTGGGAAGAGGAAAACAGACTCATAAAAACTTAGAGAAAAATTCAGAATGGTACAGGATTGCCGTTCTGAGGGAAAACAAAATCCCAATGAGGACATTTAATACTTAGTTCCCAGCCCAAGTCTCCAAGAAACGTCCCATCTTACGTCGTTTCTTCCGTGGCCTCTTCCATGTCAGGTTAGCATCTGTCAACACCCGAAGGCAGTCGAGATGCCTTGTGCTAACTCCCAGGGTCCTATCATTCACAGATCTTTTTGATGAAGTGACGTTATTCTCAAGGAGTGAGACTGTGTCTCATTCTCTATAATTTATGTCTCCTGGAAGGTACTGTGCCAATACCCGGAAGGCACTGGGGTCATAGCTGTGTCCTTAGATGTCATCTGATTCAGGGTAACACAGATTTTTTTAGTGCTGGAACCCAATTTTCCAACAGAATCTTACACATTGACCCTTAATGTAGATGCTGTTAAATGAGGTCAATAAGGGATTTTTCAACCCACACCTACTCAGGCTCCCTCTCGACCTGTTTCCTTCTTTTTGGCAACCACGGAGGCACAGGAATAGAAGCATACATATGGTTCTGTTGATAACGGTTTGAGAATGACTGATCTGATGTAACCTTCTAATTTTTCTTGGGAAACTGGAAGTCAGAGAGCTTAGGCCGCAGAGCCTGGGTGAGACATCGAGTATTAGATGAAGCGGAAGTCAGGTCTCCTGACACTGTCCATTCAGCCTTTCCTTTCAACAGGGGAGGAAACGAGACTAAATAGGAGAAACAGGAAACTCGGCCCCAGGATGCACCATTGAGAAGAGCTTGTATTGTCCAGGTCCATGTAGACACAGGAGTGTTTGGTGCTGACGGTTTTCTTTAGGCCCCCACATTTCTTCATGCCTTTGTTTTCTCTGTACTCTCTGAACTTACCAATGAGTCACATTGAAATCCATAGATATGTGGCTCTGTGGGACTCTAACTACCGTTAGTGTCCCTTTATGACTCTTCTATTCATATCATTTTGATTATTGGCACTAGCTTGGTAAGGACATGGATCAAATAGATGCAATTAAAAAAAAAATCCCCAAAGTGCAAATGTCATCAAATCTCAAAATGTTGCCAACATGGACTGTATGGGATGTCCCTCCTCTCTGAATCTCAATGGCAGAGAGAACCAAACAGAAAAATGCCACCCCTTTTCTAGAAATACTCTAACCTATCGAGAGGAGTGTTACCGATTTGAAACTTAATAGGGCTGATAAACAGGAGCTTGTCAGAGTTCAAGGTTATTTCTCTTCAGGAAAAAGTGTAAAGTTAATGAAGATTTCCGGACTTTGTCATCATGGCACGATGTTTTTGGCAAGGTGGATGATTAGTAACAGTAAGGAGTAGAATGAAGGTGGTGGGCCGTCTTTTGTCTCTGGCTGCCTGACCTCGTGGCTGGAGATAGAAATTGGTCGACTATTTTTTGATAGTTCTGTTTAATGCTAGTTGTAATTTACTCAGGTTTCATCTGGGCAGGAAAAAACATGTCACAGGGAGAGACACGCAATCGAAATATTGAATCACAGAATACTGAATGTGGGCTAGCTCTGGGACGAACAGTTTTTAGATTGCAAGGGAAAATTGGTGAGTGCAACATGCACCAAGGTTCATCGGCCTGGTGATATAGTTTGTGGTTCCTCTTGAGTTGAAGTAGAAGGGGGGATTTAGCCATTGTTTGCTGTGGCAGAAAATCATCTCTGATTGTTTGCGAGACAGAGAGGGTTGGAGTCAGGCAGATACAGCCAATCGCAAATGAGAAATCCTGACCCTGAATCATGTGGGGCTGTGTTTACCTGATGAACCTATTATAACTCCATCCACCCTCACTCCAAGGTAAGAAAGCAAAAGTAAAAATTAGAATTAAGTCCTAGCAAGTTTGAAGGCAGTCCAACTATAGACCTGTAGGAAATGTCTTTTACTAACAGTTTTCTTAAAAGATTGCTGAAGATAACTTGGTTTTTTCCTCATCTTTCTCCCCTAAGATAAGCTGGGAGTCAACTCTTATTAGCACAAAGGTGTCACATTCGGTGTGGAGCGAGCCATTGGATCTTTCGATGCCCATTATGAAACTCTAGACATGACACATATGAGATGTGGCAGAGACTTTCAAGGGCATTGACATTGGCCTGATGGAGACCTGGGCCCAGGTTCTCTCTTCCGTCCCTTACAAGCTGTGTGACCTTTGTCAGGTTACCCATTTTTCTCTGTCTCAGTTTCTTCAGGTGAAAATAGGGATAACTGTACCAGCTTCATAGAGCTGCCACAGCGATTAAAAGACATTAAATGAAAATAAATACATATGAAGCTCCCAGTAATGGTAGCGATAGTTATTAGATTGCTTATCCCCCAAATCACCTCTCTTACAATGGCCTTCTGGCTCCAGCTCCCATTTCTAGTTTACCTCCAGTTGCTACATTCAGAGTCACTTTGTCCCTTTAGACAGTGATTTGGGGATTTTTTTTTTCTCTCTCCAAAAGAACTCAGTGTAGGATAACCTGCTGTACTTGGGTGAGGTGTGAGTCCTTTCTCACTGAGGGCTCTCCTAACAGTTGGAAGCCCAGGGGAGTTCTGTAGCTCACTGAGACTTTAGATGTCACTAATCTGCATAATGAGCAGCATCCAAGGTCCAGCTCTTTAGTTAAAATCTTCAGTTGTAAATCAAGAAAACATAAAAACAAACCTATTAATATATTACATATCTGTGTGGAATCAAGTTTTCCTTAATTAAGTCATTTCTAAGTAGGGTACACCACTTTATCTCCAGTAGCCTGAGTTTTTATAAATGTGTATTTGTGCTGATCTTAAAAAGGGAATGCTTTCAGCCTTCTAAAGTTGAGTATGATGTTAGCTATGGTTTGGCCACATATGGCCCTTATTATGCTAAGGGATGTGCCTTCTGGCCCTGACTTGGTGAGAGTTTTTCTCCTGAAAGATGTTAAATTTTGTCAAATACTATTTCTGCATCTACTGAGATGACCATATGATTTCTTTCATTCTATTAATGTGATGTATCACAATTACTGATTTGTATATGTTGAACCATCCTTGCATCTCAAGAATAAATCCTAGTTGATCATGGTGCATGATCCTTTTAATGAGAATATTTGCATTTGTATTAATCAGAGGTATTAACTATAGTTCTTTTATGTAGTATCTTTACCTGACTTTATCTTTACTTGCAGGCACACATATTACTGTATTATCAAGAATAATAGTAAAATAATTTGTAATTATGTCACCCCACAATAATTTCTCTTAATCTACTGATATACTTTCAGTTTTACAACGTGTGGGGTGTGTACACACACACACACACACACACACAGACACACACACAAACCCATGGACAGATAACAAAAATGTAGGATGTCCATTAAATTTGAATTTCAGATGTGCAATGATTATTTTTCCATAAAAGTATGCTCCATGCAATATTTGGAACCTATTTATACTGAAAAATTGTTTGTTGTGTATCTGTAATTCAAATTTAAGTGTAATTCGAAATATCCTGTGCTTTGTCTGACGGGCCAAACCAGAGCGGCTCAGTTGCCTCTGAATTTCTGGCTTCTCTTGGGCCTTTGCCCATGTTCATGGGTTAGTTTAATCATCAAGACTAGGCACAAATGCACATTCTTGCCTAACTCAAGAAATTGGGACTGAAACTCCCACCTAAAGTCAAATGGTCTTACAGGAGACTGTGTGGAAGAGCCCGTGTGAATTCATGAACATTCTTCGGAAATATCGAAATCACAGTGATCTTCCTAATATACGTGAAACACATACATTTTTCTTCTGAATGGGACTCATTATATCAAAAGTTTCAAATTTATACCACCTAACTTTTCACCACTGCAAACTAAGAATCTAAAACCATTTGTAGATCTTTCCCACCCAACACAGTCTAGGGCTAGAGTACTTGCTGGTTGGCTGCTCACAGCCTTTGGTTTCAGTATCACCATGATAACCTTGCTCAGCCAAACACGGCCAGCTGATAGCTTGAGGGCTCAGCATTCACCATATGCTCCTTGGCCAGGTCATGGAGGAGAATGGCTTTCCACAGCTTTCCGCCACACACACACATCGCCACTCACAGTTGGGAGAACTATCTGTACTCAGAATTCACTACATGGAAGTAACTTCTCAAATTCTCATTTCTATCCCAACATGCCTCTTCGTAGGAGCTCAGAAACAATCTGTCAGGCCAAGGTGCAGAGGGAGAAGCTGAGGAAAAGGCCAATATCATGGAGTCCCTCCCATACTTATATTTCCTCATTCATTAGCCTAGCCCTACAATCAAATGCATACCACAAAATTTCTGCCTTCCCTTTCAATAAAAAAATAGCCCTTAGATTTTTGGAGGCAGAGGACCCACTCTATGAAGAAGCCAAATTATAGCCTTAGCCCAACCAGGGCACCTAATACACATTGTTATTTATTTTTTTCCCAAAACATGACTGGTATTGGTAAAGCCAAAAAAAAGGTGGGGTCTCCTGATTCACTAGGTCTTTAGTTCCTTGACATCCCAGTCTTATCTACATTGCAGAAAATTTATCCTGACAGCCAGAGCAACTATGGGAGAAAAGAAACGAGAGAATACAAAACGCTCTTCAAAGGAGGGAGCCTGGTCCAGGGAGAGGGTCACACTGTTGTCACATCACCTGACCCTTGATCTGGATTCACTCATCAGCCAGTTTCCTCTCCAGTTGCCCAACCAACACTTGCCAGAATCTCTGCGGGCACTTTTCATCCCTGCATTCCTAGTCTGCAGGAACTGACATGGCTCCTACCTTTAGAATGATTACATGGGCAACAGAGAAGAGTACACAGACGCATGATTGGGTGCAATCACTTGAACATTTTCCTTAACTTTTGATGGAGGTCTGACTGCAGAGACTCTTACCTCGCATACGCAGTAACGATAATTCACTAGTGTAATTCTACTACCCAGAAAACATCTTCAGCCAACATGTTGCCATATTTCATTCATGAGACTACTGGGGAAAATGCAAATAGCCATTGCTACCGGGACATATAATATCTGACGAGCTGGGTATTGCTCATCTTTTATTCTGTTCTACCATTGTATAGCTCTATGATCTGTCTCAAACATAAAATTTTTCCCCAGGAAAATACTTTAGTACCTTAAACTGTCCAAAACCCATTTGATGTCTAGACATTCTTTTTTCAATCATCAAATAACGAGTCTCTGGGGAAAGACTTTTCCTACTGATGTGCTCGATAGATGGTTCTTGACCGGCTGGTTTCTGCACCAGCAGTGCTTCCTATCCCACCTGCACTTTAAAAGACTTCTCAAAGTCACGCCTAATTAACACTGGCTCTGTATATAAAAAGACTTCATGATCATTTCTTATACTCAATGCAGGTACATTTTTTTTTTAGATTTTCCAATCTACTCAATACATTTTAAAAATGACAAAGCCTAGTATCTAAAATAGGCATATTACTTAAACCCTTTCAGTGTCTTTGCCTCATTTATTTATTAATTATTTTGGTATTTACCCCCATTTACTTGTACTCCATGCTCTTTGCAACCAGCTATCCCCTTTTCAAAAACCAAATATTTCTTACAATGTGAATTTTTATCCCCAGGAAGCATATTTTTAAATCCCTCTGAATCCAATATGAAGGAACCAGATTACATCACTCGTTTAGTATCTTTCTCAGAATTCTTGTTGAATGTTGGAATTATGCACCTGAAGATGTCATTATATTGGGTTGTTGGAAAAATCATGATGCATTTTTGCAACGAAAAACAGAAAAAATACGTCATGACTTTTCCGACAACCCAATAGTTTTGAAAAACAAAACAAAACTCTATAGATGTTGAATTTGATTAGGTTTCTGAGCAAAACTAAAACTTGGGGAAATGAAATGGGCAAAAACCATTTAAAAGCTTCCTGTGAGGAAGTCCTTATCCCATTGGTCACATGAATAAACCCGAATTCCTTAAGTATCTTATTAACTAGTCCTCATTAACCAGATCTTTAGACCTGCCAGTCACATGGCTACCCTCGTTATCTCCCTAAAATCTAAGTCAGGTGACATTTCTCCAGTTCCTCACAGTCTTTGGGGGCTCATGGCCTACAGAATAAAGTTGGGATGCATTACAATGACATTCAAGGCCTCTGTCATCTAGTCCCAAACTCTCCCGGCCTCATCTCCCACCAACTTTTATCAGTTCCACCACGATTCTGACTGCACAGCATAAATATTCATAACCTCCATGCCTGTCCTCAGGGTATTCCTAAAATTCCCCTGTGCAAATGCCACCGATTTATGGAGTCTGTTGGTTGTTGTGGTCGCACTCTGTTCTTCCTTATTCTGCTTCAACTATAAGATGTGTGGTCTCTTTGGAGACCGATTTTATCTTACCTTCTGTCTTAGTTATTGATTTGTGGTTTCCTCATGGCAAAGTGCATTCTCTGAGAAAAATTAGGCTCTTACTCAGCATTGTGTTCACCCTATATCTGGGCCAGTACCATTCAGGCAATTGGTCCTCCATGCGAGTTTGGTCAGTGATTCAGAAATGAGGCTCCTTACTCAATCGGAGGTCTTGTTGGAATCAGAAATCAGTTTAGAGAGTGATGAGTTTTGTGAAATTTTTTTCTGTGAGACCTATCTGGGGTCCCCTGCTTTATGTAGGATCTCTCGCTCAATAATTTCAGGATATTGTCTGCAGTCACCCCCTTGCCACTGGTGCTCCTGCATCTCTGAATATCCTCAAGATAACAGGTTGCTTTATTGCTAGCTTTGGTCCTTAATCTAAGTTCCTTTCTCAATTGTGACCTCAAGATTCCCCTTCCTTTCTCTCAGGTACTTCCAACCATTTAAAACATTTATACAATGGAGTATTACTCGGCTATAAAGAAGAATGAAATTTTACCTTTTGCAACGATTTGGATGGACCTAGAAAACATTATGCTAAGTGAAATAAGTCAGAGAAAGAGAAACACCATGTGATCTCACTTATATGTGGAATCTAAAGAACTGAAAAAATGAGCAGAGTAAACAAATAGTCTCAGAGATATAGAGGAAAAACTGAGGGTTGCTAGTTGGGAGGGGGTGGGGATGAGGGAGAAGGGGAAGGGATTAGACAGCATAACTTGCTAACTACAATATTGCCACAGGGATATGAAAGACAGTTTGGGGAATATAATCAATAATGTAAAGATTTTGGAGTGTCAGATGGGCATTTGTCTTATTAGGGAGACCACTTCATGGACGGTGTAGATGCTTGACCAATGCACAGTACAGCTGAAGCTGAATAGTATTGAATGTCAACTATAATTTAATTTATATATAGTCACAGGATATGGAGTACAGCATAGGGAATAGAGTCAATGGAATTGTAGATATATATGATGTCAGAGGGGCAATAGATTGGGGGATAGGGGTTATCACTTTGTGAGGAGTGAAATGTCTGTTACATTGTTTTGTACACTTGAAACTAATAATAATAAAAAACACTGTTGAAATTATTTTATTAAATATTTAATGGATTTTTTTTAAGTGGGGAGGGGTTGATCTCTGTAGCTCTACTAATACTATCCCATTCTGAAAATGGAAGTCTGATTTTTTTCCCCCAAAAATTTTGGAGGCCTTCCTTTGGTCTCTCCAAGTAGAAAGATTTTAAAGAGTTTAGTTAGGAAGAAGGACCCATCTCCTTAGGTCTCTAAATTGTTAAAAAAAAAAAAAAGATACAAAATGTAGGAAGCTGCCCCAAGAATGTGGCAGATGCCACAGAGCTGGGAATGGGGGAGGGTATTAGGCGTTAGAAGCCATACAGCTCTACCAGACTCAGTGGATTTTCTTGATTAGAAGTCCCTCTGGTGATTTTAAGCTTTTGATTGGATTCCACCATTTGAAAAAAAATGGATTCTGACAGTTTTTGCCAGATTATCTGCTGCTTTTGTTTCAAACATGTACAGATGTTTGAATTTTCCTACTCCACCTTTTTGCTTATGTCTCAATGAACTTTTTATTGTTTTGTTTTTTAATTCCCAAGTGAAAAAATCCTTCCTTCCTTCCTTCCTTCCTTCCTTCCTTCCTTCCTTCCTTCCTTTCTTTCTTTCTTTCTTTCTTTCTTTCTTTCTTCTTCCTTTCTTCCTTCCTTCCTTCCTTCCTTCCTTCCTTCCTTCCTTCCTTTCTTTCTTTCTTTCTTTCTTTCTTTCTTTCTTCTTCTTCTTCTTCTTCTTCTTCTTTTGTTTTCTTAATAAAAAAGCCTGCAGCAGACATCTGACGAGGCTCAACTGCATGGAGTAAATACATTAGGCAAGGACTTCTGACAGAAAAATGGCATCTACAGGACTTAGAAGCAGGGCTAGAGGCAGGCATAGCAGTGGAAACTGCCTCTTTCTTTAACTGGAAAAGCAAACATAGTCATAAAAAATATGACTTTTTTTGCCAATCAAGTATAATTATCCTAATAAAGAAAAGTGTTTTTGTATTTGCTATACTTTCTTTGAATGACTTATGAGTTTACCTGTTTAAGTGAGTGTACCTGATGAGAATTTTCCAGCACAGAAATTGCAATGTGTTCTAATAATTATTTTCCTAGAGGGCCTTACAATTGTATCATGTGCTTATGCAGTATTAGGTCAATAGTAAATGGAGAACCACCAAATTTTAATGTTTTAGGCCTCTATTTTACTTTGGAATACATTTAAGTGATAAATTATTCATTGTCAATGAATATTTGGGGAGCTAAGTGCTAATTAAGAAATTTTTTGCAGATTGTTCCTCAATTAGTTGATTAGCATTAATAGTATATTTGAATGATGCAATTTTAATGGTTTAATTTCACTAATGTACTTAATAAATGCATCAATTCAAAGAACACAAGGAATTTTGCTTCCGATACGAACATTATTTCCCTGGTGGAGGGGGCACTGAGTATTTGAACCCATTTGTTTTAGACTGATAAACCCATTCTGTTAGAGTAAGTAAAATATAAGGCTTCACTATAGAGGTACACGCTGGCAGATCCATTTCCGTCCACTCCCTGGAAGCTAAGCTTTAAGGCATGTGAGATGTTGTTTTGTGGGTTGTATGCTCTGACTAGTGATTTCTGTCTTAAGGAAGTGTGGTAGGCAAAACGCCACAGAGGTCCTCCAAGATTCCCTGTTATACAATCACACTCTATCCTGGGTACTGCTGTGAGGGAGTTTGCAGATGGAATTAAGGTACTGTTAACAATTAAGACACTGACCCCAAAGTATGGAGGCTATCCTGAATTATCATGATGGGCTCAATGAAATCATATGACTCCTTCAAAAAAACAGAAGGAGGGGGCAGAAAAATCAGCGGGTTGAGGTAGAAAAGAGGGGCAGAAGCAAGAGGAGTAGAAGGGATGGCAGAGAGATGCTAAGCATGAGGAAGGCTTCTCCTTGCCACTATTGGTTTTAACATGGCGATGGGGGCCCATGAACTGGACAGTGGCGGTGGCCCTTAAGAAACAAGAATGACCCCCATTACTGGTCAACTAGGAAATGGGAACTTCAGTCCTACAACTGAACAGAACTGAATTCTTCCAATAACCTGAACAAACATGGAAGCAGATTTATCCTCGAAGTTCCAGAAAGGAGTGTGGCCATGCAAACACCTTCATTTCCAGCAGAGAACCAGCTCAGCCACTCTGTGTCTAGATTTCTGATCTACAGAACTGCGACACGATAAATGTGTGAGGTTTTAAACTGCTGAGTTTGTGGTGATTTACTGGGATAGCAATAGAAAAACTGATACAAAAAGCAATGGGCAAACGTAGATGCTACTAGTTAGAAAGCATCTATGGCATAGGTAATGGTATTGAGAGTGGTGATGGCTTCAAGTGTTTAGCTGCAGCAGTGTCCACGGGGGGTGCCCTCCCTACCTGGTCCATTCCTGCGCTTTAACCTCATTATATATTTTTGCTGCATAACCTCTTTTGGTCCCTGTCCATTTTCTATGACCAGTTTTGCCACAAACTCATTCCGAGAAATTCCTACTCTGCTTACCGTATTTCCCCATGTATAAGATGCACCTTAATTTTGGGGCCCGAAATTTGAAAAAAATTGTATTATATAAAGTTATTGAACTCAAGTTTTATTCATCATAAAATTCATACAACTCCTCATCACTGTCAAAATTCCCAACCACTAGCTTGTCCTCATCTGTGTCTGATGACGAATCACTGTCTTCATATATTGCCTCTCATGGCCGTCTTCTGCTGTGGCGTTTTCAGTAGGGTTTCTTCTTCCTGTAGCCAGTCTTAGATTGTTTTCTCAGTTGGAGGAGGACCAAACTTATGTTCAGCAGCACGATTTCCATTCAGTTTTGCAAACTGGATCACTTTTACCTTGAATTCAGCACTGTACGAAAATCTTTTCTGAGCCATTTCTGGGCAGAACGTGGCAAAACGTAATCTACTGTAATATACCGGTAACAAGTGCGAAACAAGGAGCACAAAGACAGCAAGCGCGAAAAAGCGGGAAATGCAAGTAAAAAAATCTACAGCAATGAGTGCAAAACAAGCACAAAAAAAGCAGGAAATGCAAGTAAAAAAAATCTACAACCACTGTATAGGACGCACCCAGTTTTTAGACCCCAAATTTTTCAAAAAAAGGTGCATCTTATACATGGGGAAATACGGTACATTGGACAGAGTTTGTTTTGTTGCTTGTGTTCAGAAATCTGAACTGTATAGACACTGGAAATAGAGAATGGCTCATATGCAATGGGTTGCATGATTATGGGTATTTGGGATAGCTTATTTTAACTATTTGGAGCTCCTATAGTCTTCTATGTTGAGAAAATGGAAGCCTTTGATAATGTAATAGGATACCACCAGTGGTAGACTGTGGTCACTTAGAAAACAGTGCTTCCCAAAGGCAAATTTTTGAGTGTCCATTTTCTCAATGCCATCAATGAAAGACAAGAGGAAATCAAGGTAGCTGCTCAAAGAGAATAACAAGCTAAAATCCTGAAAAACACTAAGGTACCAACTGCTATCCAGATACTTCCTTGACCTCATCTTATGCTTATGGGACCAGCCACAGTCTAAGCTGCATGTCTGAGCTAAATTACAATATTGACTGAATTTAAAGCTTCTCCATACCTTTTACGTCAAAGGTAGAAAAATGACTTGGAACGATTAGAACCATAAAAATTAAATTCAGGGCATGCGGGAAGACTTAGCGATCTTAACTTCTCTTGGGGACCAAAAGAACCCTTCATCCCTTGTTTGATCTCATGTCGACATGGGGATGAAGAAGTCACAACCTAAATGTAGTGTTTGATTTGCAGACACTGAACGATAATATCAGTTAAATTGAAAGCTTCACCAGATCTTAGATCAATAGGACAATGATTGGGAAAAAACAGAATTAAAATGAGAATGTATGGGGGAGAGTCCGAGACCTTGCAACTTTCTTGGAAACGAGGAGAGAGTAACTCTCACCTCGTTGATGAGACTCTCACTGATGCATAAAAGCATTTTACATAACTCTCTCGCCTAAGTCATTTTTCTTAAAAGCAGATCATTCTTCTTAGCTGCCTATTCTTCTCGCCTCCCCAAATGTAGCACTCATTGTATTCCAGAATATGTCTAGAGAATGTGACAAAAATCAAACCTATATAAGAACGTGTTCACATTAAAAAAAATACAGTAATACCTTGGTTTGCGAGCATAATTCATTCTGGAAATAAACTACTCGTATTCCAAGATGTCGCTTGTTTACCACGTTAAAATTTATTAGAAATGTTTGTTCATCTTGCAGAACACTCTCAAACCAAGTTACTCACAATCCAAAGTTTTACTGTATATGACTTTACTAAATCATGTTGACCAAAATCTGGGAAATGTGTATAGGAATAGATCTGGGCTTGCTTTTAAAATGAGGGAGGGTCATTACTTTTGATCAAATTAATATGATTTCTGTATGCTGGATGGGTTCCCTGGAAGTGATTTTAATTGTTTGCTTTGGTGAAGGCCTAAAATCTGAAACCTGGGACTCAGAGGTGACCTGCAGAAAGACAGAAAACAGATGAAATGCCAGAAAAACCTGGTTATATTACATAGAGGTATGGGGTGTGTTTATCATACGTTGGTCCAGATCGCTTGGTAACCACGTCCCCTGAGAAACACCAGAAGACACTCTATGTTTACCAAGATTCTGAGAAAAATACTGTGTCATGGGGACACCAACATCGTGAAACGTGCTATTGGTACAAGATGCTTACGAGAGGCTATACTTGAAATAGGTTCCTGGTTTCAGTGGGTGGGAGAATTGCAGAAGCCAAGTGTTCTCTGTGACTCTCCAGGATAAAAAGGCCGACAGACCCTCCAGGGCCCTTGGCCATGGTTACTCGTGGTCAGGTCCCTTAGGACAAAGCAGGTTCAGAGTGGCTGGAAGTTTCTTAAATGGCATGTACAGTAGGTTACGTATGTGGGAGTAGAGTGGAACTTGGTGTCGGGAGAACTTAGGCCAACCTTGTGAAACTATGGTCTAGATTTGTGATTCTAAACCTAATGCCAATATCTGAATCAGTTTCCAGACATGGCATTCCTCTGGCACCCACGGAGGCAGACAGCATCATGGTTGGACCTGTAATAATGTCCAAGGGACCAGGATTCTCCAAGCCTTTCTAAAGGGATGTGGAGCCATGTACCACTGGGAAAAAGGAAACATCCAGACCTTCTGTGGATCAGTAGATACGAACTCAATGCTGATAAAACCCCCAAATGCCACTGTGGTCCATTGGCTAGAGTGGTGCCTTATGATATCAGATAATAAATCAGTATTTAGCTTAATGAATCACAGATTCACTCTGTTTCTCTTTCCTAATTATGTAGTATACATTTGAAATGAAAAATTCTGTATTTGAAAAACCACATACACACACACACACACACACACACACACTCACACACATGTACACACTGGCAAAATACCCACTAGTTTCTGTGACCCACAAAGTGAAAGTTATTATGACACCATTGTGTCCCCTGGAACTTTCTCGTCTTAACGAAATACTAAATTAAAAGGAATGCCCCACCCCTAAGGAACCTTTTCCTCCAGAGAGAGATTAGTGCTACCATCAAAGCCTGGAGACACGCAGGAGTGGTGACTCCTAATAGAGCTCCACTTATCCCTCTAATTGTGCAACGTGATGAATCTCACAGAATGAGCGTTAATTATCGTCAAAGAAATAGGTTTGACTCTGACAGCCACTGCTGTGGTTTTTCTGCTGGGGAAGCTCAGCACACTCACTCCACCTACAGTGCATCTGTGGAGCTGGGGATGCTTTTCTTCCCTCTCCTGATACATAGGAAACCTTGGCAGGGGTTTGTCTGAACAAACATGGGCAGCCATACACCCTCTCTGTCTGGTCTCATGGTTTGCATGGTGTCCATATGAGTTTCCAGAGCCCTTGACTGTCTCAGCATCCCCACGGCCATTCTGTTGATCTACTGCATGGATAATGCCATGTTGTGAGCATCCAGAGAGAAAGGACTAATGGGCCAAGGCCAATTTTAAGGACGAATGGGCCAATTTTAAATGCTAAGGCAGGATACACGCAAACCCTGAGTTTGGGGATAAATCTCACCAAAATACAAGGTCTTAACCACCACAGTGAATTTCCTAGTGATCCATGGATCTGCCTAATGGCTGGTCCATGTGGTCAGGGGGCTGGAGGGGCAAGTATCTGTAACAAGGGGATCAGGGAGCAGGCACACGCCCTTCAGAGAAATCACAGACTGTGAGGTTATGTTGGAACGCTTACCAAAGGTCACGGCCACTGGAGAAGAGCCTTTTCATAATCAGTGGTGGTGTTCTTACAGCATCCTTCCATTGCTCTAGTTACATAGGTCAAGTGGCCATGGAACAGGTTAAATGCTTAAATGGCTTAAAAAAATGGACTTCCCCTCTACCAAGACCACTGAGGTCAACTAATGGAAGTCCCATGTACCATCCACCATGAGTGACAAAAATATATTACATCCTAGAAAGACCAGCCCAGTGTCTGGTAATAGGATACTAACCCTGAAATCCTTCTAAGATAGGGGCATCATTTTTCCTCATTGAAATCGATATTTAATATGGATTTTTATATATGTGTATGTATGTCATGATATAAGTATTGTTATCTATGTATAGTTTTGTGTATGTTTCTATAACAAAATAGAAATGATTGCTATGTCATAATATTGTTTTTCATGTTTCTTTCCATCCTTTAACCTGATAGCCACTATTGGTAGTCACAAGAAGATAATGGCAAGATCATATTTTCCCCTGTAACATTATTTTTCCCGGAATGAGCTGCTGTTTCTTGAACTTAAACAAGTATAAAATTCACTTTAATTTTACCTTTCACAATTAGGTTCCTGATATTGATCAGGAGGCACCTTTCTGCATGTGACTCTGTGTAAAGTGTGACACAAACTGAATAAACAGACTGAGGGACCTTCTCCCAACGTCAGCCCAAGAGAACCAGCACGAGTATAAATAAACATGAGCATTCACAGACTCGAACAGACATGGGGGAAATTAATATTTTTATCTATTCATTTGATATGGAGTACAATGGTTGGGTGTCAGGAGGAA
The DNA here is from genome assembly GCF_001890085.2 of Hipposideros armiger. Lineage (NCBI taxonomy): Eukaryota > Metazoa > Chordata > Mammalia > Chiroptera > Hipposideridae > Hipposideros > Hipposideros armiger. The sequence goes on from NW_017731385.1 coordinate 2,813,475, forward strand.
GATTTGGGAGTGAAATAATGTTTTGAGATGAGCAAAGAACATGGAAAATTTGAGAACTCTTTTTCCTCCTCCCCACCCCCCATCGGCAGTGTCATTATTCAACTGGGTGGCAAACTTTAGAGATTCAGAATGAGTTCTTCCTCTATTCATTAAGATAGCATCGCGGATGTTGGGTGCAGACAGCATATGTCTGTACAGGACAGGGCGCTATGTCTGACTGCTAATAAGTCCCTCATGCAGTTGAGTCTTCTGTTTTTATGACATTTGTGCTCCTAGCATACTAATTTTATCTGACACGACAGAGTCAGATGCTCCGGATGTGTCTTCATATTGATCAGTTTCATATAAATAGTTGGTCTTTGTCTTCTGAAGACAGCATCCTAGAAGGAGCTTTTGGGCACGTAATGCCCCCGAACTGCATTTAATTGCACATTGTTTAATGGATACAGTTTGAGTTCTGAATAGTTAATGTTTGATCTTAGAAAATGTTTAGCAATTGGATGAGCTGTACCAGCAAATGAGGACTTTAGAAGGAGGTTGAAATACCATCATTCAAGCTTTGTGTAAAATTTGACGAAGGCAAAAATAGTTACATTATCCCCGATAAATCCCAATTACACAATCACCAGATCTTTACAAAAAGTTATCTAAAAGATGGTGGCAAGCACCGTTCATGGCCTATAGACACCAGCTCTTACACACTTGCCATTTTTTTTGCCCCATAGCCACCTACTTTGAGAGAAATGGTACCTTTCTCCAAAGCAAAGAAGAAAATGCTGACTGGTCTGAGCCAGCCATAGTGATCCTATGACCCTGTCGCCAACAATTGTTTCAGAAGTGGCCTTGTGACACAAGCTCTGGCCAATGAACTTTAGTAGAGATTCTGAGGAAGCTTCTCTTGCTATTAAAATGAGAAGAAACATTTAATGCCTTTGGAAGGTTTTGTATGAGAATATGGTGCTTGCACCTGCTGCAGCCATATTAAAACCAAGAAAAATAGGTCACGAGGACAAGGGCCAGCATGTCAAGATTTGCAAAGCAGGATGACAAAAGGAGCCCGGCTCATGCATTACATCATTAAACCAGTGAATTATCCCTGAACTGCCCTGCCCCTACCCTTGGACTGATTATTATGTGATATATGAAAATCATTATTATGCAAACCACATTTTGTGAGTTTTTCTGTACTTGCAGCTAAAACATCCTAACCTATTTAATAAATGTCTTCATTCCCAAAGTAAACTAATATTGCTATTCGACTCTATGTAAGTTAGACAGACATAGTTACACAGATAGCATTGATTACATTCTATCAGAAAAGCAAATCCTGTATAAACTGGAGCACTTTGTCACTGGTGTGTTGTTACACTACTGCTGAGACCCATGACACACAGTGGCAATGGGGAATTCTGCCTCATGGTCTAGTCTGAGATGGCTTGGATATTGTCATTATTTTCATCATCATCATTAATAGAAGCTCTAGTACCAACAGCTGGTGCTCTTTGGGCCTCAGTTTTCTTATCAGCAAGGTGATGTGATTATATGAGTTAGTTTCTTAAAAATCTCTTCGTTCTAAATTTATATCCAGGTTTGTTTATTTCAAGATCAGAATATGTTTCTTGTAAGAAATAATTTACAAAGCTCCTAGAATCTTGGGAAGGTTTTTTTACTGACTTCCTTTTCTTTCTAGGAGATGAAATGTACTTTGACACAAGCACTACACAGGCTCTGGGAATAGAGACCTAGACAGCAAAGATGTCACCCATGCCCTCGCTGGTCAACGGAAGAGACTCATTTCAAAATAATTACAAATATAAACATTCGATGTGATCCGGAAAGTCTGAGAATGCACGCCCAGGGAAATTTACTTGATGCTGGGCCTTTAGAGAGATGGAGGTCTCGCCCATTTGACGGGATTGGGGGTTTAGAGACAGGAACAGTGTGGCTGAATGTACAGTACTGAGTGAAAGTTGAAGGTATTTGAGAAACAGACGGGCAGTGGGGAGAGATGTGTAAGCTAAAGCTGGATAGAAAGGCAGGAAGTGGCCTTAGGACACAGTTTAAGATGGCTTGTGTCATCCTGAGGACAGTGGCCACTGCGTTTGGGGTATAACAAAGTGGGAGGGATCTATGCTTTCATCTCTAGACAGCCCTGCTGTCCTCTCCACCCTTGAACGTGGCACAACTACTCTCCGAGTGTAGTCTGTCTTTGTAAAAGCTGCATTGTCAAGACCTTCACTGTGGGGCGAGGTGACCTCACCAGTGAGGTTTACCAGTTTGGCAGAGAAATCAAATTAGAATAAAGAGGAATAGTTTAGGAGTTGTCTGGTGTCCAGATAAATATTTTCTAGGCAACTGAGTGCCCACCATGAGTTTTTAGTGTGGTAGGGACTAGACAACCAGATGGAATAAGCGAAGTTGATCCCAGGAAGATGTACATTGATGTATACTTAACACACTAGAAAGACAATGAGTAAGTTTGAATAACTACTCACACCCAGTTACTGCCTGGCCTAGGAATTTGTAGCAGTGCAACCAATACAAAATTCAAATGTTTTCCATTTATTGTAAAGATGTATGTACCTGGTGTTTACTGCAGCATTATTCATGGTGGACAAGACATGGAAACAACCAAAGTGTCCTTAGACAGATGACTGGAGAAAGAAGATGTGGTATATATACACAATGGAATACTACTCTGCCATTAGAAAAGGTGAAATAGTGCCATTTGCAACAACATCGATGATCTTGAGATTATTATGCTAAGTGAAATAAGTCAGACAGAAAAAGTAAAGAACCATATGATTTCACTGATATGTGGGATATAAAACTGAAGGCAACAAAGGAACAAAACAAGCAAATAAAGAAACAAAACTCATAGACACAGACAACAGTTTACTGGGTACAAGAGGGTAAGGGGGGAGGGGGGTGGTAGAAGAGGGTAAAGGGATCAAATATATGGTGATGGAAGGAGAACTGACTCTGGGTGGTGAACACATAATGTGATATATAGATGACGTATTATAGAACTGTACACCTGAAACCTATATAATATTACTAACCAATGTCACCCCAATAAATTTAATAGAAATTATTTCTAGAGACTCAAATGTTTTCTTATGCTAGACATGTTGACATGTTTTTATCTCAGATAAGCCCACACTGAATTTGAATATATAGCTCCTATCTGTTTAAAACCATGTATTGACTTATGTATGGATGAGATATAATTGTTCACATTCTACAGCAGTCATATATCAGTCCTAATAAGACTCCAAATATTATTTTTTTTCTTAGAAATATTTGTTATAAATTATCTTTATTTTAGAGATTATTTTATTTTGATTTTTGTCTTGAGACTTCCTGTAGGGATGCTGGGTATTGGTATTGACTTGAGCCCTGAAATCTACTTGTTTTCATGTAACCAGTAATCATTGAGTGTGACATCTAGCCCTGTAAGTGTAAGTGTGTGTTTTGATAAATATTGGTTCTGTGGCATGGACTCATGTATCTGTATATTCACACCAGGGGCATCTGTCTTTTTCAAGGGAAAAAAAAAAAGGGGAGTCTGACAATTTTCAACTTGTAAAAACTGATCAAAGTAATGCCTGCTACATTTCTAAATACAGTGTAAAGTGTTTCCTCTGCTCACCATGACATATTTTAATCGATTTTAAAAATTAGCAGTGTAGACTAAAAACTGGGAAGTGGTGAAGTATTTCCTTGGTGCAGACAAAACCTGAGACTAAAAATAACTAGAAGAACTGAACAAAATACAACAGCAAAAATCTGTGGAAGCATTGGAGAGCCACCAAAGCACACAGCACTTTCCTGCCAGGATCCAGGAAGAGAGGAACGTGTATAGTAGTGAGTCTGATATTCTATGATGTTTTCCACTTAAGTCATTTGCCAATTAGTAAGTGACATGGGTCCAAGCGGCTACAGAATAAAGTGGAGAGTGACAGGAAGAAGGTAGGACTCTGAGCCGAGCTCCTGGCAGTCTTACAGGGCAGAGGAGACAGAATCTTGGAGTTTCATGCTACCCAGGGAGCCAGAGAGACCAAGATGCCAGAAAGAATTAAATTACAGTATACAAATATTTAGGTGAGCTGAAATTCCGTTCCACATTTCCCTTCAAGGCATTTGATGATTCAGAACTTAAGAAGCTACAAAGTCAGACAGACACCAAGGAGCAGTTATAAGTCTAGGAAGCCAAACAGAGATTATGGAAGTGTCATTAAATTGAGAAGATCAAATTGGAAGTCGGGGGCCTCCAAGGAAAAGGGGCTGTGTTACCCCAAATTTTCAGTTAGGGCCATCAGAGAGCCTTCACTTAGAAAAAGAGCTTCATCGTCTACAGCTATAATGTGGCGATTGAGCATATCAAGTGTACCTAGTTCAAACTGAGATCTACTTTAAGGGTAAAAACACCAGATATTGAAATATTAGTTAAAAAAAAAGTTACATAATCTCATTAAACTTTTTACATCGATGATGTGTTGGGGGAATACTATCTTGGATATATAAGTGAAGTAACAACACAATTACTTTCCCATTTTTCTTTGTACTTTTAAAACGTGCTATTGGATAATTTGAAATGATATGCATGGCTCACATTATATTTCTATGGAATAGCACTGTGTAAAGGCAAATCAGAAATAACTAGCCCTCACAGAGACTTCAAGTGAGGCTTGAACTTGAGCACTTCCACCTAAAACCATAGCCAAAAAAAAAAGGATAAAACCGAAAGGAGAAATAGATAATTTACAATGTATATGACTTTTAACCACCTTGTTCAGCAAATGATAGAAAAAACAGACAAACTTGGGAAGAGTATAGATGATTTCAATCACGTGATCTTATTTACATACATACATACAAATCTGCACTCCATTTAAGACCATACCCTGAGCCATAAAGTAAGTCAGGACAAATTTCTGAGGAAGAAATTGCAGAGTATATTCTTTAGGCACAGCATAATCACACTAAAAATCAATAAAAAAGAAAACAGGAAAAGCTCTAATACTTGACATTTATCAATACACTTCTACAGAACCCACGGGTCAAAGAATTCATGACAGATATTAGAAAATATTTTCTGCTGAATGATAATGAAAATGCAACTTTTCAATACATAGGGGATGCAACTTAAAAAGTACACAGAAGGAAATGACTCTTGAAAGCATATATTAGAATAGAGTGGTTTAAAAAAAAAAATCAATGGCCTTAGTGTGTCCCCTCTGATGGAGTCAGAAACAGAAGTGCAAATGAAGTTCCCCCCAAAAAGGAAAAGGCAAGAAGCCATGACTAAGAGAATTCTATTTACAAAATTGAAAGGAATACTCTCTAGAGAAAACAGTGAAGTTAGAAGCTCACTTTTTAAAAGGCTGCTAGAAGACAAAGGACAAAAAGACAAATGACTAAAATCAGGAATGAGGAACAAAACAACATGACAGGTATACAAGGTGGCGAGGTCCTTTACTTTCTCAACTGTTTTCCCACCTACAAAATGGGAGGGATGGCTAAGTCACAGAGTTCTTGAGATTAGGATGTCTGCTTCTCAGTGTAGGGCATAGGACTCCGAGGTGTTTGATAGTAACAAGAGGTCCTACTATGTGTGAGGAGCGATTTGAGCGACTAGCAACACAGAGCTGAGTGACAGCACCACCTCTGCCCACTGCAAGCTCATCAGAACTCATCGCTGCAGAGATTCAATGACACAATGTCTGTGAAGATACCTAGCACACTGGAGCACTCAACACATGCTCCTTTTTCCTTTTCTTAAGGTTCATTTTATGGAAGTTGAGTCCTGATGCTCAAAGGTTCCATTCAGAGATGTTTACTGACTAAGAGACCTAAGTGAGTGATTTTCACATTTTAATAGCTTATATCCAAAATTAAAAAACAAAATCATTGTAGGGTGTGTGGGTGTCATGTATAACACCAATGGCTGTTGTCTTGGCATCTATTGTGGCTCATGTGTTTTCTTCTCACCGCATCCCACAATGCCCCCACAACCTTATGAAGATGTTATCAGCTGAGTGAAGGGGCTCAGAGAGGTTCAGTGACATGCCTGAGGGCAGGCACACACACACACACACACACACACACACACGCACACGCACACGCACATACACACACACAGTCCTGCAGCTGCAGTGCTCCCTAACTGCCCAGGTGCCAGCTGCCTGGTGTCCTTATGCGTTAGGCATGGGAGGTCAGGGGAAGGACACCTTGTCAGATGGCGACAGCACCTGATGGGTGCACAGAACACTGTTAAGACACAGGGCAGCTGCCTGTGGGGCTTGCCCACCTGTCAGCTGGATTTGGAAATGAAACTCATGCAAGGTGGGGATGGAATTGCTCAGGGATGAGGTAGGGCTGGGGCTGTTCTCTGTACTGCTGCTGCTGCTGCTGCTGCTGGTGACAGTAGCAGGGTTGGTTCGCAGTGGTGGTGGAGTGACAGTTATGGCTGTCACAGCATTAGCAGGAGCATCAGTAGCAACCACAATAATAATAACAACCTTTTTCAGAGACGATAGTCGAAAAGGGTTAAGAATCCCAGGAAGGCGACAATGCCGACTGGCTGAAAAGCTGGGGCGAAATGGAAGGGTATCAAGAAGCCGAGAGGTGGCTGGGGAATAATAAAATAAGAGGGACGCTCAACCAGTGACCCTTGTCGGCAGTGAAAAGAGGCAGATTAGAAAATGTTTCATGCTAATTTCCATGGAGATTTCTTTACTTTATCGAAGATTGCTTCCCGGCCCGGCCTGGCCTGGTGCGCAGCGGCCGCGTCCTCGGTGGTCGCGCTGCCTGGGCTGCCGGCCGCGCCGGTCGCCTGGGCGCCTGGGACAAACGTCTCTATCAGCCAAGCCTGCATCCGCGCTCTGGCCCTGTCCTGGCTCCCCCACCCCCACCCCCTCCACCCAGCAGTCTTAGGATTCTTGTCACATGATGGCTTCATCGGGCCCCTCTCCTCCTGATCCTTTCAAGCTCTTTCTCCTGCCTGGCATATCAAAGGAGATTTGTGGGTCACCGAGCCGGTCCCGCTGCTATAAAGTCATCAGCCTGCCCGGCACCACCTCGATCATTTGCCACATTGTTCTTTTGCAAGAGGCAGGGGATGGCTGGGTCTGTTTAATAACTAGATTAGTAGTTAAGCGACAAATGTTAGCGTTTAAAGATAAAAAATGCTACAGCGGAGACAGTCCCATAGTCTAGTCACACTCTCCCAAACCACCCCAACAGCATAAGAGAAAGGAACACATCATATGACTTTAAATGTTTTACAGAATCCCTATTATTTAGCATTGTTGTTATCATTTTAGGATTTCATTGAAAATTTAAATATTAAACCCTGTGTTAATTCGGCCACAAAATTACAAGCTGCGCTTTTTTTTAAATTTATTTTTTTGGTATGTGTATGTGTGCACAAACATTTTAAAGAATAGCTTTTACGTTTATCGAATAATTGAGATTCAGCAGCTTTCGCCCTAATAGTAAGGTTCATTTTAAATGGAAGAGTTATAGAAGGTACAGGCAAATGGCTTGCTGTGTGGCTATAGTGCAACGTGTCAGATCCAAAGTAAGCCCCCGAGCTGGGCTCAGTATTTCCAAGGGTTCCCAGGTGAAGGCTGCTCTTGTTTGCAGAATTATGCAGGACAGATAAGATCGCCTCTTCCTACCATCTCACTCTTTTTCCTCCTCTTCCTCTATCCGGCTTAAGGCGTCAATGGGCCTAACAATGGGCACAATTCTCATTAACGCTGCAACTAAAGCCTGAGGCTCCGGCTTTGGGGGAAGTTTTGTTGGCAAAAACAGCTCTGCCAAGTCATTTCTAATCAAAGGCTCTTCCTAGCTCTTGCTGTTGGTACAGTCTATGCTGGCTTTACCATATTCCTCCTGCACCCGAATTTATAGATTCCAGGCTGCGTTTCTAGAGTCACTGTCACACTTCCTTACTTTTTGTAGGGACAATGGTTATGAATGTGCTTTAGTCACATCTCAAAAGGGCAGGACAAGTTTCTTTGGCATTAATTATTTGTTGTAAAAACTCAAGTTCCCCATAAAACTTGCCTTGTGATAGCACAGAAATTCCCAATGCGGTGCTTGGGGAAGTACACTCTAGGCTGTGCATTAAAATGCAAAGTAAGTTCCTCTTGCAGCTAAATGTTAACTGAAAGTAGCAAACAGATACATTGTATTATCTCATACCATATCATATACAATATATTATGTAAAATATATTTATATTGTACAATATTGAAAAATATGTTTTCCTGTGTCACACATAGATGAATTCATAAGTAGTATCTTCAGCTAAAGGAAAGTTCTTGGGGCCCTTTTCCAGAACTTGACTGTTTAATCACTAAAAATTATTCAGAGCTGACAGAGAAATCATGTGATATTCATGCCACCATTTCTTTCTTCCGTGCCCGTGGCAGAGGTCCACTGTGCCTCAACAGCTTCTCCAATCCCCCACCAGTCGCCCAAGACCCACCCATTGGACAAACTGTATTTACCATCCCTGATTCAGGTTAGTAGGTTTTGTGCCTGTGAAGTACTTACGCTGTCCCTAATGACTGGTTCCTGAATATTGAGAATGTCAACTTTGTACGCAATGGTCCCTATGACAAGAAGGTGGATTTAACATGTGTTCCAACCCCAAGGGATTTCAGACAGGTGTTCAACTCTACTTTCCTCTTCCACTTTGAGAACATTCAGAACCTCATTTGTGGAAGGTAGAGACCCTTTAGATCAGTCTCTGGGCCTAGAAGCGTTGCCTTGTGAACTGGTGTTAGATTTTTGAAAATGAGAAAAGGTGTTAACTTGTTCCAATCGGCGGCCATGGTCACCGATGGCTGTGAGTGACAAGGTTGCAAATATCCACAGTGAAGAGCTGTGATCTACAACCAATCTAATATAATACAATATAATCTAATCTAATACAATATAAATAAATAGTATATTTAAACCCTTCTTTCCCGCTAACAAAATGTGGACAGGCTTTTAAGGAGTTTTTCATTCTTTCTATCCTATTTTGAACATACACACATTTTGTCTGTCGGATATTTATAATGAGGCATGGAGTCTACGATAGATATAGTAGTCTAGAAATGGAGCATGTACGTGAAGTTAAGAGCATTGGGAAGTTCCTATCTCCTCAGTCATAATGATGGGCATGGGACACTTCTATAAAAATGAAGCCTTAGCTGGCATGTTGGGGGAAAAACACCAAATGTTTGTTGCATTGGGTTGTCGGAAAAGACATGGCTTATTTTTTCTCTGTTTTTCATTGCAAAAATGCGTCATGAGTTTTCTGACAACCCAATACTTTGTTCATTAAGCTCCTGTATTTAATACACAACTTGGTGTCTTCTATTCGTCTCTCTTTGTCACTTCCTCAAAGTTTCTGATCCTGCTTGCCTTTAATTCTGGACTTAATGACTGTGTGTTCCCACAGGATCAAAAACCCATCATCTAGAGTTAAAGTTAAGAGGGATGGTGAATGTTATAGCATTAATTTCATAAATATGCAATAGTAAAATTAAGTGTTAGCCCGTGCTGTCAGTTTTGGATGAATTCCTTCATGTATGCTAGAATATATTAACTGACCCTGTGTCTGGGATATTAGATCTTCACACTTTGTAAGAAGATTTTCCCAAAGTGGTTTTGCCCCCTTTGTTGAAGGGGTGTATGAATTGTCAAGATAGGAAATGACAAGGGGATTTCCTATCACACTGTAATGCCCACACCAGATATGTCACCACTTTCCACTGTCGGTGCCAATGATCTTAGTGGACTAGAATCCTTATGAGACACTTTTATTCTTACATTAATGCTGATGAGAGCTGAAGAATAAGCCAGGAACCATTGATTAGCGTCTTAATGCTGATGATAGAACTGAAATAATCTCCATATTCAAACAAAATTTGAGGGGCTCTATACCCAAGTTTCCTTATCGGGATAATCCTATTTTTATCTAGTTTGGTAATCTCCCAAGTTTCCTTTAATCAATGTGGATGATATCTCCAGTCTTGTGTATGTGTTTTAGAGTGAAAAGATGGGATGCAACAGCCTGGCCTAAGACACAAGAGGCCCTGGGAGCAAACGGCAACAGGAAGTACAAGACAAAGAGGGGACACTACTGTAAGAAAGGCTTTTACATTTTCAGTACGTAAGTGTGTTCTACCTTGTCTCCCATTACTGTCTTCTTGTGCTCTACCTCTTTACCCCCAGTGACCCCCCCCCAAAAAAAGAGGTTTGAAGATTGAATGAGATTAACACCCCCGGACCCTGAAATGGTGCACAAAACTCACTTCCTAGCTGCTTTCAGAGCTGAAGAATGAATGGGTAGTGAAAACAGTTCTCAGAATAGACCTTGCCTGAGGCCAGAGTTTCTTAGCCTCTGCACTACTGACATTTCTGGGGGACAATTCTTGGTTGTAGGGCTGTCCTCTGCGTGCTGGATATTTAGTAGTACTGTTCCCTTCTAACCCATCCTCACCACTCCCCATGAGACAACCAAACATGTCCCCAAGAAACTGCCAAATGTTCTGGGGTGGGGGGAGAAAATGGTCCCGTGTTGAGAAAACTGTTCTGGGCTGCTTCACTGTTTTAGTCTCCTTGGCTTTTATTCCATCTCTTCTCTTCACCATCCATCCTTCTCCCCCAACACCTAGTCTAGATTCTTCCTCCTCATCGTCAAGTTTTACCTGAGAAGGTAGCCCCTCTGGGCAATCCTGACTTGCAAAGATTAAGTGTCCTGCCCTGGTCTCCCAGACCTCACAGACACCAGTCTTCCTCACCAGGCACCCAATCCGCCTGGAAGAGCTGGCCACTTTAAGCCAAGCACCAAGACTGGCCTTCATGGACCTTCTGGCCCAGCCCAGTGTCCAACACGGGAGAAAAAGCACCCATGAGGCGGCTGTAGATCAAGTAAAGGAGGGAGACGGAATTGCTGGTATGCTTTGTATGCACGAAACCCGTTTTCTGACCTGGGCAACTGCCAAAGCAATCTTCCCTTTCTAAGCAAACCGGAAGCCCCTTTCCGACCCACTTTCCGACCCACTTCTATGACTCACTCTGAGGCAGCATAATGAAGAATGTAATCTCAAAGATCACTGGCTGCTTTATTTGGCTGTGATTTTCCCAAGAAGTCACTTAGGAATTGGGGATGATAAAAATGTCAGCTCTGCCTGGTGCTTGCCATTTCGATGTGGCATATTTCTCTGGTACCCAAACCTTGGGGACAGTGCTCCCCTAGAGAGCCCTCCTGGTGCTCACGCTTCTGGCCCTGTTCTCCAGGTGGTCTGCCTGCAGAGAAAGGGGACTCGGCAGGCGATGATGGGGCCTTTTTGTGGGTGTGCGCAGGAGACTTCCACCTCCACGGCAAGCTCCTGCCTTGTGTCTGGCTTGGCTCCTGCTTCATTAGGATTTTTCTATTCTGTTCCCTCTCTCACTCTTCTTGGGAAGCGAGCCATTTCAAAAGGAGTGAAGTGACTCTAACTTTGTGCTTTGAAAAAGCACAGCAGCAAAATGTGGATACGTATGGACACGTGGACATAGCAGCGACGACTCACAGACCCCAGGGAGAACCATGCCTGAATGGGATGCTCTCTCCCCTTCAAGCCCAGGACACTCTCCCTCTCCTTGGCCAGGTAAAGGACTCCGCAGGGATGTAGCTTTTAAAAAATAAAGGCAAACCAGGAGACTGAAATTTAGGGTAAACAGGCACCCAGGACAATGAGATACTAAGTCTCTTGCTGCCATCACATACCCGACCACCTTTTCACCAAGCACTCGGACCTTCACGCACCAGGTCAGTGGATACAGAACCACGATTTTGGAAGACAGGTCCATTTACTCCAACCCTCTTGTTATTTTTCTTTAGGAAAAGTAAAAAAATAAATAAATAAAAAATAAAAACTGGCTATCTCCCTGACACATGCTACAACATGGAGAACTTGAAGACATTATGCTAGATGGAAGCCAGGCACAAAAGGCCAGGTCCTGTGTGCATCCACTCATGTGAGGTACTTGGTCAGCCTCGTAGAGGCAGGAAGTAGAATGGTGGGTGCCAGAGGCTGGGGGAGGTGGGACAGGGGTGTTACTGTTTCACGGGACAGAGTTTCAGCAAGGTGGAAAAATTCTGGAGATGGATGGAGTTGATGTTTGCACAACCATGTGGCACGTGATGCGTCGTGACAGGAGGAGGCTTGAGGAAGGCTTCCTGGAGGGGAGGCCTGAAAAGGGATTTGGATAATATCCTCGCCTTGTTCGCTGGTCCTTCGGAGGCTGGCCCTCGTCTATGTGAGGCTCACTTCTTCTCCTCTCCCCTCTCAGTCACATGGATCTCCCATATACTGAAAGGAAGTGATTACCCAGCTATGACTAATTATAGCCAATCCTGAAACTCATTAGCCCACCCTTTTGTCTAATGTAACTTCTGTGCCACATCTTCCTATGCGGCCTTTCTGTCACCTTTGACCAGTACTGGTCATTCATCTTTGAGAAGGACAAGAAAATTGTTGTTTTCATTTGACTATCTTCAGGTAGCCAGTAGGGGTTCAGCAAATGCCTGTGGAATGAGTGAACAGTGAGTGAGCGAGTGACATGTGTGCTAATTCATGGGGACCTACGGGGTCACACATCTCTTAATTTCGGTGCCTCAGTCTTGCCCTTAGGGAGCTACTGGATAAAGTAATAGCTGTGACCCTTCACAACAATTAAGACAAAGTGGATCATAGTCCTACATGGAAAAGGCAGAACTATAAAACCCCTCAAAGGTAACACAGGAGAAAACCCAGGTGATCTTAGGTATGGCAATGAATTTTTTAGATACAACATGAAAAGGCACAGTCCACAGAAGAAATAATTGATAAGCTGGACTTAATTAAAATGAAAAACTTCCACTCTGGGAAAAACAATGTCTGGAGAATGAGAAGACAAGACACTGACTGGGAGAAAATATTTGCGTAAGACACACCTGATACAAGACTATTATTTAATATATACAAAAAAATTCTTAAAACTCGATAAGAAGGGCCGGCCGAGTGGCGCAATGGTTAAGAACTGGCTTGGTTAAGAACCCGGTTCGGATCCCACATATGAAGGCCAGTGACACTGCCCTCCACAACTAAGATGCTGAACAACAGCTCAACCTGGAGCTGGGCTGCCGTGAGTCGCTGGTGACGGCGTAGGCTGCAGCCCCTGTGGCAGTGGGTTGCCATGGGCTACCGTGTGTAGCCAGCAGCCAGCGTGAGCGGCCAGCAGCCGCAGTGAGCTGCTGTCCAGAAGCCGGCGACTGATGTGCCTCGCCTGGGAAGAGCGCAATGATGGTGCCAACTTGGGCCAGTGAAGCAACATCCTCCACAACTAGACTGAAGAACAAAATTACAACAACTTGTCTGTTCCCTCTCCCCCAATTCCCCAGTGCTGTTCCCATCCCCCCAATTCCCCAATTAAAAAAAAAATCTTAAAAAAAAAACTCGATAAGAAAACAAATAATCTGATTAAAAAATAGGCTGATGACCTTAACAGACACCTCACCAAAGAAGATCCACAGATTGCAAATAATCATATAGAAAAGTTCCACATCATATGGAATTAGAGAAACACAAATTCAAGCAAAATGAGATACCATTACACACCTATTAAAATGGCCAAAATCTGTAACACTGACAACACCAAATGCTGACAAGGGTGTGGGGTGACAGGAACTCTCATTCATTGCTGGTGAGAATACAAAATGCAAGAGCCACTTTGGAAGAGTTTGGCAGCTTCTTATAGAACTACACAGGCTCTGACCATGTGGTCCAGCTGTCACACTCCTTGGTATTTACCCAAAGGGGTTGAAAACCTGTGTCCACACAAAAACCTGTTCAGAGCAGTTTCAGTGATAATTGCCAAGACTTGGACGCAACCAAGATGTCCTCCAGTAGGTGATGGATACACATACTGTGATCCATCCAGACAATGGAATATTTTTCAGTGCTAAAAGGAACTGAGCTCTCAAACCATGAAAAGACACAAAGGAACTTTAAATGCATGTTATTAAGTGAAAGAAGCCTATTTGAAAAGGTTACATACTGTATGATTCCAGCTATATGACAAGAATAAGACAAAAGTGTGGAGACAATAAAATAATCAGTGGGTGCCAGGAATTAAGGTGGGATGAACGAAGAGGAATAGCAGAGAGGATTTTTAGGGCAGTGACAATGTTGGATATATATCTGTCCAAACCCATAGAATGTACAACACGAGAGTGAACCCTAATGTATGGGTGCTGCGTGACAATGATGTGCCAACACAATTTATCAAGTGTAACAAATGTACCACCCTGGTGGGAATGCTGATAATGGGGGAGGCTGTGCATGTGGGGGGTGTCAGGGATATATGGGAAATCTCTGTATGTATCCCTCAATTTTTCTGTGAACCTAAAGATGTTGTTTAAAATGTCTTTAAAAATGACAATAATAATAGTTGTAGGTTCCCAGAATTTGGAAATCATTGTTGAATTTAAATCTGAGTTTTAAATAGAAACCTGAAAGTTCATGGTGCTTACATTCTATCAGGCAGACAATAAACGAACATTTATTACTTTCTTTTTTTTTTTTGGTCAGGGGCTATCTGGCACCAAAAAAAAAAAAAAGTGGTGGGCAGTGGGGTGGGATCCAGGGAGTGTGATGAGGAAGCTAACAGTGCCAGGAAGCTCCCCCGAGAGTGACAAATGAGGAGAGACGTAAATGAAATCTCTGGCCACATGGATGAACAATTTTAGAAAGAACAATGCATAGATCTGCCAAATTTCTTCAGCTTTTACTGGATTTTTAAAAAATCATATAAAATTTCATAGAATAAGCATCATTGTATTTAAAGAAAAATGCAAACGCATGCTCCAAAATGAAGAAAAAGAGTCATAAATGTAAAAAAGCATGTTTCCTTGCTATTCATTATGAAATACTATGGAATTATGAGTGACCTTTACTTTCTCTTCATTTTCCAAATTTTATTTCATATTCTTTGCTTTTCTAATGAACAAGAATTACACATTAAAAAAAAAAGTCAATACACTATAGAAAATACAGTTTCCCTCAACAGAGAAATTTAAACTTTATAAGCTTAGATTTTAGAGGATCAACAAACAAACAGGGGGCTCTATCTCAGAGTCAGCATGCTAGGACAGAGCTGTGCTTCTAGCAGGCTTAGGCACAGCCCAGGCTGAAAGCAGGGCCTGCATTTTGTCAAGTTTCCCTGGGAACTTCTTAATTTTTACCCAAGCCCTGACAAAAAAGGTCTCTACAGCATCATTTAAAATGTAACAGAGAATTCAGGAATGGTCAGCTAGCCATCCAAAGCTAAGATACATCCTGAGGGCAGGGGTGCGGTAAAGATGGAGATGGAGATGGAGAGAGGAGGGGAGAGAGAGGGAGAGAAGGGGGAGAAAAGGAGGAGAGAGAGGAAGAGAGATGGAGGGAGGGAGGGAGAGGGAGAGGGGGGGGGGAAAGAATATCATTTCACTGTTTTCAAGTTAAGTGGGACAGGATCCCTTCCATTCTAGGGCCCTTCTCTCGCAGTCCAGTCACAGGTGGTTACTTGCCATCTAGAGAGCGAGGATGAAACAATTCCCTTTAAGTGTTCCTCTCCGACATGACTTTTAGCGCTTGGTTAGGAATTGCAGACAGAAAACGAGGCTCTTGGCTCCCAAGCCTAATGGAAATGCAGGAAGAAGTACTGGGAGCCTTGACCGAGCGTCTTGTTTATTGACATTTCCTGAGCCGCTCTGGAGGCTCAAGGGCTGCTTCGAGATCAGATAAAAATCTGAACCTTGAGATATTTGTCTGCACCAGTTTGAATCTGAGCCTTCCACACCACCCGCCCCTGCAGAGGAGTCATAGACCTTCAGTCGCTTTCTCTGGAGCCATTGGGACGCTCTTTGATTATTTTGGAGTTGTATAAGGCAGAGTAAATTTTATTCATATTTTAAGTGAAAACAGCAAAAATAGATATTGACTTTTTCTTTCTTTCATTTGGGCTTTTAGCTCCCCTGTAGGCCTGCATTCATTCATTCATTCATTCATTCAGTTTTTTCTGTTCCCTGAGATCATCCCAGCGGAAAGCTCACTCAGCAATGTTAAGCGTAAAGCAACAGCATGGCGATGAGCCTGAGGGTGTTTTAAAAGGATCATTTAGTGGTCCCCCTTTTGGCTCAAACACATCAATATCCACGTGCCCCTCTGGCGTGGGAAGTGCCTTTCCTCAGGGTTCAAGGAAACTGCTTTTCTGAAGACTCGAGCTATCTGAATGTGGGACGCTGGCTGCCTGCCTGGTTCTAGCTGCTTTGCTGTGTGAGCTGCTGTAAAACACGTAATGATGCTTTGAATGGAGAAAGGCAGGATAGGGCTTTTCCATACTTTTAGCATGTGGTACTTAAAGTTTTGTAGATGGGGCTGGAGCCAGCATGTCTAGAACACTGAGCTTTCTGACGCTTTAGCTTTTAAGGGCAGCAGTTGGCTTTTCAGAGCTGGTGGCCCTTGGGACCTGCCCACTAAGAGCATCATCTGACACTGGTGCTGTATGTCAGGAATGTCACAGGAAGTCTAAATGAAATGGCAAGTGTCCTCAAGCCTTAGATCTGCTTTTGGGCACCAGCACACAGAAGGAGAAATACTCCCTCAGGTTGCCAGAAGTCAGTAGCACACAGGACCTGTACCAAACTGATGTACCCATAGCAAGACATGGTCTACATATGGTACCAATCCGAGTTTTATTAACAGGGACAGTTTCGAGCTTAGATTGCCATTAATTTTAATGAGGAATTTACCAATCAAAGCTTAGCCCATAGTTGGGCCGGCTGAGTAGCACGTTGGTTAAGAGTTGGCTTGGGATGCCAGCTCTGAGGAGCAGGGCCCCAGTTCGGATCCCACATGAGGGCCAGTGACACTGCCCTCTACAGCTAAGATGGTGAACAATGGCTCAACCTGGAGCTGGGCTGCCGTGAGTCGCCAGCGATGGCATAGGCTGCAGTGGGGCTGCAGTGGGCTGCCATAAGCTACTGTGAGTGGCCGGCAGCCAGTGTGAGCCACCGTGAGCCGCTGTCCAATGGCCGGCGACTGATCTGCCTCACCCAGGAAGAGCACAATGATAATACCAACATGGGCCAGTGAAGCAATGTCCTCCACAACTAGACTGAAGAACAAAAGGACAGCAACTTGTCTGTTCTCCTTCCCCGATTCCCCAATGCTGTTCCCCTCCCCCAATTCCCCAATAAAATCTTTAAACAACAACAACAAAAAAAACTTAGCCCATAGTCATTTACTATTGATTTGAAAGTAGGCACCTTTATTAAACCTCCATAGCAAACCTGGTGCCTGAAAGGAAAGTTAGTGTTTTTTAGAGTAAAACTAAATTTGGCTTTTGCAATTTTATATTTGCATACATTTTTTTTATGCTCATATAATCAAGAGAATGAAAGACTGATCTCTCTCATATTCCAGAGACTTCTGGAATAATCACACACCTCCACTGTCAATATTATGCCATAAATATATAGCATGAGCATACTTATACTTTGTGATGCAGAGTACCCCTCGAGACATATGGAGAAATGATTTTTCATAAATGGCTTACCATCCGAAAGCATAAGCAAGCTTAATATGCAAAGAACCCCCATGAGGAATCTATGGGCAAAGTGAAGGAACTGCCTGACTGTGAAATATCTGCAGACTTGAAAACTCAGATTCTAGATCTAAGGGTGTCTATCCAAATGTGTGTACATTCCTCTCCTTCTCATCCACCTATATGGGGCTTTCTGATTTATTTAGGCTCTTCACGTAAAACATGGGCAGAAGAGGTTTTCCAGGACCCCACAATCTAAAAACACAGCTCCATATCCCATTCTAACACTTTCCATTTCCTTACCCTGTTTAGTTTTCTGACACTTATCACTATAAGACTTTGCATCATATATTAATGAATGCGTGTGTGTATGTGTGAGTGTGTGTGTGTGTGTGTCTGTCCCTTCTTTTCCTCCAACTAAAATCAAAAGGGAAGTCAGGAACACCTGCCCCCCCTTCCCCGATGGTTGTAGCCCCATTGCCTGGGACATAGTACACACTCAATAAATAGTTCTCAAATGAATCAATGTGTGCTTTGCTGGGGCTAAGTAGATAGGTGGCACCATTCATGTACCAAACTGAAGCAGGTGATATTTAACATACATTTATAGATGGAGTCTTTATTAGCTGCAAGGCCAATTTGACCAAATGGCCACAGTGAAATAGTTCAGAATGAGAAACTGAGAAGCACTGAGGCTCTGAAGCTTCTCAGCTGTGTGGCCCCGGGTAAGTTGCTTTACCTCTCTGAGTCTCCCTTTCCCCATCCATTGCAATGGGCTGTATTAATGGTGACAGCACTAGGAATTTTAGGATGATTAAATGAGCAAATTTCTATAAAATGTTCGCCGAGGTGCTTGGTTCAGAGTAAGAGTCCTATTAAGGTTAATTATTACTGTTATCATTATTATTATTGATTTATTTCATCATTGACATTTGAGGCTATTTTCCCCACAGTTATCCTAAGCTAAACACACCAATCGAAGCAGTTGTTGGAGCAGAAATGGAAGTAATTCATCCCTGCTTTTACCCAGGAGATGTTTAATGGCCACCAGTTAGAAGTGCTGCCTTCTTTATATGGGACTCCACATGCTTCATTTGCAAAATAGGTGCTTACATCCACAGTATTTCCCTTTAAAATTACCTCCCAACCCAGCTGCCAGTTCTCTGATTAACCAACTCTCTCCTTAAAGACTTGGAGTCATGAAGTTTATTTTTTGTGACATTCACTCAAGTATAGAAACGAGGATTGCCAGTGGTTTTCCAGTGAGTCTTTCATCAGTGTCATCATGCAAACGTGCAGATGTTTCCATGAAAGACACACTTGTAGAGAGAAGGTTCTATTGACAGACAACATCTGCTGTAAAGGACAGTTCTGATAAGTGCCGTTAAGCCAACTCCATTATTTTGCTATCATTTCCCACAAGCTTTAGGGCCTTAATCATGAGTATTTAACTCGAATTAGAACATAATTTTGGGTAAGTGTTGTTCTCTTAAACTTTTCTTTCTGCGGTTTAATGCACGTAACCATCCAAACAATAAATTTAAAAATGGAGTACATTCTAAGTTCTTAAAATCTTTCAAAGATTTCTAATTAGGCCTGGAATAAAACCCAAACTCCATTTACATTCTGCAAGGCTCTATCTGATCACACTCCGGGCTGCTTTCATCTCCTGACATAGCCCTCTTCTTCCTTCCTCTGTTCTGGTCCTTCAGCCTGCTTTTTTGTTTTGCTTTATTAAGATATAATTGACATATACTATTGTATAACTTTAGGGTGTACAACAGATTGATTTAATATAGTTTTATTGCAATGTGATTGCCACTGTAGCATCTCTAGCTTGTCACATAGTTGATATAACTCATTTCCCATATTAGAGGTCTGCATCCACTTTTTGTCTATCTGGTCTACCCAAGTCCAGATTTTCACATGGCTTGTTCCTTTCAATCCTTCATATTCTGACTTAAAAACTCCTTGGATGTTCTCTCCCATACAATACATGTCTTTAAACAGTCACCTTCTAACGCATACCCCCCTTAGGTTCGCCATTGATTTTATTATTATTTGAAATTATATTTATATATATTGGGTTGTCGGAAAAGTCATGACGCATTTTTGCAATGAAAAACAGAAAAAATATGTCATGACTTTTCCGACAATCCAATATGTATCACATATATTTTTAAATCATTTCTTTATCTATCTCCCTGACCAACACTTATGACCTACAAGACCCACCTTCTTCCCTGTCATTTCTTTTGTGCGTACAACCACATTTGTTAGCCAAGTGACTAATTATGGAGGTGTTAGGGACTGTGGGGCATATAGAGAAGTTTGAAAGGGATTTTCGCTCTTTCGGAGCCTTCTGTCTCTAAGAGAATTAAGTCACTGGTGTATGAAGAGATCATTTAACAAGCCAGTAGAATTAAGTGATGCAAGCTGTGAGCACTGGAAGATCTGAAAGTGGAGAACTCACTTCACACTAATCAAGGGTGGACTGATGCTGGGGGTGGGCTTTGGGCCGGGCCTTGAAAGATGAGTGGGCTTTATAAAAGGAGCAATGTCATAACTCAGTTTTTTATGACACAAATCCAAGCATAAGTCATTTCCTTTTAACTACAACCTAACTATGACTATTCAGTAGAACCCAAGTGAATCAAAGGGAGAAAACATCATTGTTTGGCTTTTTTGCTGCTGTCCTCATAGTTTTTATATGAATGAAATGGCCCTCCAAATGGGGTGCTGCCCACCTTTACAGCTTTATCACATGCCCCTTGCCCCATACACCCCAGATGGACTGCTCCCCCAGCCCCCTAAATTCCCTAGAAAGTACCCTGCTCATTCTGGACCTTCATGTGGGCTTGTCACGGGGTCCGAACTCTCTCCTAGCTGTGCCACGTCACCTCACTAAAGCCTTCCCATCCTTCACTCTATAGTTCACAAACCCACCTTTCAGAACGTCCCTCATCTGCCCTCCAGACTAGCCTATGTCTCGTGCCCTGTGCCTTTCCTGTACTTCTCTCTCATTACCCAGCAGCATTCTTTGTCATTCCATGTGGAATGACGGGAGGATACACCACGGGGTGATGGGAATTCTGTCTCTATCACCTCTGTACCTCAGGGCCTCGCCCATCAGAAGAGCTGAGTACATGCTTCCTGAATGGAGGAATGAATGACTGCGGAGGATGGGCAGAAAGCAGTAGTCTTAACTTGCAGAAGGCTGAGCTTAACTTGAAACCATTTCTATAGCCATAGATCTTGCTTAATGGAAACCAACACGAAAATGCCAACACTACCTTATTTACAAGGTGCTCTGTTTACTAACACTACTAAAGGGCCCTCTCGATGGGAAGCTGTGTGTAACTGTTAAGTGTTATGCCAGAGACGGCTGACGGTAAGGCTGCCAGACTGAGGAAGCAGGCGCTGTACTCTGGGGAGCCTCACCCAACAGGATGATTAAAAGAATCTGCAAGGGTTAATAGATGGGTGGTAGCTCATTAAAACCAGCTCTAAATGCTTTGCGTTGACCACAGGCTCCTAAGGTGGACCATCGTGGGGAGCCTGGTAAAGTCTGAAGTGCATCCTTCAGGGCGCGCTGTTAGATGTGTGAAGAGCAGGCGCTCTGAACAGCAGTGCACAGCAGTAATAGTGGATGCGGGCCGAGGCCCCTCCTGTGCACCAGGCCCTGTTCTCTGTGCTTTGTATAATATTATACATATTGCTGATGATACTTACAGAAAACCCTCAAGATTTAAGTTTCACCATCAACACTTACAATGGAGGGAACTGAGGCTTGGAAAGCCTGGCCACAGAGAACAAACTTCTCAAGACTTCCTTTTTCCCGTCACCAAGCCAGCTGACAGCCTGTGCAAAGCGCTCTCATGCTGCTTCTTAGAAAGGGTTGTTGGCTGGCAGGGTCCAGTCCTCTTGCTCCCCTGAATCTCAGATGCTGAGCACTGAAGAATGTGTTTCCAGCTCATGAGCTGTTTGGCTAAGTGCAAATTCCCTAACGCTTCTGTAAGATTCTGATGGGGTCTAATTGGAAGAGTTGACACATGTACAACCGATAGGATCAGACCTGGAGTTTCATAAGCACATGAGAGACAGCAGTTACAGCCCTGGGACATTCGGGGTGAAGCAGTTTGGGGGCCCCATTCATTCCTTTCTTCCACAATTCATTGAAAACCACCCTATGGCAACCTGCAGCATTTAAAGACCTGTGCTCATGATCCCGACCGCTTTAAACAAAATCTTTCAGTTTGATAGTGTCCTATTTCAGAAAATTAAAAAACCTCTGGATTTCACCCGAATATCCTATATTTTCAAAGAATTATTAGGTTGGTGCAAACGTACTTGCAGTTTAACAGATTAAAATAATTGCAAAAACCGCAATTACGTTTGCACCAGACTAATAATTCTATTTTCTCGCTTACCCCATGTCTTTAGAAGTGTGTTGGTTTTATTTTAAGGTCGGTTGGCTTTTCTGGCAGAAATAATGCTACAGGCAATACAGTCTTTCCACCAGCTCCTCTCAACCTGACAAATGCTGAGTTTTGACGGACAGTTATCCGTAGGCCAATTACTTTTTCTTTCAGTATTGCATCTGGCTGTAATATCTTTGAAGATACGTGAAACCTCTATTAGTTATCTCTATTTTAATTAAGATTTGACTCAGTAAGTTGCTGTGATCTAAATGCAGTGGGGTAGAAGGACCTCCCTCCTCCTGGGATGAAGGACGTGAGAGCTGGCCTGGTCCCCCTATTGTTCCGTTACTCGGACACGCCTTGTCAAGTAACTCAGGGTATTAGTTCTCAAAACAGGGTCACACTTCAGGGGATGGGAGTGAGGTGGCTTTCTCAGAGAAGACGGGGCTCTGCATGGCAATAGGTGAGCTTCATTCTAGGTGCATCAGAAAAGAGAAGGGGAGG
The DNA here is from genome assembly GCF_001890085.2 of Hipposideros armiger. Taxonomy (NCBI): domain Eukaryota; kingdom Metazoa; phylum Chordata; class Mammalia; order Chiroptera; family Hipposideridae; genus Hipposideros; species Hipposideros armiger. Next base: position 2,836,019 of record NW_017731385.1, read on the forward strand.
CTTGGTGGAAGCAGGGTTTCCTCTTCCTGAGCAATGGGGTCTGTGCCCCTCCTTGTCCCCCATCCCCCCCCACTGTGGGATCTGCAGCCACTGAGACCAGGAGGCCCACTTCCTCAGCATTTTACAGAAAGCTGGTGGAGGAGAAAAGCGTTGGCAGGCAGTGGATTGGCAGGAGTGAAGGGGCTGGGGATGTCATCGTCACTGTGAGGTGATGAAGGGGTGATGCCTGGAAAGAGGACGTGCTACAGCAAGACAGGACTCTGTATACAGAGAGGTGAGTCTGGGGTTGTCGCGTGGCAGGGGAGATAGAAGGCAGGGAGATGGCTTGGGTATCAGGGTGAAAAGCTACACTGAGAAGAAGGAACCGGAAATACACTGAGCATGTCCCGTGTGCTTATGGGTTCTTGGCTGATGATGGCATGCAATGGGGCATTTAATCTTCTCTGCTGCCTGCACAGCCCAAGTACTAGATGCTCACTGGGAGACACAGCAGTCTTAGTTACAATCCCTACTGGCAGCTGTGTCCAAAGCAACGTGCCCCCTCTTCTCATAGGAGGTGATTGGGAGCCATGGAGCGGGGCTTAGGTAGCAGAGGACAGCAACGCAAGTGACATATAATTAAATCATTCTCAAAACCTTGCCCACGAAACCAGTACGAAACACGAATCATTAATTCATTTTCTCTTGTCTAGCTATTTTCATTTCAAAGGATACTAAATATAATTAATGTAAGGTTTGATATGTATTTGCTTATTAATAAATGAGTCCCCAGCAAAACTATGGCTTAATGTGTTACAAGCATCCATTGGGATGTTGGAAGGTCAGGGCAGGATTTAGTCAGATGAGACTAGGTTTGTTTTTAATGTCACATCCTCTCCATTTCAGTATGTTACGTTTATGCTTGGTTTCTGAGTCCCGCCAATCAATAGAATTAGCCTTTGCTTTCCCTCTGTGGTTTCATTTAAACATCAAGGTGAAATTCAAAGGCTTGCAGAGACTAGTTGGGTCATTGGAAAGATCACCATCTTCTGGGAATTGCCTTTGTTTTTCTGTCGTGCCCTGTTTACTGCCCGGGTGTGGGTTGTCTGCTGCCTGCCATCCCTGGCCTCCTGCTTATGGCCCGATGGAGAAATGAGCACAGCACAGGCACACAGTCCTGCAGTTGTGGGCTAAGGTGACGGGATGGAGAACAGGTTTCATGGTTTCTGAGCTATTTCATTGCAGTCTTGTGCGGGAACTCCCAGTGATGACCAGGAATGTGATAAAACGTTGCCGACTCATTCAACAACAGATTACTAATTAGTTCATTTACTTGGGAACTAAACTCATCTAGGAACAGAGCCTGATTAGAGAAATCTCAAAGGATATCAAACCCCAATCCTTAAGAGTTACAGCTGTTTTTTTTAAGCCACAAATCCACGAAAGCATACACGTTTGCATGCACACTTGCACACACCCACATGCTGAAACCAAGAACCTATATATGAATAGCATTTGGTGACCGCTGTGAATTAGAAAGGATTTCAGTCACTGATGTTTGTCCTGGTAGAAAAGAAGACAAAACTAACATGCAACATATTCACACTGAAGCAAACCACGAACTCATTTTCCTTTCAACTTACACATCTTTGAAAGATATGGTGGAAATTAGAAGTGACTCCACAAAAAGATATTGGTGTGCTTTTCTTTCATCATTCCAGTATTTTTTTGCTTTCACTTGAGGGTTTGTTGTTATTTTTTTTTTATGGACCTCCAATCTTGCTTAGGCTGATGCTTGTGTTCTGGGAAATGAATTATTTATTTTATTGGGTCTTTGGAAAAGACATGACGCATGTTTGCATCAGATGGCAGTAGTTCATTTTAGGAAGTACTAGAGTCATTCACATCTATGTTATTGCTATGTCATTTGAGAGCTGACAGTTCTAGCTTCATTCTAAAAAAAAATTGAGCAATTTGGTTGAGTTTTGAAGATTTTACAACAAGTTGAAGATGGAAGACCAAACTGTGCATTTTTGCCATATTTTACTGTTTTACTTCCATGAAGGGAAGAATGCTTGTCAAGCTTGTGAAAAGTTGCATAAAATTTACAGTGACAATGCTCTACAAGAACGTCAGTGCCAATGATGGTTCATGAAATTCCATGCTGGTGATTTTGATCTCAACAGCGCTCCTTGGTCAGGGAGGCCCACCAAGGTTGATGACGACAAAATAAAGGCATTGATTGAGTCAAACCCACATTTCACAACACGAGAGATTGCAGAAACATTGAACATCCATCATTCAAGTGTTCACAACCACCTGAAGACGCTGGGATACGTAAGCAAGCTCGACATTTGAGTTCCACATGAACTCAAAGAAGTTCATTTGATGGCGTATATAAACATCTGCAATATGCTCATTAAACGTGAGGAAAACGATCCTTTTTTGAAGTGACTGATAACTGGTGATGAGAAGTGGATTGTTTACAACAATGTGGTGCACAAACGGTCTTGGTCCCAACATGATGATTCGCCTCAAACGACATCGAAAGCAGACATTCATCAGAGGAAGGTTATGCTCTCAGTGTGGTGGAATTTTAAAGGTGTCGTGTTTTTCGAGCTCCTACTAAGGAACCAAACAATCAGTTCGAATGTGTACTGTTGGCAATTGGACAGTTTGAATGAATCCATCATCCAGAAACGTCCAGAGCTTGTTAATTGTAAAGGAGTTGTGTTCCATGACGACAACACGAGACCACACACAAGTTTGATCATCCGTCAAAAATGATTGGAGCTTGGATGGGATGTGTTGCCACACCCACCACACTTGCCTGACCTTGCACTGTCAGACTTCCACTTGTTTTGCTGTCTTCAAAACTCCTTGCATGGTATAACGTTCAATTCAGATGAGGCTGTAAATCAGCACCTTGTTCAATTTTTCGCAAATAAAGACATGTCCTTCTATGAACAAGGAATTATAAAACTCACTGAAAGTTGGCAAAAGGTTATTGAACAAAATGGGCAATATATCATTGATTGATCTTTGTTCTTTATATAAAATGACCTTTGAAAAACATAGACAAAATACGTCATGATTTTTCCGATAACTCTATATTATAGTCTATTATATATTGTACATAACCTATCATTCTATTATATATTATTCCACTATAAATATTCTATTATATAATATATATTCTATACTTCTATTATATATTATTGTATTATAATTATATTCTATTTTTTTTAAAGATTTTATTGGGGAGTTGGAGGGGAACAGCATTGGGAAATAGGGGAAGTGGAACAGACAAGTTGCTGTCCTTTGTTCTTCAGTCTAGTTGTGGAGGATGTTGCTTCACTGGCCCATGTTGGTATTATCATTGCGCTCTTCCCGGGTGAGGCAGTAGCTGTTCAGCCATTGGACGGCCGCTCATGGCGGCTCACGGCAGCTCATGAAAGCACATGCCAGCTGCCGGCCAACCCCACTGCAGCCTACACTGTCGCTGGTGACTCATGGCAGTCCAGCTCCAGGTCGAGCTCTTGTTCACCATCTTAGTTGTAGAGGGTGCAGCATTACTGGCCCTCATGTGGGATCTGAACCGGGGCCCTGCTGCTCAGAGCTGGTGTCCCAAGCCAACTCCTAACCAATGCACCACTCGGCCGGGCCCTAATTATATTCTATTTTAATTAACACTCTAATATATATACATGAGAATGTTAATATATGAATTAACATATATATGAATGGAGATATTTGCAGAAGGGAACCATCAGAAAGAAGGGGGACATAGGACCTGGAAGAATCAGGAAGTCTTTACCGAGGAGGGTCATGATGGATAAGGGACAATGTGTGAGGCAAAGGGGACAGGGCATCAATTTAATGAAGAGGGGGAAAGGATGACAACTGATAAGTGGAGTGGGAATTAAACATGGTTTGCTGTGACGACAGTGTTAGAGGCAGGAAGTGGGAAATTCAATAGCGGGTGGGTGAGGCAAGCTCTCATCAAAGACCTGCGTGCTTCATGGATTTCAGGAGGCCGTCATAGTAACACAGGCAACAACCATAACTGTTTGTGTTTAGTAGAACATGCCATGCAGTGAGAGTCTATTCAAAGTTGCTACCTGTGGAGCGATTCCTAACAGAGTTGTTTGCAGAGTAAAAGTTTTTCATTTTGAGGTTTAATTGATCAGTTGTTCCTGTTAATGGCTCATGCTTTCGGTATCATGAGGATGCATCCTGAAGACTTTCTCCTAGGTTTTCTCTAAAAACGTTATTGTTTTACATTTTACTGCAGTCTCTTGTAGTCCAGGGTAGTGGGCTGTTACTTTGTGTTTCAGTATAGCTCGCTTAAAACCTAAGTACTTTTCTTATCTATTTGATTCCATTTAGCACCTTATAGTAATATACCAATAACTATATCAATAGTGATTTTGAGAAAGATCCTCATATTTGCATATTTCTTTAATCTCACATCCTCCTCCTCCTCCTCTCTGTTTCTCTCTCTCTCTCTCTCTCTCTCCCCCCCCCCCCTCTTTCTTCAACACTCATCAAGTGAAAACCCTCTGCTGATCACTGTACTGGATGGATGCCATGCTATGTACTTGTCTTTAAATATTCACAAATATCTTATGGAGAAGGAGCTTTTATAACTATTTCTAATTTTTTTAAGAAAATAAAAAGGAGACTTAAAACACTTAAAGAACTTGCTTTGGACATAAAACTAGCAAATAGTGAAGGCAGGCTATAAATTCATACACTCAAGACTTCAGAGCTCCCCTACACTGGATGGAATTGGGACATATAACTATCTATAACAAGAGAAATTACACACATCTGTGATATTTGTATAGAAAGCATTACTAAACTAAATGCGAACAGAGGAGGCTGATTATAACAGATTATCACCCCAGTGGTTTTAAAGATCCCTTTTTCTTTCTGTTTCCTAAGGACCCCCCACAGCTACATGAAGACCAAGAGATGTGGGGGTGACCTGTGGAGATGGACGCTGGACTGAAGAGCCCACAGTTGCTGGCTGTCACCAGAAGTGAGGAGAAAGGAATGAGGTTTTTCTTCAGAGCCCTGAGAAAGACACCTTGATCTCAGACTTCCAGCCTCCTGAACTGTGAGACAATAAATTTCTCTTGTTTTAAGTCCCCTGGTTTGGTTTAATTTGTTACGGCAGCCCTAGGAGGCTAACATAGGCGTGGTTTAGATTTTTAATTGTATCCTGTACATTATATATAATAGAACTGGTTCACGTTATGGGTTTTTAAATATGACTTGAGTTGGAGTGAGGTCTAAGGAGTAAGTCGTGAGTAAGTAGGGGCAGGGACACATTTTGGAAATCAAATATTATTTCGGTAAATCTGAACATCTTTAAGAATTCTTTAAAAGACTGTTCGAACCATTTGTATGAAATGGCACATGTTACATGAGTCAGCTGGTCTGAGTGTTAATCAAAGCATGGGTCAGGGGTCCCAGCCCTCAGCTCCACAGGCGAGGTCCATTCCCTCTGCCCACATCCTGAGAGCGGACTTCCTGGCCTCCAGCCACTGCCAACGGCATGAGGTGAATGGTGTATTTTTGCCCAAGTGGAAAGAATAATTTCTGATTATAAGTAATGCCTGCTTTTTGCACAGAGTTCAGGAATAAAAAAACATGTATATGAAAAGAAGATAAAAATCATCTGTAATGTTACCACCCAGATATACAAAAATCAAATGTGTGTATATGTACACATACATTATGTGTGAAGAATTACGTTTTTCCAGATATAAAATTTTTTTTTTAATTTTGTGATGTATCATAGGCATTGTTTTCTGCCGATAAGCTATGCCTAGATCCTATGGTTTTAATGCTTATATGGTAAGTTAGTGGATGGCTTTAACCATTCTCCTGTAGATGAGCATTTAAGTTGCTATAGTAATTTTTGATACTTTGAACCATATGATAATCAATTTTGTGCACATGTATCTGAAAACCTGATTACTTCCTTAGAATCTACTGGGTTGTTGGAAAAGTCATGACGTATTTTTTCTACGTTTTTCGTTGCAAAAATGCATCATGACTTTTCCGACAACCCAATATATTCTTTCAGTGACCTGTGAGAGGTTTACGGTCTCTAATTAATCTACAGCTGTGCCATACAAGGGGGGAAATGTGAATTCTGGAGGGTGTGGGCTCTACTTAACCTGATTGGTTCCCAAACCAATGGTTTCCTTTCCTGGAGGTCTGCCCACCTCCAGATGACATCATTTATGGAGACAGCACACTTCAGTGACAAATAAAGAGTAGAAGGTATGGCCCTGCCAGTAAAGAGTCTTACAGCTTAAATAAAATATAACATGTGCAGTGAGTTGAGTGAATTCACTTTTAACCACATGGCGCAGTCATGAGTGTGAGTGTGTGTGAGTGTGTGTGTGTGAGTGTGTGTGTGTGTGTGTGTGTGTGTGTGTGTGTGTGCGCGCGCGCGCGCGTGCGCGCAGGTCCAGGTCACTGATGACTACGTGTAACAAGGTCAGTGTGGATGGGGTGAAGTGTGAGCTTACTGGGATGGAGATGGAAGAACTGAGGCACTGGGACATGTCAGCCAGGGGTGCAGGGCTGGAAGTGAGCGGGAATAATGGGGGGAGGGGGGAGAGCGGCTTGGCAATGCACATGGTTCAGTTGCATCTTTCCTTCCGGTAAGCCTCCTCTCGCCTCTCTGGAGGGAGGAGGTATCCCCCTGGCAGCTTTCAGAATATGTCCGCCAGCAAAAGTTTCCAGGCGTCTGTACAACAACATAGCACAATAGAAGGATTTTTTTCCAACATGGGAATAAAAACATGAGTGGGCTATGGATAACGCTACAGACTGAAATTGGTGAAATGGGTCTGAGAGAGATGAGGGGGAGGCCTGAGGGAGAAAGAAGGAGGCCCCTTGCACAGATGCCTAGACAGCCCTTTTTTTCTGCTCATTTTCAGCCCTGGGGACCAACCCAGGAGATCTGAGCTTTCTTCCCATTTCTTTTAACAGCTTTATTGAGGTGTAATTGACACACAATATACTGCATCTGTTTAACATGTGCAATTTGATAAGTTTTAACCTATGCACACAATCATGAAACCATCACAATTGAGATAATCAACCTATCAATTACCTGCAAGTTTCCTTTTACCCCTGGTAACCCCTGCTCCCCACTCCACGAAACCACTGATCTTCTTCCTGTCACTATACATTCATTTTCCTTTTCTAGAATTTTATAGAGATGAAACCATACAGCATTTTTTTTTTTGGCCATGCTTCTTCCACTCAACATAATTATTTTGAGATGCATTCCTGTAGTTGCATCTGTCAATAATTTATACCTTTTATTTGCTAAGCAGCATTACATGGTATCGTATACCATAATTTCTCTGTGTACTCATCTATTGATGAATATTTTGGATTATTTCTAATTTCTGTTTATCACCAAAAAAAAGTGTCACAAGCATTCACAAATAGGTCTTTGTAAAAACACAGGTTCTCTTGTGTAAATAACTGAAAGTAGAATAGCTGGATCATATAGCAGATGTGAGTTTAACTTTTGAAGGAACTATCAAATTGTTTTCCTAGGTACCAATTTATTTTGCCACCGGAAGTTGCTTTGGGTATTATACTTTCTTTGAGCTCCCCATGGATTGTAGAATCAGCTTGTCAATTTGCAAAAAAATGGCATTTCCATTTAGACTGTGGTAAATCTAAGATCAATTTAGGAAGATAAATAAAATTTGGCATATTCATACAATGGAATATCATTTGGCCACAAAGGGGAATCTATGCTACAAAATGGATGAATCTTGAAAACATGCTAAGTACAAGAAGCCATTCACACATGAACCAAATATATGATTCAATTTATATGAAATGTCCAGAGTGGACAAATCTCTAGAGACAGAAAGTGGTTGTTTAAGGCTAAAGGATTGAAGGGGAAAAAAAGTGTGATTACTAATGAGTACAGGGTTTCTTTTGGTGGGGCAAAATATTTTCAAATTAGATTGTGGTAATGGTTGCACAATCCTGTGAGTATACTGAAACCATTTAATTATACACTTAACGTGGGTGAATTGCATGGTGCATTAACTATATCTCAATTAAAAGTTTTGCTTTTTTTTAAGATCAGTCTGGGGAGAATTGATATCGTAACAATCTTGTGTCTTTGGATCATGAACACAGTATATATTTTCTTTATTTAGTTTTCTCTCAGAACTATATTATGGTTTTCAGGTCTTACACATTTTTCCCCCCCAGATATGTCCCTAAATTTTTCATAATCTTGATGACATTGTAAACGGTATTTATTTCAGCTTTCAGTTTTTGGTTGCTAGTGTGCAGACATACAATGAATTTTTGTATATTGATCTTGAATCCTGGGACTTTGCCAAATGCATTTATGAGTTGTGATAGCTTTTCGGTAGATTTCATAGAAACAGACAATCACACGATTTCCAAATAAATCTCTCATTGATACATCTTTGTAAAGATGAGGGTACCCTGGACTCCTATCGGTCAGCTCCCTCTGCCTCATCATGATGTTACTGATAACGGCTTCTCAGATGCCGACTGCCATGGAGGCTGTTCTGAATATTGGACATTATACTTTCCTGATTCCACAGGCTATCTCTTAGGAAAAAGGGATCCGCAGGCCAAGTACTGGCTCCATGCCTAAGCAATTAGCCAACTCTCTCTCTATACAAGAGTGTTTAGGTCTCAGGTTCTGAAGGTTCTAAGCCTTGCCATGTCACTATCTACTGATGGCTCTGAGATCTTACTTCGAGGCACAGAGAAACATTGCTAAATACGGTATACACTACAGGGTTTTCTTGTGACTTTTTTCTTTCTTTCTTTTCTCTTTTTTTTTTTTTGTTTAGTCTGGGAGAATATAGGCCATATAAGCCATATAAAATAGTATTAATTGCCAAAAAGTTTTTAAAAATGGTTGATTTAAAATAAAAATACACATTTCTGATTTACCTTGAAAAGTAAAAGGCCCAGCAATATTGGATACATATTCCTATTTGTTTGGGCAAGATAAATGCTGCTCCTGAGTCACTTGACTGATTTAGTTCATTTCCTTGGCCCTGACATACATATTTGCATTTCAGATTCTGCCTTACTCAGGTGGACTTGCCCTGCAAAAGACTTGAGTGCACGGACCCATCATTTATTTACCCACAGCCACTGAGTACAGTGACCGCACGCCAAACATTATCATAGTTGCTTTCCGCAGACACAGAAATTAACACACCCCCCCTATTTCCAGAGAGCTCAGTTTAGGGGAAATAACTTGAGATGCTGGTGTTCCTTACATTTCAGCACATGTTCCGTAGTGAAGATAGGACGAGGGTGAGGGTGAAGTGCTCTCCAGAGGAAGTAACAGTTGGGCAGAGTCTCCAAGGTACAAAGAATTGCCAGGAAGAGAAGGGGCAAGGAATGGTGTGCTAGGTGGAGGGAACAGCATGTGGAAAGGCACTGAGGCATGAACTGAGAATACACATTTTGAGGGCTTGTAGTTCACCATGGCTGACAGGAAACGATGGCACACTTCTCCCAAGAAGACATACAAATGGACAACAGATATATGAAAAAATCACTCAACTTCACTAGCTATGAGGAAAACGCAAATCAAAACCACAATGAGATACCACCTCACACCTGTTAGAATGGCTATCATCAGTAAGACAAGGAATAACAAGTGTTGGGGAGGCTGTGGAGAAAAAGGAACTCTCGGACACTGCTGGTGGGAATGCAGATTGGTGCAGCTGCTATGGAAAACAGCCTGGAGGTTCCTCAGAAAATTACGAATAGAATTGCCATCCAGGATGAAACAATGGAGAGGAACTGGAGCGAGAGATAATAGCTCCAAAATAGAAGTGCCTCTTAGAAGACAGCGCTGCTTGCTGTTAAATAGATTGCCCCCAGTCAGCACAAATCATTTACTTAACACAAGTGGGTAACCACTGTCCAACCAGAAACTAGATCATTGGCTGCCATATAAGATCCACAAGACCTACCTCCATTACTCTGTCTCTTCTGAGGAGTTCTGTTATAATATGGTGTGCGTGTGGGGGTGTTGGTCACCCATTTCAATTCACTTTATCTTTTCATGGGCATTTTTTCCCTTTTGTATAATAGCAACCATGCTCGTGAAACCTCTCCATGTAAGTTAAAGGTACAGAGTTCTCTGGAAAGAATGAAACTGATGATACGTCAGCACTAGGAATCCAGTGAAATACCTGAATTTATGAAATTCATATTTCAAACATGGTATTCCAGCAGTGGGGTTTCTTCCATGCTTTATTTGTGCTGGTTCCAGCCTCAGTGAGGCTGTTTCCTACCCGCACTCCCATCCGGCTCAAAATTTGGCAATATCCAGGTGAGATATGATCCCCATTAACCCTCCTTCACCCAGTAGCATCCTCTGTGAAGGGGCGGTGCTTCCCAGGATGAGGGGAAGAATGGAGGCTGCGATGAGAATACAGTGTTTATTGGAAAAGTCTCTAATATCAATTCTAGATGGGGGCACAGCAGACAAAGGAAGAGAAAGGAAGTATAAAAGGCGGGGGGGGGGACTGATAATGTTGGAACAAATGTGAATTTATTATTGTGCATCTTCAGGAAAACAGAAAAAAATAATCCTGTTCATATCTTTCCTCCTTAATTGCTTGGTTGACCTCAGGGGGGAAAAAGAGAGAAGTCTAAGTTCAATGCACAACATTTCATCTGACAAGGCTCATCCCTGCCCCCCCTCCCCCGTTTCCTTTCGGCTGAGTACCCATGTGGTTTCTGCGTTTCTGAGCAGAGAGAGCCAGGGCTGCTTTAATAGCCCTGGAGAAAGTGCCTCGGGAGGTATTTGCAGAGAGCAGGGTGCCAGGCCACAGCCTTGTCTCCTCGGCATGCCCCAGATATTGAACCTTCCAGTAACTACAATTACAACCCAAACCACAAAATGTAGATTTACAGATTGTTTTCAGCAGCACCCATTCAGGTTTACTTATATTTACACTAGAAAAATTAGGGTAAGTGCTATTGTGACCAGAGACACAGACCAGGATCAATAACCAACCAATTCTTGGCTAATAAAGCACTTCTCTAAGGTCTACGGTTGCTCTGTTCTGACTTTTGAGGTTGGCCTCTAATGCCTGGTCCATTGACTTTTCCCGTAAATATGTCTAATCGAGGCCATGTCAGATTCTAAAGAGAAATGATACTCTGGGTTTGGTAAGAATTGCTAATTAACTGAGTATGTAAAACCTGTCTCTGCGATGGCAGTATTTTCTCCTGTGGTGAAAATTTATATGTGTCAAGGCACTGAAAGTCAAATATCAACTTCCATGTGAGGTATAGTGTGTGTGTGTGTATGTGTGTGTGTCCATAAGAGTGTGTGTGCAATTCCAAACCCTAATGGTTCCAAAGTCATCTTTAAGAAAATGACTAAAAATAACTGTAATAAGTATTTCCTGAAGTTATAAAACCTTTACCCAGGAAACAATTTGTGGAATATTTTCATGTTACATAGGAATTCTTTCATCATATTTAACCTCAGTTTCTACAAAGTTCTCAGTTTCACAGCCACACGAGATAGCACTTCATATTAGAAAGGTCAAGAGAGATTAATTTGGTTCCTTGTCCACTTGAACAGTTCATTTTGTTCTGGTGACAGAGCAGGGTATTTAATGAAACGTAAAGGAAATAAAATAATGGGAGAGGAGGGAAATAGGGAGAGATCTCAAAAGGGTTTCTGAGTGTACACTTCCAGTTGTGAGTGTCATGTCATGATGCCTATTCATGCAGAGCTCTTGGAAAAAGCCAAGGCTGCCTGGCTTTCTGTGTCCTTCCCTAATGTATCCTGGCCACCCTCTCCTTGTCATCTCTGTGCTACAGACAACTAACCCCCACTCAGTTGATTAGAGTCTGCAGCGAGGTGTGAAGGCTGTCCTTTCTATTATCACAGTGGCTCTGGTCCAAGTTCACAAACCTGCCCTCTTCTCACCTGACAGGCTCCCTATTACCTGGAGAAGGGGTCAATGTGACGCTCCTCCTAGTGTGGGAGCTGGTACTGGGGGAGAAGGCATATGTGGAAATGCCTGCCTTACAGACAAACATCCCCAGCTTTACTGGCATCCTGGGACTCTCTTTCCCCTTCAAATTTCTTGCTTTTCTCCAGCTTTGATGGAAGGAGGGCATATCCTAGCAGTGTTCCGTGTGGGCAGAAAAAGGCTTGGTGTACAGAGGCAGAAGCTTAGCGTTGGTGATGCTGAAGGTGGTGTCATGAAGACACTCTTAAGTGGTTTGAACCATGATGTACACGGTGGCCAAATGACAGATCCTAAGTCTCTGCATACCTGTGTGCTGGCTGGGCCACTCTAGACGCATGAGAATATTATATTCTAAATGTGATATAACATTTTAATACAAGTTAATCAAATAAACCAACACTATGTGTTTACAGCCAATTACTCATTTGATCCTCAGGGCAAACAAACTTCCCATTCTCAAGGAGTTCACAGACACAGGGAAGAAACACTGAGTTCTAGTTTACGAAAGGGCTGTCACACAGTTATTTGGGCAGGTGCTAAGGGAGGACTACCAATGCCAGGGCTGAGATTAAGGTGCATGTTAATCAAGCAGAAATCAGAGAAATGGGGAGCCCTCTATTATGAGGTCTCATGGATGAGTCCCCAGCCTGTTGATCTTGAAATTAAGAACTTCTCTCCATTAAAAAAACTAAAGAGATAAGCCTGAAACTAAAGAAAGATATTTCCAACCCACATAACAGGCAAAGGTTAGAATAAGAATATATACAGAGAACTACAAATAAGAAGAATAGGTAAATATGCTTAATTAATAAGACAAAAGACAAGCAGGAATTTTAGAGCACAGGAAGTGTATACTATTAAATATCTGCAACTCTCATCTTAGCTTTATTAGTAATCCTGTCAATGTCAATCAAGACTACCAAGAGGTATCACTTTAGGCCACTACACTGGCAAAAATCAAAGGAGTCTAAATAACACTTATATGGTGAGCATTAATTATACAGAGAATTAATTAAAACAACTACTTTGAAAACAATGTAGAATTATCTTGTAAAGTTAAACATCCATGTATGCTAAGACCCGGCACACGGGCCCCAGGAGACATGTGCCTGAATCTTTGCAGCAAAACAAAACACTGGAAACAACCCAAATATCCATCAACAGGAGAGTGGATAAATAAATGGCGATATAGTAAACATGGTGGAATCTCTTCAGTAATAATGAATAAACTAGAGCTCCAAGTCACAGCATGGATGAATTCTAGGAATGTAATTCTGGAAATATGATGCTGAACAAAAATAGCAACACCCAGAAGACATCATACAATATACTTTCATAGTAAATCTTCAAAACAAGGGCAATTAATCAATATAATTGTCAAGCATAATGCATATGTGATAAGTGCATTTGAAATAAGGTAAGGGAAAATAAACACAAATTTTGGGATGAGTGCTTCTAGAAGGAGGCAGGGTAATGGGATGGGGCCCACAGATGCAAGTTATTTGTGATAAAAGCTGTTTGGCAATTGCATTAGAATCTCATACAATGACTTTGGAAAGTTAGGCTGGATGACCAATAAGTTATTTTTCAAAACGAGGCAAAATGCTGTTTGCTAAATAGAATGAAAACCAGAAAGTCAGGCAAGGTATGTACTTTTATCACAAATCAGTAACACCAGAAATTAAAAAGAAATAAGCTAAATCCCTAAAAGTACATTATTTTGAATTGCTCAAAGCACACAAGAGTAGTCGCCAATACCAGATTTTTCATAAACCAACAATATGAAATCAATATAGTCAAACTTACCAACTGTGACAAAAGATAGTGTTAAATGATAAATTTATAACCTTGGATATGGAAATGAAATAAATCAAACTATTCTTTAATTTAAGTAATTATTAAAATGTACCCTAAAAATATCAGAAACTGAACACAAAAAATATTAAAGATAATAGTGTATTAAAAATAGGAAGAGCTAGCTCTTCGAGAAAAAAAAAGAATTCATGAGAAGTTCAACAAAAGATTGAAAAGAAACACACACACACCCAGATAATTAGAAAGAGAAAGGGACAGAGCAATGAACTTGAGTGAGAGGTGGCCTAGTCGAGGGGCTGCTCTGGTGTTTGTTTTCATCTTTCTTATCGATTTGATTATACAATAATATAGCTAAGGGCACCTTAGGATAGTCGTTGGAATACTGGAAGGTATTTATGAATTTTTAAAGACAGAGTTCTGAGTCAATTCCCAGTTCCTGAAAACCCCTTTGCACAGAGAGCTGGGCCAGACAAAGTGCAGGGGAGGCCACAGCACCTGCCTTCAAGCAGCTGACTAGTCCGGACTCCTCGGGCACGGGTATTGCCTGCCTAACCTTGCCTCTGGCAGACTGACTCTCCCAGTAGGAGGAGAAGGAAGAACCAGGCAGGGAAAATTAGAGGTTTCTGACAATGACCCTGCCCCAGCAAGGGGCTTCTGGGAGAGCCAGAGGCCCCTCCCTCTACATTCTCAAAACTGGACTGACAGATATGGTAATGCATAGCCAGAGGGTTTCGAGAATCAGAGTAATTACTTGATAATGATAACAGTAAAAAAAAAGATAGTTAAAAACAGATTCAAGATGGCAGAGTAGATAAACACTGTCCCTGCTTCCTTTCATGAAAAAATTAAAATTACAACTAAACAATCAACCTGGAGAACCATGTGAAGTCTGGCTGAACAGAAGTTTTATAATTAAAGATATAAAGCCACGTCGAGACTGGTAGGAGGGGCAGAGACGCGAAACAGGCCCCACACCTGTGTGTGGTTAATGAGAATCAGGAGCAATAGCTCAGCTGGGAAGGTTCCTCCAGAGGAGCAAGAAACGCCAGCCCCACACCAGCCTCTGCAGCCCAAAGTCATGGTGACAGGAAGAGGAACCCCCACAACACCTGGCTGTGGAAAACAGTGGGGATTCCGACCACCCTGGTGGGATGGAAGGCGGCGAGAAACCCAGGCGTCCTGTTAAACGACCGCGCACAGACTCTCTCACTCCCAGGCACTCACCTTGGGCTCCAACGAAGCAATGGTGACTCAGGAGGGTGTCTGAGACATGCTGGGGGCAAACTGAGTTGTCTTGCTTGGGTGGGAAGGCTGGAAGAGACTCCGTTTCCCTGGAAAGAGGTCTTCCTCCCGTGCAGCCAGACGCCATCTTCCCTGTGTTGAGCCCGCCCCCTACGCTTATGGTCAAATTGGAATCTGATTGGCCTGGTGAGCTCCGCTGAGACCCCGCCCCACCCAATGCCCCAAGTGCCAGAGGCACTTTCTGGAAGCAGCCAGCCCTGCATGCGTTGCACTCTTTTTTGGAAAACTATAGGAGTTTGAGGATCCCAAACAGGCAAGGACTAGCCTCAGTGTGCTCTGAGACGTTTGCTGAGTATCTTCAGGCTCAGCACTGTCACCAAAACAGAATTTACAATAACCTGGCGACCACAACTCTTTACAGTAACCTGGAACACACAACCCGCACAAGAAACGCTCCTGAAACACCTGGTGCAGGTGACCAGGGAGACTGCCACGGGGCCCCACAAGGCATGTACTACATAAAGCCACCCAGCAGGACTGGGGGATGTAGCAGATCTACCTAATAGAAAAAAAACAGAGAGGCAGCCAAAATGAGGAAGCAAACACATACACCCCAAATGAAAGAACAGGATAAAACCCCAGAAAAAGAACTAAACAAAATGGAGAAACCAACCTACTAGATACAGAGTTCAAAACAATGGTTATAAGGATGCTCAAGGAACTTAGTGAGAACTTCAACAAAGAGATAGCAAGCATAAAAAGGGACATAGAAACCATGAAAAAGAACCAGTCAGAAGTGAAAAATACAATAACTGAAATGAAGAATGCACTAGACGGAATCACCAGCAGACTAGATGCAGCAGTGTTGGATCGAATCAGCAATTTGGAAGACAAAGTAGGAGAAAACACTCAATTATAACAGCAGAAAGAAAAAAAAGAATCCAAAAAATGAGGATAGTTTAAGAGGCCTCTAGGATAACATGAACTGTAACAACATTTGTATCATAGGGGTACCAGAAGGAGAAGAGAGAAAGCAAGGGATTGAGAATCTATCTGAAGAAATAATGACTGGAAACTTTCAGTACAATGGGCTGGGGAGGCCGGTCTGGGGCTGGGGGAATCTATAACCTGGTGAAGGATGTAGGCATACAAGTCCAGGAAGCACAGAGAGTCCCAAACAAGATGAACCCAAACAGGCCCACGCCAGACACATTATAATTAAAATGCCCAAATTAAAATGTTTTATATTTAATTGGGCACATTTCTATTCTGTACCAGACAGAATGAAATTGGAAAGGCCTATCTTTTTGCAGTATCTAAATTTGGTAAAACATCAAAAGAATCAAATTCAGACAATTTATTTGATGAGTTCTGTCTTTGAAAAATAGCTATTCCTAAACTGACAATGGAAGCAAGATGACAGTGTCTATAAACATATTTAAAATATATATATATATATGTATATATATATATATATATATATATATTTTTTTTTAAGAATTACCATACAACCCAGTAATCCCTCTTCTGGGCATCTACCCAAAAATTCTGAAAACATTTATCTGTAAAGATGTATGTACCCCTATGTTCATTGCAGTATCATACACGGTGGCCAAGAATGGTAACAACTTAAGCGTCCTTTGATAGATGATTGGATAAAGAAGATGTGGTACATATACAATGGAATACTACTCTGCCATAAGATGAAATACTGCCATTTGCAACAACATGGATGGATCTTGAGATTATTATGCTAAGTGAAATAAGTCAGATAGAAGAAGTCAAGAACCATATGACTTCACTCATATGTGGGATATAAAACTGAAAGCAACAAATGAACAAGATAAACAAACAAAAAAATTTATAGACACGGACAACAGTTTAGTGGTTACCAGGGAGTAAGTGGGAAGGGGGATGGTAGATGCGGATAAAGAGGGTCAAATATATGGTGATGGAAGGAGAAGTGACTCTGGGTGGTGAACACACAATGCAATATATAGATGATGTATTATAGAAATGTACACTTGAAACTTATATAATTTTGCTAAGCAACATCACCCCAATAAATTAAATAAAAAATAAATGTTCGTCACATATAAAATATATTTTAGCCATCCATTTACGTATTTCCATACAAAACAAATTAGAAATGAAAGTTTTCTCCAGTCGACAGAGTTTGCTCTTAACTCACCAGGTACATCTGCAAGTGTAACAAAGTATTTTCTTAATTAAAAATGGTATGTTTATATAGTAGCAATACTATAATGTATGAGCAATTAAAATTATTAATATAAAGTTCAGTTCCATAGAAGATTGTAGGCAATTTTATGAAAAAGTTAAAAATAATAAACCAAAACACATGCATTCTTCAAACACCACCAGTGATATGGTACTAGAGATAGCTAAAAACAGATTAAAATATCTGAATGTGTAACAAGTATAATTATTCTTTCTATTTTTTAATGCATAATCAATACAATACATCTTAAAAATACACCCAGCTTAACCTTTTTTTTCAGACAAAATTTTCTTTTACAAAATAGTTTTTGACTAGAACTATTTTATAGTTCTACCAATATGGTATTATAATATCAATCTTTGCCAATTTAAGTAACAATTAAAATATGTAATTGTTTTAAATATTTTCCTTTCACTCAAAGCACTCCTTCAAGGACAGTTGATTGGTTATATATGGTCATCCTGTGCGTTGAGGGTCTGGAAGGACCTGAGGGTCCAGCTCAGTGGGGGGTGGGCAGGCATGAAGCCATTGAGGTAACCACACCAGGCAACCAGAGAAGAGGTAAAACAAAGACTCAAATGATGAGTTATAAAGAGAATGACGCAGATGATGGATGATGCTAGAGGCTCATAGGCAATGAGGAGAACTTGGTGGATAACCGCAGTGCAAATGACAGACCATCAGGACTCAGGGAGACGAGACTCATGGGAGGGCAGCCATCCTGACACATTCTGACTGTCGACCTCTTCTGAAGGCAAGGCTAAAAACACTGACCCAGTTTGCTGTTGGTAAGGAAATAGCCACTGACAGTTCATAAGGTTGATAAACTTGACAGATTTAGGATATTTCAAACAATATTCTAAATGAATCTCCAAATGAATACATAAGATGTATTTTTCTCAAGAAAAGTTAATATTTTGCATTTCTAGAACATTTTAGATGCATGGTAAGAAAGTTTGAGAGGAATCAGGAAGTAAAAAAACAAACAAACAAACTTTCCAGTTTTATACTGACAGCCCAGAGCAAACCAACCCAGTTATGGTCGCTCCCAGCATGTCAATTTAAGGGGTTCTGATTTATTGAAACATAGATGTGCAATTTTGCTCTGTACACCTTAATGTCAATAACTCATTTCATGCATACACCCACATCTCTTGCAGATTATAGTTTTTTCTTTATAATTTTAGAGTTTTGGGTTGTTTTGTAAAGCCTGCTTAGGGAAGTCGTGCGAACCTGTTATGAGAACTAAGGACTTAGGAAACATCTGTTTGTGATCTCTAAAAAAGTCTGAGTTCCCTCATTTCTAAAGTGGGAATTAACTAAACTCGCTCACCCACACAGTGATGTTTTGTTGAAGTCGGTCGCATACCAGACACTGAATGTGTCAGGGCTCAAAGACCAAGGAGAACGTTGGGTGTGGCAAACCCACCATTACAGAAACATGATGCATGTTGTGACATAAGTTGGTTTAAGGAACGATGGGACATAGGACAGGATTTATTGCAAAAGAAAAGCTGGCATCAGAACTGACTCTTGAAGCTGGATTTTGATGGAAAAATAAGGGAAGTGTTTCCAATAAGATGAGAAAGCATATACAAAGCATGGAAATGCAAATATAGTATAGGTTCTTGTGTGCTCTAAAATATATGAGCTGTAAATTCACATAGAAAAATAGGAAAATTCTTCATTGTGTTAGTCATTTAGATAGAGAAGCATCTTACTGCACATAGCTACCTATTTTAGAGTGTTGGGATATAAGAGCACAGTTTCTCTGGGTACCATGTTTTGGCAAAGACTGCCTACTCATCCCAATTTCATTGAAAAGACGTGGCACCACCTAGAGAGTGGATTTGGGCTGAACACTGGCTGAATTTACTTGTGCAGATAATATATAAAAAGCAACTGATCACCTTGCAAGGTCGGGGCACCTCCTCCATGGAGTCATTTAAATATACAATAAATGGCTATCTGCTCAGTCTTACTTGGAGTGGAGAACACAATGGGTGACCTCCTGAGATTTGAAGGAGCTAACTGCTTGCAAACGGGGAGGCAGAATGAAATGAATGAAGATGGAGGTTTTAGAAACACATATGCTCTCAAAATCTAGTAGTAATACATCCTTTACCAAATTTCCCTCAGTCCTCTTGAACGTGTCTCTGTCTTGGCTCATTGGGGCTATGAAAACAAAAATACCATAGACTTGGGGGCTTAAATGACAAACTTTTACTTCTCACAGCTTCAGTGGCTGGAAGTCCAAGGTCAAGGTACCTGCAGATTCAATGTCTGATGAGAGCCTGCTTTCTGGTGCAAAAACGGCCATCATCTCACTGTGTTCTCCTGGCAGAATGGGCAAGAGAGCTCTCTGGGGTCTGCGTGATAAGGGTGCTAATCCCACTCCTGAAGGCTCCACCCTCATGACCCAATCACCTCCCAAAAACCCCACTTCAAATACCATCACATTCCAGATTAGGTCTTAACGTATGAATTTTGGGGGACACAAACATTCAGTCTACAACAATTTCTGCTACCTCTGGATCAAATAAAAATATGCTTTAGCTCTACATTCAAGACCCTTTCCCAGGCTAGTCCCAGCCCGACTCTGAACAGGAATTCTTTGCTTCAATCAGGCTAATTTATCATTTACTTTGCCTTTCATTTTTCTGCCTTCATACTAGTTTCCCCAATTTTCCTCTCTTCTCTTCTTAAGCCTCTTTAAGAACCCCATTCAAATCCCAAAGATATTTTCCATGAGTTAAACAAATTCAATCTCTTCAAGCCACTTTTGTTAACATATTGCA
Source organism: Hipposideros armiger (assembly GCF_001890085.2). NCBI lineage: Eukaryota > Metazoa > Chordata > Mammalia > Chiroptera > Hipposideridae > Hipposideros > Hipposideros armiger. The sequence continues at coordinate 2,856,148 of NW_017731385.1, forward strand.
CAATGTCACATAAAATAGTTACTTTGCACACAACCAATTCTTCCCAGAATGTATATGACTACAAATAGATGATTTTTTCATTTTTGATTGCTTTGCCTTCCCTTGGCTATGGAATATAACCAAGATTGGATACTTCACCACTAATGGAGTATGGCAACATTTTGAATTTTTAGTATTTGTTTGCTCACTGAGTACTTTTAAATCCTGAATTATTTACATGCTAAGGGGATTATCCCGCATAAATATTACATACAACACTGACAACAGGACTTGAGTCTCCCTTATATAATCATTCCTTTTGGCAGGAGGCAGACATAGTGCTTAGACCTTAAAGAGCCACTGTGGTTTTTAAAAGGTCATATTTGGCCAGCCATAATTTATTCTGTGTGTCTTTCAGGGACAGACAAGACTGACTCAGTTGACAGAACTTGATTTTTTTTTTCCATAAAATATTTCACGTATCTTCATAAGGAGGTAAAATTTCTAAGGTACACAGACCCGGATGAGGAGAAACATCAATATGGCAAATTGGAAAATGAAAAAGTAACAAATTGGAGAAGCTAAACCAGCTCAGAGGATAAAAACCATACAGAAGTAAATACATACCTAATCCTCAGTGAAATGGCTTCTGGGTTTGAAAAACGTTTGATGGTGTTTCCCCCTACCTTCCTATTTGTGAACTAAGAACTTTAGGAAGTAGAATAATAATTAATAAAGTATTTAGGGAGAGTGTAATATTGGAAAACTTTTTTTTTATATGTGAGATCCAACCCAATCATTTTAAGATAGAAAATAAATACACTTCTCCTTTGCTGAAAATAGTCCAGAATAACAAATAACATTTTCCTGAAATATGAAAATAAATTGACAATGCTTAGTATAGTTAATTTTTTTTTGTTATTCACATTGTTTTTTTCCAGAACTTGAGCTGGAGTCTCTAAAGCATATAAAGTAGCCTTTCAACTTGTGAAAAAACACAGGAGCTATTCTAAACCTCTTTCTAGAGTTTTAGTACAATCCATGGTTTGAGCATTTTCTGGTTTTGAAAATATGGATATTTACACTTATCTTGGCATTTTGTGATGATTGAGGGTTATGTCTATGGTTTCAGAAAATCATGTAATATTTCTTTTTATTTCCCCAATGAACTCAGATTGCCTTTTAAAAGTGAACTATAATGCAAATGTTGAAAATCTTACAGTCTAACTGCCCAAATGGCCAAATTTTCACAAACTGCATATACCTTTGTAACCAGCACCCATTTAGGGTAACCAGCACCCATTTAGGGAATGACGAGCGAATGTGAAAAGACCATAATAAGTGCAATCACTTCAATGTGCTCAAAAATTTGACTTCTAAAACCTCAAGGTCTTCCATTTCAGGGCACTCACTAGGAAGAGACCAGGAAACATACCATAAATTTATTGAATCCAACAAATTAGTTTATGTAAGGATTCAGGGCCATATTTTTCTTCAAGTACCATATCTGAAGTTAAAAATGCATTGTTCTTCACACATTATTATTAAAGCCTATTGTGGAATTGCGTTTAACTCATACCCTCTAAGTAACAGAACCCATACCTGCACCAAAGTTTTTTCTACATGTCCTATTTATGGGATATATCCCTCAAGGGAAAGTGCATGCTTTCACACATAAAAATCATACGCTGAGTTTTAATAATGCTTTAACTCTTTGCCTATCTTATTAACAAAAATAATATCACATTGTTTAACTATCAATGAGGTTGAATACTACTGCACACTTACTAGCTATTTGTGTTTCTTCATTCATAAATTGCCTCTTTCCCCACCTTCCTCTTGGACTCTTCCTCCTTTATTGTTACTTAAACACATATTGGTCCAATTCTGTGGCTTATATTTCCATTTGGGTTTTGTTTCGTTCTGTGGTAGAGAACTTGGCTTTGTTTGGTTGTAATTGGAGGCAGCCAGAGGTATCAGCTGTTTCCTTGTGTGCTTTCTGATGGTGATAACATGCTTATTTAGGAAGGCTTCGTCAACCACTCTGACAAAATCTATTGCTTTTGCTGCTTATCAAATGCTGCCTTAATTACTTGGTATTCTTTTTGTGTAGTTTGCCCACATCACCAAGTCAGTCATTGCTCAAGGAGGAGACACCATCTTATTTGTTGTCCACAGGAAATCATTAGGTATTGTTTCTCCCCATCATTTATGAGTGTAATACAACCAGGCATTAGAAAGCAAACGCAGCACTAGGTAAGAAAGTTGGCATTCAAATGCAGGTCTTCCTAATGCTGCTGTCTCATCTTGAATGTTACCTGTGCTTCCTCAAGTCATCCAGCTTCAAGCACAAGGTGCCTGGAGATGGTCTTCCTGGGAAATCAGGTTGGGGGAGGAACAGGAAAGGGCTGTCTAGGCCATGCTCAGAAATGGTGATTTTATTTGTGTGGCCATGTGGGCTGTCACCAAAGGTTCCTGAACAGGAAAATGTTATGAACGTGGATTACCTGCCTGTGATATGCTAGATGACTGGTTTCTGTGTCATGGGGGGGAGGGGGGGGGAAGAGGCCACTTAGAGTTCCTTACAGAGCTTATGGAGAAATCCTGAGGTTTTAGATTGGAATAGTGACAGCAGGAATGGAGGTGAGGGAATTGGAGGCGAGAGGCCAGTTGGGAAGGCGGAAGGCCTGACTGTGGAGGTGTCACAGGGCAGTGAAGGTGACCTTGAGCCTGGGGAAGTGCTTAGGGATTCTTGGAAATGTCAGCGGCCACACTGAGAAGTATCCAGAAGGGTTGGTGGCCCGAGCAGTCTTGTGTTGACTGTCACTATCTAGAATGTCCACCTTGCCTGGCTCAACAGCCATATTTAAAATGCAATTTTCTATAACATGCACATGCAACGATTCCTTAGCAAGCAGAACAACAACAAAAATCATCAAAATGTCAAAACAGGGTTTATTGCACTGTGTAATAAATTAGTACATCCTTCTGTCACGATTACATCATTTTACTCTGGTCCAGTAGCCTGTATGCTCCAGTTCCTAGGTGACAGCCCTCTGCTTGGTATGCTCCAGCGCAGCGTGAGACGGTTTGAATATTTTATATGGTTTATTGTAGCTTACCTGTCTGTGTAGGTCACGCCAAAGACATCGGATGTGAATTTCTTTGCAAATGGCTCTTGACACAATAAAGTGTCATCAAGCTCAGTGACACTTAATGCAGGAACCCCAGTGACGGGCCGGCCACCAAGTCCCAGGTCCGCCCTTTCCTCCTTTTGTGCTTCAGCTGGCTAGCAGTCCCTCTTCCTCCTTTTGCTCTGGCAAGATGGTTACAAAAGTGGCCGGCAGTCCAGTTCCAGCTTATTGGGGGCGTTGGGGGCAGGGGAGCAGGTGTGGGCATCTCATGAAGCGAAGGGAAAAGCACAGCTGTGATGCTGCTTTCTTATTCAGCCACTGGTAGTACGAGGCTCTGCCGGCCAGCTCCCCACAGGCACACCCCGTACCCACAGGTACGTATGGTTCCCACAAGGGTCTTGGGAGCAGTAGACTAAGATGCATCTAAAAAGCCAGCTTGCATCGGCATTTTCTCATCAAGATTATTGTTCACCTTCCCGAACTCAAGTGATGAATTTGAGGGTTACTGGTTTCCTCGTGAGGGGACGAGCTGCTTTTCACTGTCACAGAAGCGACCCATTGAAGCAACGGGACACGTTCTTGAAATGGTGAGGACTTTGAAGTGGATTTTGCTCCAGTAAAAATTGGTAATGCTTGCCACAACGCAGAGATCTCTTCCCACAACAAACAAAGCAATTAATGTGTCTTTAATTTGCACCTAACCAAACAGAAAGGGTGCATTTATTCCCTGTGACATGCAGACAAATTTTTCTCTAAAAACAAAGTTTCATGCTGTGACTACAATTAGTGTAATTGTCAGCTCTTCTCTCAAAACAAATATGTATTAAGAGAAATGCCAGCATTGTGCCCTCCTCTGGTGCGAAAATGAGACAATCAAAATCTATTGTAATTACCTCAGTGATATTATAATTAGCAACGATTAAGTTATTCCATGCTGCTTTTTTCCTCTTGGCTACAATTAAAAAAGTATATATCTTTCTACTGCACATTACAGCTGATCATTTTACCTCAATACATGTCTGGTAAGTGGATAAATTAGAAGTAATTTTAAAGCACATCTCTGTTAAAACATATATCTTTCTATTTAACTGCCTTAACCCTGTCGATGCATCTGTGTTCCTTGTTGCTTGGTGAAAAAAGCACTTTCTCCCCGGTTTCTTGGTCAGAAGTCAACCATATTTTTAAGTAGACAGTTCTAAATAATAAATTTTGGGTGTTCTTATTTAATTACAGATATCTGAATATTATAAATCATTCAGTTCTGGCCAGCCATGTTCACTTAACTCCTAATATCTGTAAAACTGGCAATAACCAGTTTTTAAAATAAATGGCTGAAAAGCCAGCCAGCTATCCCATCACAGCAAGAAAAGGCCCTGGGTACATGGACGTCTTTCTAGTTGGGTTAGGAGAAAAACTGAATTAGGCCATGATTATAAATACATCTTTTATTTATTACATACATCTTTTTTCCCCCTCATAGATACTCTCATGCCATCTCTTTCTACTTTTTATTGATAGAGAAAAAAATAAGTTCATGAGAGAATGAAGATTTGATGACAATTTGAAGCTTGACTCAGTGTGGGAGACAAGTTGCCTTATTCATTTCCAACATTTAAAGCCAGACTCCTGTGTCTGTATATCTTATGACCAGAGTTTCTGGTTTCCTTTGTAATTTTTTGATTAACTGAGACAAACCCCCAAACCTGTGTTTCTTTTTAAATGTTTATAATCACCTTGCTCCCAAAGGCCTAACTCTACCCTGGGAGAGAAATGGCAGAAACACACTGTTTCCCTTTTCTGCATTGCAGCTCTAACCAGTTTTTTTGCCTTTTTTTTTTTTGTGAATTTTTTTCCAATATGTTATACGTATGATTTTTGGATGTTCAGGGGTGTCGATGACAGCCATCCTGCCCAGAACACAATGACCAACGGGGACGTTTAGGCATGGCTGGGTAATTTTCCCAGGTATTTGCCATTCCCTGAGGCTGAGAGTGGAATGAAAAGAGCTTAAACAGGATTCACTTTCACCATTTCACAGAGAAGATAACTGAAGTAGGAGAACACATTGATCTGCTAAAGAAAAGGCCTTTTCTGGAATGCTCTCCTCAGGTGACACAGGACTTGCAGGAGGACAGGAAATGGAGGGACCAGAATGGGAAGTGAGGAGTTACACTCACAGGACTTTAGAGGGACCATGTCCAGTTGTGAAATCATTCTAAGCGACCACTGATTTACACAAGACGCCATTTTGAAAAGAAAGGTTACTTTTTAAGAATTGGGGCCACCCTGAATAAGTAAAGTAATGTATTCCGGTGTTCTAAGTCATGAGAAATAATGACAATGTACAGGGCTGTTTGACAGGAGTTCCGGTTCTTTCTGTGGGACCATCATCATAGGTGAGCCACCTCTGCAGTCACATGGATGTCACCACGTTTGTTGGATGCTCTGCAGTAGACGTCTTGAAATTCTTAATCACTTTTTTGAATAAGGGACCCTGTATTTTGCCCTGGGTGCTGCAAATTATGAAGCTCATGTAACCTTCCTATTTCTCTGCCCTTCCCATAGCAGCAAAAGTAAGTTCATTGTCAGCAGTCACACGGGCCTTCACCTGGAGTGGTTGGAGCGACACTGTTCAGAATGGCTGTGTTATATCAGCAGCCCCACAGGACACACAGTCTGGGTTTCCATACTTCAATAGACCAGAATGATGGACTGCAGGGAGTGGGGAAGGTATATGCACAGATAAATCATTTTGCTTATTCCCAACACTTTTTTTTTTTACTATTTTGTCAGACACATTCTTCCTGTCCACACAAACCAATTAAAAAAAATTAAGGTGTCCCATGTAGTGTTACAGCCACACACACACACACACACACACACACTCATACATATACTGGCTGTGGACAGAGGGGTTTTTCAGACCCAGACACTGTAAAATCTCCCCCGTAAAGCTTATAATGAACCTGTTTAACTGCCATAGTGATATAACGTGCCACCCCCACTGATGTCCATCGTCACTTGGTAGCATGTGGGAACTAGAAAGCCGGGCGCCCAGGATGCACTTCAGTGCCTCTGTTTACCAAGCGGCGCCCTCAGGAGCGAGCTGCTGGATGCCTGACTGGCTCTGAATACCTGTCAGCCCTACGCAACTCCACCAGTGGGAGTCTGTGAAAGACTTCTTATTTATTGGCGTGTTGACAGCTATTTTAGCTCAGTGGATATTGCTTTGCTGGGAGAATGAACGAGGGCATGAGAAAGAAGACACTTGTGGCTTCTAGTGTTTTTGCAGTAATGTGAGAGGAGAGGAAGGGCGATGGTTTGAGCCAGCACAGGACACACCTAATGAGCCCACCTGGCAAGACGGGGCATGGTTTATGTGGAGCCGGACATTAAGGTTTATGAAGTGAAAGGGTCAGGCGTAACATGTCGGAAATGTCCAGGAAGTGTTCTTTGTCCTTCCAGAACATGATTCCTTTAGCTGATGGCTTCTTTCTCCCTCCCAGGAATTCTCACTGAGTGCCCGAGTTCCCATGTTCCACACCCACTCACTTCTATATCTGAAAATATATTAGGCTTTCATGTAGTATTGTCGCCTCATTCTAAAGTAAATACAATACATGACTGAAGGCTTGTCCCCTCCATACCAAATGTTCTCTTTGCTTTCAAGTTACTGTGGTCTGAATGTCTGCGCCCCCTCCCCCAAATTCATATGCTGAAACCTAACTCCCAGGGTGATGGTGTTAGAAGGGGGCCTTTGGGAGGTGATTAGGTCAGAAGGGCAGAGCTCTCAGGAACGGGATTTGCACCCTTATGAAAGATACCCAGAGAGCTAGCTCACTCCTTCCACCACGTTGGGTTAGATCAAAACATCAGCCATCTAGGAGAGAGCAAATCTTGCCAGACATGAAGTCAGCTGGTGCTATGATCTTGGACTTTGCAGCTTCCAGAACTGTGATTCATAAAGATGTGTTGTTTACAAACCACCCAGTTGATGGTACTTTTGTGATGGCAGCCCAAACAGACTAATATCCAAGTGCACCTATGATATATGATAATCAGGGCTATTTGTGTCTCATTTCTCTGTACACAGTCTACACTGTCTGCCAGGGACTGAGAGACCCATCCAGAGCTGTAAAGGAGAGGCTGGTGCAAGGCACACTCTCTGGCTATGTCCTTAGCAAGGCTGACACAGCACCTCAGCATACGGAGGTGGTTTTCAGCACCTGCAGGTGGTTTCAATACATTGGGTACTAAACATCTTGAGTTCGATGCATTGGTTGCTAACAATCTGCAGCTGATGCACAGGACGTTCCCTGCCCAAGGCTATCTCCTCCCCTTTCCTGCCCCTGTATAGGCAAGACTATATAAGTAAAGCACGGCTGCTAGACTGGGTCACTGTTCTCCCATCAGGAGGCAGCTGTCCACCTAGTCCCTGCTTTCAAGTATTTCTTTGTCTTTCTTAATCCTCCGTCGCCCCCACTCTGGCCCATTTGACTAGTTGCGCTGGACGTGGCAACTATCAAAATTCAAAGTTTTTAGTTTATACTTTCAATATCATATATAAAATATCCCCTCCCAGTCCTCTTTGAAATGAAGCATGGTATATTACATGAATGAATAAATGAATGAATGAATGAATTTGAATATACTACTCCAAAAGTTGTTGGACTAATGATAGAAGTATAGTATAGTATTCTATAGTATAGAAGTACAGTGATAGCATTTTACTTTTGGTTTTGGATACTCTAGATTTTAAATAAAATAATGTTAGTATACTATAGTGTCTAACACATGTAAACTTTCAGGCCAGACTGCTGGTTCTAATCCTGGCTTTACCATTAACTGCCATGCATCCCTGGATTTCCTCAATGATAAAAATAAAGATAACAGTGATAGTCACTTCATTGGGATATTTTAGAAACAAATTAGTTACTGTGCATAAACATTTGAAGAGTGCTTGGCACATGGAAATTGTTCAATAACTATTAGCTATCAATATTGCCCCAGGTTATGAGTTTTTTCTTAGTTTTGTTCTGTTTTGCTATCCAAACGACACTGTTTCATCTTGATAAATTCAACCTATTAATTTAGCCCTTTACTACTTTTTGGGATACTGATTGTCATTCAATCTATGAGCTATCTTTTCTGAGCTTTGTTAGCCCTAAATTTAGCTAGGGTTAGATGTCATTTCTCTTCTTCCCCCCAAATTCCTATCATGTTTTTTGCATGCACTCACTCCATTAAATTATCAATAATTTCATAATTATTAAATATTGCTTTGTGTTGTTGTCACTGCTTTCCACTTATCTACCTACAAGCTTCCCGACTGCAGAAAGCTCAGGAAATTTTCCTTTGTACCACCTTCCCCACTTGAAGCATCCTATCTATGGATAAGTTGTCACTAAATTTTTGTTGAATTAATGATGTAAATTCACTTTTATTTTGTCCAAGTTATCCTTTCATCTCTGAACTCATTTATTTTAAGATACACTCCATGACAAACCTTCAATTTAGTGCTCAGTTACCTGGTTGTTTACTATAATCTTGACTAGAGACCCAGTATGAGAAGTATATCATCTAAATGTTCACCATTTCAGTTTTTTAACGGACAATGTCTTATAACTCAAAGTATCTCGGTTCAATCGTAGTAGGCATGCAATAAATATTTGCCGAATAACACATAAGCAATAATACCAATTAGTGTTTGTTTCACAAAAACATGATGTAAAAATGAATACTTACTTGTATGAGTTTGTAAATATTTTAACATTCATGCTGTGTACATGTAACACTAGCTTTATGACAAAGAGTGGTTCTTGTTTATGGGATCTTGAAATGGTCTTGGAAACGAACTAGACTGATACTCAAGTTTGTCTCATAAACTGTCCCAGCAGCAGATTCTGTGGATTATATGTATATATCATATACAAACATAAGAGATAGCTATACCTTTATTTGTAGAGGACAAGAGTATGATGTGTTACAAAAATATTTTCAGTGAAAAATTAGCTTTATGACTCAATCCTGAAAAAATATAGACTAGCTTTGTCTCAAGTCTTATTCTGAATAAGATTTAATGTATAGTTTATAGACAATAACATTGTACCATAAGTATGTAATTTGATGAGTATCATTGCAGTAGCAACTATAGTACAATATATAAGTGTATCAGAGTTATAGGATGCATACTTTAAATATATACGTTACATGTCAAATTCGTCCAATTAAAAAAAGAAAATGTACTCAAATAAAATAGTGGAAGTAAAATAAAACATATTCTGAAAAGAAAATATAGCTCCCAATTAGAAATTCTCCCTTTTATTGTTGTGGAAAGTTTTCATATCACTGACCCTACCGATGTCTTGAAATAGGTTAGCCTGTGCGAAAGACGCTGGGGAATTCAAGTTTCTTTCTTGCTAATAAGTCTTATAAGTAATAACCATAGCCCTCAGTTCAGAAGTTGTTAACCACATCTGTCTACAGCAGAAATCAATGTGAATAGTGGGGAGGAAACATGTACAAAGAAAGGAGGAAAAACTTACTGTAACATTTTCTCGCTCTGACTCTCCGAGTCAGCACACTTCTTTTTTTTTTTTCTTTCAGCTTCTATCCCAGGACCATCGCATGTTTCTTCTAATCAAGTTTTATATTACAAATTGTTTTTTAGCTCCTTAAAGAAACTCAGCTAAAGGAGTGTCATCTTTCCACTTTCAAGCCTTGAAGCACACACTTCCTTACTAGTTTTTTTCAAAGTCTGTAAATAGGAGTGTCTCGCGACAACAACATGTTTACAATCATTAATATTTGTTCATGCAATACTTGAGCAGCCCTGTAGGACAGCACCTATCACACTGCTTTGCAGAGATTTATTTATTATCTGTGTCACCATTAGATTATCAGCCCCAGAGCAGCGGGGACCATATCTTTTTCTGTTTTTTTTATTTTTATTTATTTATTTTTTTAACTCCTTTGTAACTTTTCCAGGTGCACTTCCTGAACTAGCAGTTTCAGCATCCACTAGAAGCGTGTTGGAAATACCAAATCTTGGGCCCTATCTCAAGCCTGCTGAATCAGAGTCGGCATTTAACACGATTCTGGGCGACTCCTATGCAGGGAGCACACTTTGAGGATCACTGCTCTAACTTAATGCACATATCCTACCATGTAGGAGATGTTCGGGCAGTATTTATTGCATGACTTAATTTACACGATAATGAACCTGAGGTCCATAGGCTGTTGGTGTAGGCTCCCTGTGAACATTTTCCTCTTGCCTTCTCTGCATTTAAGAGGACTCAGGTAGAGTCTTTGTGGCCAATTTATGTGACTGAGAAACTTAAAAAAATTGGGAGAATTCAGAGCTGAGAACGGAGCTGTGTCCCAGGGTCTTACGACACCCTCTCCTTCCCCCAAATCCATCACCACCATGCAGGTCTAACTGAAGGCTGCTAGCTAGCCCAGACCCCACGGGGCCCTCACCATGGCTGCAGGTGCTCATCAGCCTCATCTCTCTTTCCCGCCCAGAGACCCAGGGTGGTGGAGACTGGCCACAGAAATCATCACCCATGACCCAGACCAGACAGAGATAGTCCCCACCTCTGGCACAGAGGGCAGGGTTTCTCTTTAAATCCAGTCTCACGTGTGCCAGTTACCTGAGTTGGGTATTGAAAGCCCTTCATAACCGGGACTATCCTGGTCTTTAAATTCTCTCTCTTCTCCCCGATTCCACTCGCTCCCTCTGCTTCACTTACTTCATGCTGCTTATAGATTGGTGTACCATGCTCGTCCAGGCCCCTCCACCTGTCTGCAAGGCAGCTCCTATGCTTCCTGTTTTAATACCAACTCGTCGGGTAGCACTTGCTGGCTGTTCTTTGGTGCTCTTCAGCCACTATTTAAGGACAGTGCAGCTCTCTTATCTGCCAGTCTTTCCGACAGAATTCTTTGAGGGCAGCTATTATATCATATTTATCTTTGGGTCCCCTGGGAGCCATCAATCAGTGTTTGTTGATGAACCAATAAATGCTTGTCTCACTGCCTTTGCTGAAGTCAATAAGTGTCATCTGCTACTTCTTTCACTGTGACTACTGCCACTAGAACTGCATTTATAACTCCAGTGATAAAAACAGATGAGCAGTCTTGTAATGGCAGGGACTAGGCCACATTTATATCTGGACCCTTGCATCTCACAGAAGGGAGGGCACAGCACGTGCGCAAGAAAGGTTCATTGAATGAATGAGTGAAGCGTAGCCTTTCACATGCAAAAATCTACACAACCATTCAATGAAAGGAATGTAATTATTATCATGCTCTTTTAGAAATTACTAACGGGTTTTTATAAATTTTAAACTTTAATCACACAAATCAAGCACAGGCTACTTGATTCCAAACAGCACACACTTTCTATCATAACACAGTGCTTGCTGTATGTGTATTCCTTTATGTCAGGTGGTCACTGATCGCTCTAAATGTAAACATTTACACATGTGGTATATGGTTCATGGTATGTTATAGATGAAATAGATCTTTTTCCGCTGTCCGGGAAACTAAATCAATATGTATGATCATGTAAGAATACACAATTGACTGAACACAAAAGCTTTTGAATCTCAGTCCATTAATTAATGGAGCCAAACATGGATATTATTTCTTCACATGTATGCTTGTGTTTATAACTGAGAAAGTAGACAAAACAGAAAATATAGAAAAGTAAAGGGAAGTCCTATTTATTTCATGCCCAATCAAAGATAGCTTGCCAAAAGCAGCGATGCTGGGTTGGTATGCTTTAATTTGGAAAGAAATGTGGGACAGGCAAATGAGATTTTTCTTTTCCTACCACTTAGAAAAAAAATTAACTTTATGTTGATGGAGAACAGATTTCTTCTGTTTTGCTTTTTGTTGCACATGCTGGGAACTCCAATGGAGATGAAATTGCACTGCCTCAAAATTCTGTCACAGAAACAATTTACCCACTGCCTGTATTTGGACTTGCAGATAAATTTTAACTAGCATTTGATGAAATCGCTGATCTTTTCCAGTATTATAATAATTTTGGTATGACGCAAAACTTTATGATTGAGGATGGCAACCTCTTATTTCTGATGCTTGGGAGAATACTACAGTGAAATAGAAGAAAGAATTAATCTATTCATGGGACAATGGTGCCACTGATGCTGGCATTCATTGGCCCAGAAAATGAGTGTAACCCAGCTAAAACTATTTTGAAAATCTACATAATTTTATTCATTATTTAAATTTTTAATCTATGTTAAAAAAGAAACAAATGTTGTACAAGTCTTTCATTCCATTTTCATTTTATGAACATTTTGAAAATATTATCAATAAGGGGAAAAATCAATTACTTATAATAAATCTTGTTGTTTGTTCTCTATGAAGTAGTTTCCCATAAATATTTGGAGGCTAACTGAAAGAATGGACATGTTTTAAAAAGAAAAAAAACTTCGTGAAAGTATTTGCCCATCAGTGAACTTATTTGTGTTCTGGCTTATAGTTTATTTTGATATTTGTCAAAGCTCAGAAAAAAATGCCAGTAAGACACATACATTTTAATAAGAAAACCATGCTTTGGCTAACTACTGCCATATATTATTATTTTTTAAAATTCTTCACCTTATTATTTTTAAAATTATTCACATTATTATTTTTATTACTTATTGATTTTATTATTCTATTTAGTTCTTCCCATTCTTATTATTTTTAACTCTTCACATTTCTACATTAGAAAATCTAAGATATTGTCCATAAGAAATCAGGACAGAAGAAACACTCTTCTATATGAGCTGACTGTAAGAATTTATTTAAATCAGTGCTCTTCAAATTGGGGTGCAGGGCACTCAAGGGTGCCAAGAGGATCTATTAAAGTGTGGGAAATACATTAAAATGTATGATTATGTTTATCCAGTACTAAGAAAATGAAACATTAATAATATTTAATATGTGGGTTGGCACTAGGGTCCTCACCATTTATCGATATATCAGATAGTCACACACCAGGTGAGGTAGGCTTCTAGAGGAACCCTGACTCAATGTTCACTTTCAGCATATCGTGAGGTATTGCAATTCATATGCTCGTGGTTTTAATTCACTAATTTTCATCAGTGGACAAGTGACTAAAAAAATCCTGAAAAAAAAATCTGGTAACAAACAAAGTAAATGTATGGGTAGAAAAAGAAAAAGGCAGAAGTCAACTACCACACCTTGAGATAAATAGGAGGTAGCATTTTGGGAAAAAAACATTTAGAAATATGTTTACTGTTATAGATGTTGTTTATCAAATGAGATGTGTGTGTGTGTATAAATCCCCCTATCAGTGTGAGTGGACACACACACACACACACACACACACACACACACACACCTATGCACACACCTATACACAGACACAAAACCTTGGAAACATAATTTTTCTAACCACTTAAAATGTCATTAAAATTACAATTTCTGTGGGGTTTGAACCCATTTATTGAAGTATATAAAAATGCAACATCTTTTGATTAGCCTGCATGATAAACTGATTGACAAAAAAAAATGGGATAAAAATTTGTTGAGTTTCAAGAACAACTTTTGTCTAATTGGTGGATGATATTGACAGAATGTGGCAAATCTCTGTAAGATTATTTTCAATTTCAACAACCATTATAACCAGATACTGGAACAAACTGAATCAGACTTTTAAATTTCTGTGGACTTTTAAAGAGAAGGAATGTTTGTTTTAGGTAGTCTATTAATAATTTGAGTGAATGCAAAAAAGTTGTTTAGACTTTGAATAAACAAAATAAATCTCTTGGCTTGTGATTTTTTCTTTCCTATTTTTGGTTCCATTGCATACAAAACATGCATATAGTACTCCATGGTGTGATCTAGCAAAAAATTCCTAGGCATATTCTGAGATTGAGTGAATTTTCAGGCCATTAGGAGTTCTCAAGGCCATTAATATTTGACCTTATGTTGGTCTTGTCTGTCCTTATTATAACTTCTTTGTAGCGTGGTACTGTATTGTTAAAAGATGATTTATCGATGGCATTAACACCACCACCAACAACGTTACAGTAGAAACATTTGGTCCTGAAAATGTAGTGTGATGTTCTTTTCTTGGATGGAGAGATTTATGTTAGTACTTTGCTTACAGAATACTGTATAATTGATGCAAAATATTATAAAACTACACTATTTCAGATTCATTAGGAAGAAAAACCTATCTACTTTAATAATTATGACAGGGTTATCATTTTTTTTTAAGGCAGGCAGTGTCTGCTATTTTCTGAGACACATAGTGACTTAAATTAAAGAGGCTCTGAAAGGAGAGTCAGCTTTCATGATTTTCAGTTTGCATATACAAATAATTCCATTAGTATATGCAAACACATGCCTCTTGAGTGTTTGAAAATTTTCCCTTAAATAAATATTCTTGCCTGCTATTTCTGTGTACCCTGATGATTTGTCTAGCAAATTATTTTACGCGAAGATTTGTTTCCATCCAGCCTCAGTCTTGTTCATTATAAAATCTAGATTAGTGAGGCACAAACTACTTTGTCTCTATGGAACTTCCCTCTTTAGTCCCCAAAGCAGAGGGTTAAATCTTTAATTTCTGTTTCAAAGTCTCCCCGTCTCTGTCATGAATGTAGTCTTTCTTCACACACCCATCTCTCCTGCCTATTGAAGTGGGGAAACCTAGCTCTATTTTTCAACTGAACTCCTTTTTCACCTTAGAAGATTGGTAGCCATGAAGCCAGGATGTGTAGATCTTTAAGGTCTCAGGAGACAACAGGTGTGGAAGAAGCTGTTAAACACGAGAATTGGGAGTCCTTTTCATCATTCTGGGAGCAGCCCTGAATGACATGAGCCCAGCTCAGTATTGGTTTTTGATAAACAAGACCAAGGCTAAGTTGAGAGGAACTGTTGAGGCTAAGGTTTAAAAAAGGTGGTTTGACAAAAAAGTGTCAACCAAGTAACAAGGAACTTTGTTATTTCTCTACTGCCTTCCCTTCTGTTCAAGTTCACATCAAATAGCCTGTGCAGTGAATTGTGTCGCCAGGTGGTCAAATCCTGAGTGTGTGTGTGGGGTTCCTTCACCTTGTCCCTTGCTGTGGAAGGAAGAAGGCATGACATTTCCTCTTACAGGGTACGCAGAAAAAAAAAATGAACATGCTGTCCACACTTTATAAGTTTGTTATCCCAGGGTCTAAAGCTACCGCTCCCTCAAAGGTAGGGAAGTTCATCCCTGTGAAATTCCATAGAAATTCCATGGAATCACAGATAAATCATCACTAGGATTCACGCAGAAATCTGTTGCTCCACACATCAGAGTACTGGTGTTCTAATAACCCTTATTTTCCTTTGCTATAATTTCACCAGTCCCAGTGCAATTCGTAGCCCTTCAGGCCCCTTTTTGGAGAAGAGGTAAATGGAAGTGGGGTCACTCAATTTTTAAAAATGATCAAATATGGCGAAGACCACAGTCAGCCCAGCATCAGAAAAATCATTCTCCATTTTTGCATGCCCATGTCATCTTTCTCCGCATATCTCTGTGGCGGGCCCCTTACCTGGGGGAGCCTGCCAGGTAGATGGATGATAGAAAGTCGTAGGTCCAGTGAGGCCATCACTGCAGTTGAAATGCATTTCTGCTAAAGCGCTGCCATCCTCAGACCTGTCTCAGCTGGATGCCATCTTCCCACCAGACACGATGTCTGCCTAGGGTGTGGGCTTGTGACGAAGCACGGCTGACCTGTGGTCACATCCTCACCTCACTTAACTGGGGCATACACTGCACTGGCCTCCATGAAATTCTTAGTTAGCAAATTCAATCTCTGAGAAAAACAGTAACCAAAATGCATTTTAGACACTATATAGAAGACACACACACACACACACACACACACACATTACTGCTTGACTAGAATATGGTTAAATTCCAGATTAATATTTGTTTACAATAGGTCTTGTCTCTAATACCTTTAAACTGAGGAAAGTTAATGAGACAGAAATGTTATCTTTTAGAGGTGGGGGAAAAAATCCAAGTCAGTGCTTCTGTTTCCATCCCTGAATGCTTTTGAAAGATTCTGAGAAGAAAGCAGTCAATAAAAACCCGGCCCTCCCCACTCCCTTAGGTATTTCCCCCAGTGTCTTCACCCCCTGCCCTAATTCTGCCCTTCCTCCTTCCTGCTCCCAGGATCCCACTGGGGCCGCTTTCAAATCCAGTGCTGTCCTCCACTGGAGCTTAAAATACTGGGGAGTTGGAATTTCATGTTTAGCTTCTCAACCAAACTAAATAAATGTCAGTTTGAAGTTACTGGATGTGTGATGGATGTGTGTAAAAGGAATCAAATTTGGAGTCTTCTCAGTAATGTTACAATTAGAGTTTCTTTTTCTCTAGATTCATGTTTCGTTTGTGTCGCTAAGGGTGTAGCTCTCACAGGATCTGACGTAGGACAACGGCAATAGGCGTGAAGACTTTAGGTTGAGTAAGATTTATACTGAAATCATGGTGTCCTACACTAAATGTCTGTGTGATCTTGAGCAAGCCATATAACCTCTTTGAGCCTTAGTTCTCTCACCTATAAAATGAGGGTAACGTGCTTTCCTGGTAGAGTTGACGGGAAGATTAATTAGGACACTTAGTGTACAACAATTAGCACATTTCCTGGAACAGGGTACTATTATTTTGAGATCCTGGTAAAGTTTCTAGAAGATTAGAAATAGCCCTTTTAGTCACTTATGCTTTCATGGTGGTATCCTTCTGTTCTATGATGTATTCATTCATATATTCACACATTCACCCAATAAACAGATTTTATTGTTAGTACTGTATGCCAGGTCCTGTGTGGTACTGAGAACAAAAGTCAATAGAAGAGTGTTATGCTGAAATTGTGTCCCTGCTACAATTCATATGTTGAGGCTCTACCCCGCAAAGTGCTAATGTTACTATATTTGGAGACAGGGTCTTTAGGAGGTAATTAAGGTTAAATGAGGTCATTAGGGTGGAGAGCTGATGACTAATAATGTTAAATTCTTTTTATGTGCTTATTTACTATCTGCATATCCTCTTTAGTGAAATGTGTCTTCCAATATTTTTTTTCCTAATGTAGTTGTTTGGTTTTCTACAGTTCAGTTCTGAGATTTTTAAAATGTATATTCTAAATATAATGTTTTGTTGAATATATGGTTTACAAATATATTCTCCCACTCTGTAGCTTCTCTTTTTATCCTTTAATTAGACTCTTTTGCAGAGTCTAAGTTTTGAGTTTTGATGAGGTCCAATTTATCAATTTTTTTTCTATTATGGTTAATGCTGTTGATATCAAATCGAAGAAACTCACCTTGAAGTTTTTTTTCCAAAAAAGTTTACTATTTTACTTTTTACTAAAGTCTTTTTAATCCAGGGAAATATGTTGGTAGTTTGGTTTTCAGTATACCTCACTTAAAACTTCAGGATTTTTCTTATCTATTTTATTCTATTTAGCACCATATACCAATAACTATATTAACAGTATTTTGAGATGTAATTCTTTTTATTTTTTAAAGATTTTTATTGGGGAATTGGGGAAGGGGAGCAGTGTTGGGGAATTGGGGAAGGGGAACAGCCAAATTGTTGTCCTTTAATCTTAGTTGTGGAGGGCACAGCTAGCTCAGCTCCAAGTCCAGTTGCCATCTGGCTGCCCGTGGCAGCTTGCAGCCGCTCAGTTCAAGGTGCTGTGTTCAATCTTAGTTGCGGGTGGGTGTAGCCCACCATCCCATTGGGGAGTTGAACCGGCAACCTTATTGTTAGGAGCACATGCTTTCACCAGCTGAACCATCCTGCCACCTGTTGGCAGCTCAGCATGGGCACAGCTCACTGGTCCATGTGGGAATCAAACCCGCTACCCCGTTGCCCAGAGCTCGCGCTCTTAACCAGCTGAAACACTCGGCCGGTCCCGAGATGTAATTCTCATATTTACGAATTTCTTTGACTCTCACTTCCCTGCTTTTCCCTCCCATGTACAAGCCAAGAGACAGCTCTCATCAGCTGACATTTTGATCTTAGAATTTCCAGCCTCTAGAACTACGGGAAAATATATTTCTATTGTTTAAGCCACCATATCTGTGATATTATGCTATGGTAGCTTGAGCAAACTAATACAATGAAATACTCTAATTCCCTACAGACTTAAAAAATTTACACTTTCTTTTTGTTATTTATGAGACACTGCAGAATGTTTGATTATTTGAGTTAATAAAGTGTTTGAGTCTTCAATATAGTGGAGGTGATATCTGCTCAAGGAAGAGTTTTATGACTAGGCATGTCAAGATGTATTAACAGGGACAGCCAAGTGGCTCAGTTAGTTGCTCAGCAAGCTCTGAGCAACAGGGTTGCCGGTTTGATTCCCACATGGGCCAGTGAGCTGGGCCTGAGCTGAGCTACCACTTAGCTGGTGAGAGTGCATGCGTGCTCTTAGCAGCAAGGTTGCCAGTTCAACTCCTGCATGCCCCCCCCGCCCCCAACTAAGATTGAACACAGCACCTTGAGCTGAGCAGCTGTGAGCTGCCGAAGGGCAGCCGGATGGCTCAGTTAGAGCACTTCCTCTTAACAACAAGGTTGCCAGTTGGACTCCTGCAACTAGATTGAAAGCGGCAACTGGACTTGGAGCTGAGCTTGCACCCTCCACAACTAAGAGTGAAGGACAACTACTTGACTTGGAGCTGATGGGCCCTGGAAAAACACAATGTTCCCCTTCCCCAATTCCCCAACACTGTTCCCTTCCCAATTACCCAATAAAATCTTTTTTTTTTTAAAAGCTGTATTGTTGGTAAAGAGAGAAGTTTATTCTTCCTTTCAATCAAATGATAGTTGTAAACTTGCATTTCCCTTAAAAAGCATCACTGAGTTATCAGTAAATTTTCCATATCTAACCTAGATTTTCAATGTGAATGACATTGGGATTTCCCTTTCTGGGTAGATGGAGTACACATATGTTTCTCTATTCCCCTTCTTAAGTACATCCAAAAAAAATAAAAGTCTCTGGACACTACCAATAGGACAAACATACAAAGATTCTGAAATTTTGAAAACAATTCCATTTACATTAGCATCAAAACCCAAAATAGTTAGATATCAATTTAACAAAGTACAAGACTTGTATACTGAATACTATAAAACATTGTTAAAAGAAATGAAAGAAAACAAAAATGGAAAAACATCTCATGTCTATGAATCAGTATCTTTAATATTAAGATGGCTATATTTTGTGATCTTATCTTCAAATTCAGTGCAAGCAATCCCTATCAGATCCCAGCTGCATTTTTTGTGGTAACTGACAAGCTGATGCTAAAATTGAAGGGCTCCTAGTTGAAGAATATATTAACAAATGAAAGGATATACCTTACTCATAGATTGGAAGGATTAGTATTATTAAAATGTCCTTACTACCTAATGCAATATGCAAATTCAATGCAATCCCTAATACACCATTGAAATTCTCAAAATTAGAACAGCTAATCCTAAAATTTATACAGACCCCAAAAGACCCAAAATAGCTAAAGAAATCTTAAGAAAGAAGAAAATAGGAGGTATCATGCAGTCTGATATCAAACCAAACTACAAAGCTACAATAATCAAAACAGCATGATTCTGCATGTAAGCAGACACATAGAGCAGTGGAATAGAATAAAGAGCCCAGAAATAGATGCTCCTACGGCAAAGGAGGCAAGGATATACTCTGGGGAGAAGAGAGTCTCTTCAATAACTGATGTTGGGGGCCGGCCGAGTGGCGCGATGGTTAAGAACTCGCTTGGGATGCCAGAGGGCCCCGGTTCGGATCCCACATATGAGGGCCAGTGACACTGCCCTCTGCAGCTAAGATGCTGAACAACAGCCCAACCTGGAGCTGGGCTGCCCTAAGTCGCCGGCGACGGCGTAGGCTGCAGCCCCTTTGGCAGTGGGTTGCCATGGGCTACCGTGTGTAGCCAGCAGCCAGCGTGAGCGGCCAGCAGCCAGCGTGAGCGGCCAGCAGCCGCAGTGAGCGGCCGTCCAGAAGCCGGCGACTGATCTGCCTCGCCTGGGAAGAGCGCAATGACGGTGCCAACTTGGGCCAGTGAAGCAACGTCCTCCACAACTAGATTGAAGAACAACAACAAAAAAAATGACAGCAACTTGTATGTTCCCCTTCCCCCAGTTCCCCAGCACTGTTCCCATCCCCCCAATTCCCCAATAAAAATCTTAAAAAAAAAAAAAAACTGATGTTGGAAAAACTGGACAGAAAAATGCAAACAGAAAATTGGATCACTTTCTTATGCTGCATACAAAAATAAACTCAAAATGGACTAGAGAATTAAATTTGAGACCTGAAATCATAAAACTTCCCAAAGAAAACATAGGTTGTAAACTTTTTGACATGGCTCTTGGCAATGTCCTTTCTGGATATGTCGCTTCTGGCAAGGGCAACAAAAGAAAAACAAACAGGACTACAGCAAACTACAGTTTTTTATACAGTGCAGGAAACCATCAACAAAATATAAAAACAATCTACAAATGGGAGAAAACATTCACAAATGATACACCCGATAAGGGGTTAGTATCCAAAATATATAAGGAACCCATACAACTTAACACACACAAAAGACAAACATCTAATTAAAAAATGGGCAGAGGACCTGGATAGACACTTCTCCCAAGAGGACATATAGATGGCAAACAGACATATGAAAAGATGCTCAACATCATTAATCAGCAGGGAAATGCAAATAAAACCCACAATGAAATATCACCTCACATCTGTCAGAGTGGCTATCATCAGTAAATTAACAAACAACAAGCGCTGGCGAGGCTGTGGAGAAAAGGAAACCCTTTTGCACTGTTGGTGGGACTGCAGATTGGTGCAGCCACTATGAAAAACAGTATGGCGGTAAATAGAGCTGCCATATGTCCCAGCAATTCTACTTCTGGGTATCTATCAGAAAAATACAAAAACACTGCTTTGAAAAGACATATTTACCCCTATGTTCACTGCAGCATTATTTACAATAAGCCAAGATATGGAAGTAACCTAGGTGTCCAGATGAACAGACATAGGAGATGTGATACATATATACAATGGAATATTACTCTGCCATAAAGAAGAACGAAATCTTACTATTTGTGACAACATGGATGGACCTAGAGGGTATTATGCTACGTGAAATAAGTTAGACAGAGAAAGACCAATACCATATGATTTCACTTACATGTGGAACATAAAAAGCAAAACAAATGAACAAACAATACAGAAACAAACTCATAGATACATAGAACAAATTAGTGGTCACCAGCTGGAAAGGGGTTGGGGGGGATGGGTGAAAATCAGGAAGGGATTAAGAAGTACAAATTTCTAATTATTCAAATAGTCTCAAGGATGTAAAGCACAGCATAGGGAACAGAGTCAATAATATTATAATAATTATATATGGTGTCAGATGGGTCCTAGACTTATCAGAATGATCACTTTGTAAGGTATATCAATGTCTAATCACTATATTGTATACCTGAAACTAATACAGCACTGTATATCAGCTGTAACTGAAAAATAAATTTAAAAACCAATTACAGAAGCTTACATACTATATGAGTCAATTTATAAAACATTTTTGAAATGACAGAATCATACAAAAAGAGAAACGATTAGAGTGGTTACTAGGGGATATGGAGGGAGTGTAAGCAGGAGGGAAGTGAGTGGGTGTGACTATGAAAGGGAATAAGGATCTTTGTGGTGATAGAATTTCCGTATCTTCCCTGTATCGATGTTAATATCTTGGTTGTAACATTGTAATATGATTTTGTAAGACGTTACCATTGTGGGGGGGGGGAGCTGGTTACAGGGTACACAGGATCTCTTTGTTTTACTTCTTACAACTTTCTGTGAATTGATAATCATCCCCAAACAAAACATTGCATTAAAAAATGTGAATGACATTAAAAACTCATTTTGTGCTTGAAGGAGAAACAAGGAATTGTGGAATGGGTGGAAGTAATCACTAGGTGTGCCATTTACGACTGACTCCGTGTTCTAAAACTCCCATTCTTATAAAGACATTAGACACAGATTACTAATGAAATCAATCATAATTAATTCCTTCAGTGATCATACACTCATAGTTTATATTTCTTGAGGAGTTTCAGTCTAATTTGACATTAATGGAGATGGAAAATAGTGAAATCATTCTGAATTTAGAGAATAATGTACACCAATCCCACAGAATCAGGCTTTTTGTCACCGAGAGGTACTTGTGGCTTTATAGACTGAGAAGCTCCGACAGCTCATGCGATCAGTCCATCATCACGATGAAATTCATACGAGTTGAATATACATTTTCAGTATGATACCATAATAATGGATATATGTCATTATACGTTTGTCCAAACCTATAGAATGTACTTCAAGAGTGAATCCTCAAGTAAACTGGGGACTTTGGTGATTTGGACATGTCAATGTTAAGTTCATTCTGAGTAAAAAACAAAAAAAACAAACAACCTGCCCCTCCCACACCCCCCCCCATTCTGGTAAGTGATATTGATAATGCATATGTGGGCAGGGGATATATGTACCTTCCCTTCAATTTAGCTGTGGACCTAAAACTCTAAAAATATTAAGTTTTCATTAAAAAGAAACCCAACAAAACATAAACAACCAGCATTAAGAGCCCAGAAATAAACTCTTGCTTTTGTAATCAGTTACTTTTTGACAAAGGTGCTAAGACAGTGAAATGGAGAAAGAATAAAGATGGATACTTTCTTCCCACCGTACACAAACCTAAATAAAAACTGATCATAGATATAAATGTAAGAGTTAAAACTGGAAGCATCTTAGGAGAAAGTATAGGAGTAAATCTCTGTGACTTTAGCAATAGTTTCTTAGGAACTACATCAAAAGTACAAGGGTAAAAAACAAAAGAAACAAAATTGGACTGTATTAGTTTTCCTTCAACCCTTTGATAGGAACTCTCCCCGGCTAAATATCCAAGCTCATTACTTACAAGTTCTTCTTGCTATGTAACTTCAGGACACAATAGAGGTTACCGTTCTGGCACTATCTAACAAGGGGTCCTTTCCCTGTAGTTTAAAACATGTTCCTCATTTCCTTCTGATCACCAGCCAGTAGTACTTGGAATGTCTATATTTCTACCAACAGTCTTTTTATGCCAATTGAGGCATTTTTCAAGATGATATAGAATCCCTCAACCATGTCCTTATTTCCTTCCAGGTCCCCACCAGCAGTCATTGACACTGCATTTCTATTAAGAGTCTGTTCAATGTCAGGAGATAGTGTATGCTTTAGACATTGTTGATGGGGATATAAAATGATACAGTCCTACATTTATTCTCAGGAAAAATAAAAAAAGAAATACATATACCCACCAAAAGATTTGTACGTGAAGATTCTTAACATTATATAATTATATAATAGCCTGAGCTTGAAAATAATTCAGATGTCCATCATCTCATGAATGAGTAAACAAAATGTGGTATGCAGAATCCAGTAATAAAGTGGAATGTAATACTGATACATGCCACATTAAATTATCAGCCAAATATTTTCAAATAACAGGGTTACTTCACCTTAAGCGAAAAAATTGCTCATTTGCTTCACCAATTATCAAATTCTGTGTGTGTTACAATGTTGAAATTAGAGAATATGTCACAGAACTATATTTCTTTTTATAGTCTAACAAATTATTAATGTTGCAAGCTGTTAGAATTTATCTAAATATTAAGACAGCCAGTCCAGGGCAAACATCTTAAAGTGAGTTTCTGAAAGTAGACATAATGTCTACCACACTATATTTTATTAAATCAAAGAAGTCATGTATTTTAAGATACACAGTTATTTTACAAGCTACTAAGAAAAAAATGCTCCCTATTAAGTTATGACAAAACCTCACTTGTAGGATGCCTTACAATGTGAAAAAATGCAACTCTTAGTGGGGCTTTCATTTATTTTGCATTCCCCCCAAATATATTTTGCCAGTATTTCAAATGTGAACCATTTGAGATTGGAGGTGATGGTTACTACTGGTTTCAAATGAGTCAAATTGATCAAACTGATAGCAGAGTTTTCCACTTGTAAAAAAAAAACAAGGGCCGACCGAGTGGCACATTGGTTAAGAACTGGCTTGGGACGCCAGAGGGCCCCGGTTCGGATCCCACATATGAGGGCCAATGACACTGCCCTCTATAGCTAAGATGCTGAACAACAGCTCAACCTGGAGCTGGGCTGCTGGGAGTCGCCGGCGATGGCTAGGCTGCAGCCCGTGTGGCAGTGGGTTGCCATGGGCTACTGTGTAGCCAGCAGCCAGCGTGAGTGGCCAGCAGCCACAGTGAGCGGCCGTCCAGAAGCCAGCAACTGATCTGCCTCACCCGGGAAGAGCGCAATGATGGTGCCAACTTGGGCCAGTGAAGCAACGTCCTCCACAACTAGACTGAAGAACAAAAGGACAGCAACTTGTCTGTTCCCCTTCCCCAATTCCCCAACACTGTTTCAATCCCAATTCCCCAATAAAAATCTTTAAAAAACAAACAAACAAACCAAAAAACCCACAAACAAACAGGTTTCATTTTAATACCTTTACAATAGGAAGGACCATATTAATCCAGTTTCTTTAAAAAAAACTTTCTGTCCTCTTCATCCATCCATCAATCAACATAATACTATAAAAATAGGATTTTCAATATGTTACATAAGTGATCCACTCAGTTGAATGTATTCACTTGTTATTGGTGATGAAATTATTTAATTACTGTCAACTCTGCTTTAAATATTACTACTAGGGAATCTTAGAACACTGGCAGTCAAATATAATTTATTAATCAATTCCATAGTACTGCTCAGCTAAGCATAATTTTACCAATTAAAATAAATTAAATAACTAAACCGAGGAGGGTATATTTGTATCATTAAGAATTTTGACCTTATATAGAGAATCACAATATTGATGGCCAGCTAACTAAACTTTTTCTAGAAGAACAAAGCTTTTTCGTGCAGAATAACTGGCTTTATATTAGTGCAACCTCTGAATAATTATGGAACTTCCTCCCTCCCTCTCACTCTTCCTTCATCCTTTCTTCCTCTGTCTCTCTCTTGCTCTCTCCCTCCATTCTTTCTTTCCCCCTCTTTCTTTCTTTTGCCTAAATAGAGAAATCGTTTGTTATTTTCCCTGCATATTTTATCTTCTGGTGCTTCTTAAAATAATTATAAAGAAATATTTGCTTTTCTTCACAATTTAAAGGGAGATTTAGTCATTCAACTGAGAATCAAGAAGTATCAGTTAATGCTCAATTGTGTAGCTTAATATAGATTTCAAATTAGTTTATTATTATAGATTTCAAAATAGTTTGTTGTTTTTGCCATGGTAGGGAAGCAAATGTGTCTTTGCCTTTTGGGGCAGTTGCTATATGAAGAGGACTCCGTGAAACTTACATATTGGACATATACCAAAGAAAAATTTCCACACTGACTCAATGAGAGATTTAAAATTACTTAAAGAGAGACAGCCTCTTTATTGTAGACTTGAAATATTTTTCCAGGTGATTAGATAAAGGACACGAGTCTACAGGAGCTGAGCAGGGCTGTTGAGGACAACACACTGTGGACGTCACTCATTCATAAGATGCCCAGGAGTTGGAGCTGACTGGACAGCATGTAACACACAGGGGAGGTTTTAATGCAATTTACCACTTCAATAGCAAGGGAGATTTCTAACTGTATCTTTTATCGTTATATGATAAAATGAGTTTGGATTGTATGATATATGAGTTTGGATTATATATATCAATAGTTAAGATTTCCATGACTATGTCATTTCCCATAATTTACAAATTCACTGGTTATATTTATTTATTTGTTTGGGACTCTGCTAACTGAGTAGAATAAGACAAGAGGCTGATTTCTCAACCAATCTTGTACACACAATGAGGAGGATATACAGCTACTGAACCCCAAGTAGGAAACTGTAAGAATACAGCACATGGAGGATCAAACTGGCTTTAATTCTATAATAAGAAGCAAAAACATTTTTATAAGGATTTCAACATGGTCCCTTACTAGTTGTGAGACCTTGCAAAGAGGTCAGGACTTAGTAGTTCAATCTCTTCATCAATATAATAAAAAATGACATAATCTTTGTTTCCCTTATAGAATTGTTCTAAAGCTATAATGTAAATACATCTGTTAAAATAATTTATAATCACTGAAGTTTTAATCTCATATAGTACTCATAAAACACTAAAAGTAACAGCAATGATAATAATAATCAGGGAAAGCGGACATTACAATTTGTTAAATATACTCTAAGTTAGGCTCATATATATCATGGAATTTAGTTCTTCATATTACGTAAAACAAACATATTACCAATAACAGATGGAATCAGGAGATGAACCCAGGTTACTTGGATTAAAAGCTAAAAATTGCATTCAAAATGTATTAAAAATATTTTTCTAAACATCCACTTTTTAGGAAAAGATTTAAGACTATAAGTTGGTAAGGTTTAGTTTTACAGTTGGTGAAGAGTTGAATGTCTTCGCCCTTAATAAATGGCCTTGAGTGGAAGGAAAGGAAAAAGGGAGGGCCTGAGATGGCCCCAGGATCTCCCTTCCTCCCTCCGTTGGGCCTTCTTGGGAAACAACAGGCTAATGATGAGGGAGAATTGAGGTGAAGTCCAGTAGTTCCTCCTACCAGGATATGGACGCCCCTCAGAGCCAATGGGTTGAGTGTATCATTTGAGAGACGATCTATCTTTACACTGTGTCCTAGATTCCCCCCGGCCAAAAAAATTATCTGAAACATGATGAACCCACATGTCAAAGTGACTATTCAAAACCCAATTCAAACCTCATCAGCAGGTTAACATTATTTTTCCAAATATTATATAGACTTCTAATGCATCTACTGCCATGATCATAAAATACAAAGTGGGCAAGGTGACATAAGCTTGTACCATCAAATTAAGTCTAGTGCCTCTCTTGGACTCGTGTCCTCCCCAGCTGCTAGCTATTTTCTCCAAAGATGTAAGCAAGAGAATTAAAAGGAAGACTGAGCAGGATCAGAAGGGAGTAACAGATGGTTATGGCTGTAAGAGTGCAATGCCACTCCACATAGAAGAGCGGTGTGCAGCTGGAATGCAAAGGATGGGGCCAGGTGGCTCCCTTCTCCACGCGAGATTTCAGAATGAATACATGCTTGAGATGCCTCCTATATGATCTTGGGCTGCATTTGTAAGTTTGGGAAGAGCATTTGCGCTCTCACTGTTTGATAAACCCAAATTCTTCCCTCTCACTGAAAACTGCTTCTATTGGCCCCGCTAGAATGGGAGAGAGAGAGAGAGAAAGAGAAGGGGGTGGGGCGTGGGGAGAGACAGAGATATTGTAAGAGCAAAGGGAAAAGAGAGAAAGAGAAGTAGAAAGAGAAGGATTTTTTTCTTCCTTGTGGAAGTATCAGTTTTAGGTGACACAAAGAAGAGGGCTTTGCCACTGTTTTCTTTATTACGCTGATGAATTCTTGTTGAATGGGTATTGGGTTTTTGTCAAACATGACAGGAGCCCAGAGTTAGTTACAGGCATTCGCCTCAGAAACTGTTGGGAAGGCCCGTAATGCCTCGGGGCACAGATGTGTTTTCAGGGTTCCCTTCTGGTAAATAACCACCAATCTCATACACTCTACTCCTCTGCCCTGATTAGAGAGCTCTCCTTGAGAAATGAAGTATGCTCCAGGAAATTCAAAGCAGAGACAGGAAAGAAGGTGGAAGGTGGGGTCTTTGTTTTTGTTTTTTTCCCCGTCTTTTCTTTTCTTAATTTCAACTTAAGCATTCTCAGAAAGAGCTGCAGTGTTCATCCTGTCCTTGTGTTTTCTAATATACAGAAAGGCGACATTCCGGATAATAAATTGTGCTCTAAATACTTTTGTGCTTCTCATTATACTCTGATATCTTTAAAGAAATTCTATCTATGTTGACTAATAAAATTGCTTTTGTAAATAAATGTTTCTTAGTAAAAGCAAAAAAAAAAATGCAAAGGCAAGGAGCAGGACAGAAACTAACCACTATAAACATGAATGTTGTCTCTGGTGTTCTCTCTCTCTCTCTCCCCTGCTCTTACTCTCTCATGCCTGGTATGTATAATCACTTATAACTGCCTTGAACTCAAAACCTATCCAAAGCTTTGATCATGTTATGAATCTTCATTGAATGACCACTCCAGAATTTACTTATAAGGCTGCCTACGTTTTCAATTTTTCACAATTTTGTATAGCACTAATTGGAAGACAACTTGAATGTCATCTGTATTTGGAATAAAGAAAGAAAACCTAGCAAACCAATACCTTCAAACCCAGATTATAATTTTCAGAACTTGCAATGTGACTTTGGGTTCCATGGGTTCAGTTTATCAACTTGGAGAGCGCAAACAATGGTTCAAGTTTCTGTGTGGTCGCGTCACTGCACTATTGTCCCCTGGTCTCCTTGCTGGGAAGTGTTTGGCCTGTGTGGCACTCACTAGGGGTGACAGAAAAGAGGGAGCAAGTGAGAATCTCTAGACCGAAGAACCACAGCGCTGTCTCCAAAAGTGTGTTTCTTCCCTTTACCTGAGCTTTTCATGAGCCATCTCATCACCAGCAGCATCCCGGCTCAGCTGGCGGGGAAAGACGGGTACTTGGTGAATCGTGCTAAGTGGGAGCACCTTTCCACACTGTCTTTGCTCCAATTTCAGCACATTGACCTTGTCTAGGAAACTGACTGAAGCAGAAACGCTTCCCAGAGTTCCCAAGAATAATCTCCCAAAAACATCAGGGCTGTGCCAGAAAGAGCTATTTGAAAATTCATTCCTAGAAAAGGATATCTACGATTTAGACGTTAAAAATGGAAGCAGCTGAGTTGCTGCTTAGGTGGGTTACTTTCATGATGGGGTGCAGAATTGAAGAGAAGAAGTCTTCCCACTCGGGACCTGTAAATTCATTCATTTATTTAACAAACGTCAGTCAAATGCCTACTGTGTGCCACGTGCTATACTTGGCTCTGAGTGCAGAGGGATGCAGACACCTCCAGGGCTGACTTCTCTTAGTGATAACGGAAGGGATAGGGATTATCCACGTATTTTTTAAAAACTATTTTTTAATGTTCTCTCTTTCAAATGCCCAAGGTCCTTCTGTTTATATCAGATGTAATTATTTAGTAGAAACATAATCTGAAATGCATGAAGACCTTTTGGAAGCATATTATAAAACCACATTTTCAGCAAGCATACTTGGAAAGGGATGTCTGGGGTACAAGTATGTCAAATTTGCAATAACTCCATCAATGTCCACGCAAGTCACTGCATCTTCTCCCTAGGTGACCCTTTCCCTCCTACACTCTGTATCTCTAGGTCCTAACTACTGAGGCACCCACCCGTCTGTGAGGAAGATGGTCTGACTTAGTCTAAACCGGTAGGACCCTGGACAGCAGCTGGGTGCATATTCAATATATTCTGGACTTCCAGCCTGACTGACATTTGGCTTTCTGGGCACTTCATGATAGCAAGCTTTTGTTGATTGGATTTCCACACATGTCACTTTCCCTCACATTTCGTTCGCTAAAACAGGCCAAGTGGCTGTCCCTAAATTCAAAGAAACAGGCCAATGCAACTCTATCAAAGGCATGAAAGGATGCGAACTGGAAGGTGGAAGATGGCCTGAATGGTTGCCCCGTCTGCCATTCCAGTCACAAAACCCAGCTAAATATCCTTTCAGTAGGCAATGTATTTCCTCCACCTTCAAGACAGACAACCCAAAGGTCCTATCCAGGGATCCAGGGTCTTTCTGTGGCTTACAGTGGGCTGTTCATTGAGAGGGAGGGGGCGGTACAGATGGTAGTATCATTAGGTGAAACGTGACAGCTCTTAATCCAGACAAGAACTAAAAAGGCAGCATAGCTTTCCCCTCAGTACACATGTGATAAGAGGACACTATACCCACAATAAACCCTCCACTTTAGACCCAGCAAACACCGCAATCTTGCTGGCAAAACACTGTTGGGTGCTTTGATCCGTGCTGATGTCACCCCTCCTGGCTGCTTCTCTTTTCCATGGTACCCTATGGATCCTGGCTCTGCCCCTGGCATTTCTTCCCTTTTTCTTTATTTCCTGTGGCTACATTTAAAGTAGATGTTGGGGTGCATGTCTCTCTTAGGGGATGAACAGTCTTCTTAGCCCACTTGTTTACCCATAAACAGTAGTGGTCCAAGCTTCTTTTCAGGTTTCAAAAATATATAGTCTCTCCTCTTTCTTAAAAAACATACAATATTTTCTCTTGTAGACTCACATGAAATTGTTAGGAAGAATACAGAGAAATCTATGCTATATAATCTTCACCCAGTTTCCTCCAATGGTATCACCTTTCAGAATTACAGTACAATAGCATAACCAGGAAATTGACATTGATATAATCTACTGATCTTATTCAGATTTCACCAGTTTTATATGCACTCATTTGTGTGTGTGTGCGTGTGTGTGTGTATTTAGTTCTGTGTGATGTGACCATGTGAGTTTTTGTTTCTCACCCCCACAGTCAGGATTAGAACACTTCATCACTACAGAAACCCATTTGTAACTAGATCCCCCACCCCGTCCCTAACCACTGAGAACCACTAACCTGTGTCTCCATTTCTGTAATTTTGTCATTTCAAGAATACTATATAAATTAAATTTTTACAGTGTGCAACCTTTTGGGGTTGGCTTTTCTCACTCAACATAATCCCCTAGGGGTCCACCCACATTGTTGCACGTATCAAATATTTGGTGTTTTTTAACTGCAAAGTGGTATTCCATAATATGGATGATAATATTAATAAGTTGTTTAGTCACTTTCCTATTGAACAGTATTTAGATTGTTTTCAGTTTGGAGTTATTGTGAATAAAGCAGTTGTGAACATTCATTTTTGTATCAACACAAGTTTTCATTTCTCTAGGATAAAAGCCATAGAATACAATTCCTGGGTTGTACGGTAATTATGTAGTTTTATAAGAAATTGCCAACCTGTTTCTCGTAGTACCATTTTACATTCCTAGCAGTTTCTCAGCATCCTCACCAGCATTTGGTATGTCACTATTTTTTTTTTAAGATTTTATTGGGGGTTTGGGGGATGGGAACAGCACTGGGGAATTGGGGGAAGGGGAACAGACAAGTTGCTGTTGTTTTGTTCTTCAGTCTAGTTGTGGAGGACGTTGCTTTACTGGCCCAAGCTGGCACCATCATTGCGCTCTTCCCAGGTGAGGCAGATCAGTCGCCGGTCTCTGGATGGCTGCTCACTGCGGCTGCTGGCCACTCACGCTGGCTGCCGGCTACACACAGTAGCTTATGGCAGCCCACTGCAGCAGGGCGCTGCAGCCGACCCTGTCGCCGGCGACTCAGGGCAGCCCAGCTCCAGGTTGAGCTGTTGTTCAGCATCTTAGCTGTAGAGGGAAGTGTCATTGGCCCTCATGTGGGATCCGAACCGGGGCCCTCTGGCGTCCCAAGCCAGCTCTTAACCAATGCGCCACTCGGCCAGCCCGTCACTATTTTTTATGTTAGCCATTCTGTTAGGTATGTAGTGATAGCTCACTGTGGTTTTAATTTGGATGTCCCTAATGGGTAATTGTCTGTTCATGTGCTTATTTATTATCTGCATATCCTCTTCAGTAAAATCTCTTCATATTTTTTTCTAATTTAATTGTTTGGTTTTCTATTGTTCAGTTCTGAGATTTCTTTATACATTCTAAATACTAATGTTTTGTTGAATATGTGGTCTGCAAATATAGTCTTCCACTCTGTAGCTTATCTTTTTATCCCTTTAACTAGCATCTTTTTCAGAGTCTAACTTTTGAGTTTTGATGAGGTCCAATTTATCAAATTTTTTCTGTTACCGTTAATGCTGTTGATATCATATCTAAGAAACTCATCCTGAAGATTTTCTCCTTTTTTCCCTAAAAAGTGTATCATTTTACATGTCCTACAGTCTTTTAGTCCAGGGTAATATGTTGGTAGTTTGGTTTTCAGTATAACTCACTTAAAACTTTAGGATTTTTCTTCTCTATTAGATTCCATGTAGCACCATATACCAATAGTTATATTAACAGTGTTTTGAGATGTAATTCTCTTATTTGCAGATTCCTTGAATCTCACCTCCCCGCCCCTCCCTCCAGCACTTATTCAGTGAACATCCTCTGATCACTGTACTGAAAATGTGCCATGCTGAGTATTTATTTATTTCATATTTACAACCATCCTATGGAGAAGGAGCTATTTTAATTATCTCTAGTTTGTTTTTTTTTTTAAAGAACTGGAGACCTAGAGAGTTGAAAGAACTTGCTTTGGACATAAAACTAGCAAATGGTGAAGGCAGCCTATAAATTCATACAGTCTGACTTCAGAGTCCCCTACCCTGGACTGAATTGGGATGTATAACTATCTATAACAAGAGAAATTACACACATCAGTGATATTTGTATAGGAAGCATTACTAAACCAAATGATAACAGAGGAGGCTGATTATAACAGATTATCACCCTACGGGTTTCTCAGATCATCTTTTCTTCCTATTTATCAAGGTTAATCACAGCCTTTTGTGAGGTACTGCAGGCGGGTTTCACAGGCAAGCGTGTCTGTAATGCTCCCACCCTTCCTGGATGACCACGGCATTAATATAATATATCCTCAGAGCCCTGAAACAGAAATTGGAACTGAAGTGCCAGAAAGCATGAGAAATAGCAGAATGACAGTATACTGTGTCAATGCTTACAATGATGGGCTGTTAGTATTGGGATCACTGAACTGCTATATGGATGATGAATGCTATAAGCCCAGGAGAGCAGCTGTTGGCTGGAAGGCTTGCCTATTTCTTGGACACCTCTGTCCACGGAGTACAGGGGGCCTGTCCCAGGAAGTCCCAGGGTTGTGTGTGGGATTAGTGCCCAGGTCGAGGCAACAGGACAACATCCTGAGGACCACAGCATGACTTCGTTTAGCCATCCCAAGTGTTGCTTTGCTTTCTAGAAACGTTCTAAAACCAACATTTAAGGAAACTCTACTGTTCCAGTCACAGAGCTACCTGAAGGGGCTGTCCTTATTTAGAGAGGAGCCTACAGGTGTGAAACTAGATGTCTCACAATTTCTTTTTCTTTTTTTCTATTGGGGAACAGTGTGTTTTCCCAGACCCATCAGCTCCAAGTCAAGTCATTGTTTTCAATCTGATTGTGGAGGGCGCAGCTTACTGGCCCATGTGGGAATCGAACCGGCAACCTTGGTGTTATGAGCCTGTGCTCTAACCAACTAAGCCACCTGGCCACCCCTTACAATTTCGTATTTGGTTTTGAAGTCAAAGGATGATATCTGAAAGTTTCTCCCTTCACCTTTCTGATCTAAAAGCAGAGCTTACAACTATAACCCTGCCCTTTCCTGTAAATTTAAAATAGAATCCATTGTCCAATTCTAATCTTTCCATTCCATTGAAAAAAAGGGGGAAAAAGAAGGCTGAAAAGAATTTTAAAGAGAAACACTGACCAAGCAACCCAATCCCAGATCCAAACTAACCAATCAACAAAGAAAGAAACGTCAGGGCTGATTCTCCTAACTAGATTTCACACAGGTATTCTCCATGCCTCATGACTATAATAGAACTTTAAATATATTACAGTTCAGCTTTCCTACCAAATTTGCATCCACCCCTAGTGTGGTCCTTTGTTTTCAGGTCCTATCCTGTATATACCTTAGCTTTTGACCACTAGCTCTTCATTGTATAATAAGAGATCTTACATCTTTTAGAGATCACTACAGATGCGAAGACATACAAGAGAGTTAAAAACCCTCCAATATGCCTATTTCCTTTACCCATAAATCAGAGAATGCTTTCTTACTGAATTTTGCAAGAAGGAAAACAGACTCCCTTCACATGATGTGAGGAAGTAATGCTAGAGCTCCCTTAAGATTCACTTTGGCTTCTTACAGCTGGAAGTTAGTACCTTTTTATATGCAATTTTACTTCATTTAGTCTTTAAGGTTGTGCCTGAGGTTAGTTTAAAAGGTTAGTTAAATGTTAATGGATGTTAATGCTGCAATTAAATTGTTAAATCAATTGAAAACTGTGGCTCCATCTCTATCTGCGTTAGTGCTGGCCCGGGCTACATTGGCGTATAAATTAAGAGCTGTAAATCTAGTGAAGTCTAATTAGAGACCAAATTTCTCATTTATCTTATTTTCACAGGACTGTAAGCACTGATAGATAATCAACGAAGGGCTAAAACTTTTTAACATTAAAAAACTATTTTATCTATTTCAGGATTCAGGTGACTGATTATAATTCTGATCCAATTACTGTAAAAGGTCACATGCGAAATGAAGTTCTTTTAGACACTCCAAGTTTTATTTTACAAGTTTGCATACGACCCAGTCCCATCCCCAAAAGCAAATATAAACTCATGATTCAAGACCAACTTTAGTGGTGTCTAAGGGTAACCTCGGTGCTAAGCAGTGTGTTTCATAGACTATTGCGATAACCGAAAGGGGTAAAGATGGATTTGGACGCTTTGTGGCAGATTCGTCAGGGAGCAAAATTAAGCCTTCCTGGATGTCTATGGTGAGAATTTTTCATTGTTTCAAGTTGGCTGTTGCCATCTTGCTTTCTCCCAAGTCTGAAAACGCTTGTGCATAAAGAGTTCAAATGAGAGGATCTGTCCAGCTTAATCCTTGTCAGCTCACTGTTGTAGAACCAGTCTGTTGAAATTACTGTGTATGACTTGACCTGAGTTCCACTCTATTTGAGCATACTTTAAAAAAAAATTTTTTCTTTTCACTATTCTCTAAATGATGGCCCTTGATAATGATATTTAACCATAGTTTTGGATGTATAAATGCTGACATGAAGACATGTTAATTTGCACCTAAACTGCAAAGTCAATTGTTGTCTTTCCAAAAAATGGGCATACTTGTAAGTTTTGATTTGCCAAACTATTCCTTTGGTATTATTATCATTTCAAAGGTATTATGGAGGCGGCTGGATGGCTCAGTTGGTTACAGCATGTGCTCTGAACAACAAGGTTGCTGGTTCAATTCCTGCATGGGATGGTGGGCTGCGCCCCCCGCAGCTAGATTGAAAATGGTGATTGGACTTGGAGCTGAGCTGCGCCCTCCACAACTAAGATTAAAGGACAACAACTTGACTTGGAGCTCATGGGTCCTGGAAAAACACACTGTTCCCCAATAAAGTTTTTTTTTTTTAATCTTATGAAAAATGTTATTTTTCTTGAATGCTGATCTCTTTAATAAAACTCTTCTCCCAGAAAAATACTGCTTTAGGAGAACAAGTTATAAATGGGTGTTTGACTCAAAGGCTTCTAATATGAGTCAAATTTCAGCACTGATTAAACCACAGAATGGCTGAGCAGACAGAATGCTCTGAACTTTTTGCTCTCTTAATTTTGTCATGAATTCATGTCTCCTAAAACTCCTGAGCACAGACTCTAGGAAAAACAGCATGTTAGGTGGCCTGGCCCCTGAAGCCAATGAGAAAGATGTTCTATTGTTTTTTCACCCTAAAGAAGCACTGATTTCCTGGCAGCATGTTGTTTCTTATAATATTTGCAAGCATTCCAAACTCACTCCCTGGAACTCAGGTGAACCCAGATCAGCCTGTATTTATGAACTGCTGTGCCTGTCGGGAGGAGTAGGCCCCGAGATCTTAACCAGGAGCAAGTGGCTTTCCACTGAAGTGCCTGGTGTAGAACATGAAGCCATCTCTGTCTCTTTCAGCTAGATGAGCAAAATCAACAGCACAAGGCACCATTTTGGTATTTTTTGAGGGGAGAGAGCTATTGCTTTGCTTGTGGAAAGACGCTGAGGAATTCTTTGAGTAGGAAAACTAGCATGTGATATTCAATCGTCCTGATCACCAATCTTCTGGGAACAGGACTTTTTTTTTTTTTTAATAAATGTTGACAGCCAACTATCCACTGAGACTAGACAGACACCCAAAGGCTTTTACTTAATGATCTCTGAGAATGATCTACAGCTGAAGCCTAACATTCTGCTGTGAAAAATAAATTCTTTTCAATTACAGATGTTTCTCCCATTACAAATGCAACTGTGTTTCAAGTTCTCCAAGCCACTCTCAGTCGCTGATGTGACGTTGTGAGGCTGGCTGGTGGAGGGCAGGTGATGGAGGCCAGAGAGGTGGGGCCTGAGCAAGGATCCCTCCCCCAGTGGCGGGAAAGAGAACAGGACATACATCCAAAGTCTCTGTTTTGGAGGCAACAAGCAACTAACTTCAAACCCAGCTCTTTCACACATGCTCTGGGATACTGGGCAAGGTTCCCAACCTGTCTTGGCTGGTGTTTCCCCATCTTTTTCTCGGCCGTTCTCCTTCCAAGTCCATATGGCTTTGAATCCTATCTGACTGCAGATCTCTAGTAAATGTTTGTATTTTTAACTCTATTCTGACTCCGGGTCCCAAAACACCTTTATTCAACAGTTTTATTGACATGTGTACTTAAATCCACTCATTTCATTTCTTCACTCATTTGTTCACTCATTGTTGAGTGTCGGTGATATGCCAGCACTGTACTAGGCCTTAGAAGTTCTACAGGGAGCAACACAAAATACTGGTCCTTTAGCCTTTATATTCTAGAGAGAGATATAAACAATAAAAAAGTAGAAATCTACCATAATTCCAAAAAAATACATATACTATGGTAAAGTTTAAGGCAGGGTAGAAGCAGGAGCTGACTGAACACGCTATTTTGGGGTGATGGGTCAGGGTCAGGGGGCAGAGATCTGAACAAAGTGTGGGAATAGGCCCTTCTCTAACTCCTGCAAATGGAACAGGCCGAAAACAGCGTTGCTAATTTGCTGCCTCCCTCATCTCCTATTCCCTCACACCGCTTTCTCTCCATTTTCCCCATCTCAGTCAGCTGCACCACTATTTACGTATTGGTTGAAGCCTAGAAACCCAGGAGTCTGTTTTGATTCTTCTTTTCCCTCTTATCCATCCCACTCTGAATCCTTTTCTTTAGCATCTGTACTTGATGCTGACAAGTAGACTAACATTCAGACCTTATCTTACAGAGGACAAACTGATGCCCAGTGGAGCTATGTGACTTGCCCAGGGTTAGACAGCCAGTCAGTGGTTGGGCCCAAGGTTCGTTTGCGATCACACCTTCTGGCACCATCTTTGCTTTTTTCCCCTCTGCCCCAAAGAGACAAAAAGAGCAGCGAGTTTTCTGTAACTTCCTGGAACTCGGTGAGTCTTAAAGATTTGCCTTGAGATACTTCTTTCAAAGATGAGCTTTTCAGGATATTTGGCCTGTGTGTGTGTGTGTGTGTGTGTGTGTGTGTTTTCCCCCTCCCCATTGGTTGAGGCTGTATGGAGTTTCTTTTGTGTCTCCTATATGGTTTTCGATCTTATTTTTAAATTCCCCCTTTCTCATGATTTTTTGTATTCTTGCTGTACAACACTGGGCAACAACTCGACCCCTCTATGTCTTCATTTGCTTCTCTGTACAATGGAGAGAATGATAGTACCTTCCTCAAATGAGTCTTTGAAGATGAAACGAGCACTAAGAACTCAAAATAAGTGCTAGACAGCTGATTTTAGTTATCATGACTATGATTACTACCATAAGCAATGGACTTATTTATCTTTATAGTCCCTGCAGTGACCAGAAAAAAAATGCCAAGTATACAGTAGGTGTTCAATAAAAGCCAGCTAAAGTGGAATCCAATCCTACCTTTGTAAAGAAGCACATCGTCCTTTCTTTGAGCAAAATGTGGATCGATCAGAATCAAGGTCAAAGTCATGGCCAATTGATACACAGGTTAAGAAGAGATGCTGGAGAAGGGCCTGCGAGGGACAGGAAAATCAGGAGGCGGGGCCCCCAGGGGCAAAAGTGTTGAAAATGAGTTGCATTAAATAAGGAGTCCTTATTTGTGCCTGATGAATAAATGAACAACACATACGCTACTTCATGCCTGCTAAGATACAGGCTCAGCACCCATACAAGCTGTCAGATAATAGTATGCAATCAAATCATAGGCTGACATTAGATAAAACCCCACAAGTTTTATGTGTAAGTAAAGTCTTTACATAGGGTATGATTTTATTTTTTGATGACATAGTTGTTTCCCTTTAACTTGGGTGATTAAAAAAGTTCATGTTGGGGCCAGCCGAGTGGCTCACTGGTTAAGAGCTGGCTTGGGATGCCAGCTCTGCGCAGCAGGGCCCCGGTTCAGATCCCACATGAGGGCCAGTGACACTGCCCTCCACAGCTAAGATGGTGAACAACAGCTTGACCTGGAGCTGGGCTGCCATGAGTC
>NW_017731385.1:2898125-2902464 GCF_001890085.2 Hipposideros armiger
GTATTACTCTCAAGGGTGGCTGAGGGGAGTGCCAATTGTACCCTTGTACAAAATTGGTCTTGGATTCCAGAATTTAAGAAAGAGGGAGAGAGAGAGAGAGAGAGAGAGAGAGAGAGAGAGAGAGAGAGAGAGAGAGAAGAAAAGAGAAAAGAGAAAGGAGAAGAGTAGAAAACCAATGATGTTCAGATCAGTGCCGCAGTTCAGGAAACTATTGTTTAGGTCACTCACAATTGAATCTTGCTTATCTTTATTCTTACTTTCATTTGAATTGGGTCACTGAGTGTGTGTGTGTGTATGTGTGTTTGTGTGTGTGTGTGTGTGTGTGTGTGTGTTCATTTTCTACCAGCTATGTATCCTCCTATGATGATAATTTGGGAATTTGGTTTAATAAACAAACTTAAAAGCAAACTATCTGTCCTCCTGGCATCTCACTATCTCCTATATTTCCAAGTGTTCTCTGGAATCACAATCAAATTGCAGTTCCTTAACTGTGAAAGGCAGCTATTTAGGAGAAAGATTTGCACAGAGCAGCCCTCTTCTCTGCCTCTGAACCATCAACAAGCTGGCCTACTGAGCAAAAGCTAATTCTTGGGGAGCAATATAATATGCATTTAATATTTCTGTGAAAATGTACTCCTTCAAAGCCTCAAGACATGTATATTATGACCCAGCAATTCCAATTTCCTAAGAAAATAATCAGGGATATATGTTGAACTTTATTTATAGGAATATTTATTGAAGCAGCAGTAATGCTAAAATATACCTTTCTAAACTACTTATGTCCCTATCCATGTTAGAGAATCACTGTATTGCAAAGTTCCTTTTATTTTCTTTTATTAAGTAACATGTACTTGCTAAGCAAACAAATTCTTATTAAGTAAAAAATGGGAAATTCAGGTACATTTCACGTAATCATTTTACTGGTCTGCTCAGTCTGCCATTAACAAAATACCACATACTGAGTGGCTTAAACAACAGAACTTATTTCTCACAAGTCTGGAGGTTGGGTACTTCAAGATCAAGGTGCTGGCAAGATAGTTTTCACTCTGAGCCTCTTGGCTAGTAGGTGGCTGCCAGCTTGCTATGTACTCATATCACTTGTTTGTTTGTGTAGGGTGAGGGTGAGAGGGGGAGGGGGAGGGGAGGAGAGAGACAGAGAGAGAGAGAGAGNAATACCAACATGGGCCAGTGAAGCGATGTCCTCCACAACTAGACTGAAGAACAAAAGGACAGCAACTTGTCTGTTCCCCTTCCCCGATCCCCCAACACTGTTCCTTCCCCCAATTCCACAATAAAATCTTAAGAAAAAAAAAAAGCTCATGTTTGAAGGATTGGTGTAGGAGACGTTGGTATGTTTCAGAAACATTGTGCAGTATCCACCCCCTTCTTTCCAGTAGTAAACATAAGATGAAATGATTATACACCTATTGTTGGCCATCTTTCTGTTGTGTAACCAGAGATCCAGCAGGCAATCCAGAAACGTTCCAGTGGGCCCCTAATTTTCTATCTCCCCAAATGTCTTTGTTATCTCTGTGACTTCTGAACAGAGATAAAAATCTAAAATGTAATTGCGACCAACCTTGCTAATTAGAAATATCATATGCATATTTACTTCTTGCAAAGAGAATAAAAGGGGGTTTGAATGTTTTTTGTTGGCCTTTCATCATGCTTGAATTGGGATGTCGCTATACACTTTTGTGTTTGTCATCTCTCCTGAGTGCTCAGTTAGCATGTTCCAAATTTAGAGGAAGAACCTAAATTTCCTCAAAGCATTAAAGAAGCGGCAGAGACATGGACTGAAAAAACCCAACCCAGACAAAAGCCACCTTCAGACGGCCCTGAAAGAGGTGACATGAAGAACCCCATTACTTTTATGGGCTTGACCTGATCCCTCATTAAACTTTCCTCTGCGATTTCTCAGAATAATGTGAATCCTGGAAACACCCAGAAAGGGAAATGAAACCTTTCCGGCTTGTATTTAAACCCGACCCCAAAGCATATATGTTTATTGGCCTCATAAACCCAATGCAACTGTAGCAGTCATGAATCAGGCTCAGGGGCTGTGACAAAGGGTCGTTTGTCACCAGTGATGACATCACTGTTATCGCCTACATCATCATGGGCTGTGGCTGACCATCCCCACGCGCAGACACGCACCAGCCCCTCCAAACACCAGCAGACACGTGGTCTGTGCTGGCAGTTCACAGGGCCCTGTCGGAGACCAAAGATAAAACGACGCAGCATTGCTAGGGCCAGTTTTGTAAAGAAAGGATGTACTAAACAACTAAAGAACAGGGCAATGAGACATTAGGCCCCAGTTCTTAGGCCTGCTTTCCCTCTTTTCAAAATTATTTCTTTTTGGTTACAATTGACATTCAATATTATTTTATATTTGTTTCAGGTATACAAGCATCGTGGTTGGATATTTATATAAGTTGTACAGTGGCCCCCCCACCTCCCTCCAATTAGTCTAATGCCCACCTGGCACAATACAGTTATTACAATATTATTGACTATATTCCCTATGCTGTACTTTACATCCCCCTGACTATTCTGTAACTGCCAATTTGTCCTTCTTAGTCCTTTCACCTTTTTCGCCCACCCCAACCCCCCTCCCATCTGGCAACCATCAGCTTGTTCTCTTTATCTATGAGTCTGTTTCTGTTTTGTTTCTTTGGAGGTTTTTTTCGTTTTTTTAGTTTCCACATATAAGTGAGATCATATGGTATTTGTCTTTCTCAGTCTGACTTATTTCACTTAGCATCATGCTCTCTAGGTCCATCTATGTTGTCACAAATGGTAAGATTCCATTCCTTTTTATGGAGGCCAAGGTTCATGGGCTTCGTTTTCGATTCAGCAGTCCTACCCTAGGATGTTAGAGAGGCCTATGGGTTTGGTTTGGGAATTTGAATTTATCTCTAAAATTGACATTCTTTTCTTTCTTTCCGTCCCCTCTGGTTTTGTAAAACGTATGTCTAGAAGGAAGGGGGGGGTGAGGGTGGGGGTCTTGCAGAATTGCAACAGCCCAAGGTTAGCTCGCTACATCCAAGGTCTCACCATTAGCCCCCCCCCTCACCCCATTACTGGAGCACAGGGGAGCACAGTGGGCATCAGACAAAAGACAGGAGCCTCGAGAGGCAGCCCTTCTTCTTAAAGGTTGGTCCGTCCGCCCACCTTCCCAGCAAGGAAGCCCATCATGGCTCCCACAGAAAGGAGTCTAAAGTGAGGTGCTGAGCACTTTCCCTTTCTTCCTTCATTCCCGGTGCAAACCGGCCCCACCCCCACCCCCCTCTCCATCCCCTCATGGCAGCCCAGGCCAAGTTTGTTGCTTGCAGCAGAAAAGACTCAAACGTTTTCGTGATCCGACTGTTTTCAAACAGCCTGGGCTCCTGTGAGCCTCCCGGGCTGTGACTAATAGCACAGAGAAGGGGGAAAGAAGCTTCTCCGGCCTGAGGCCTTCAGACAGGCAGGCTCTGGGGGAAACAAGAGAAAGCCATTAACTAACCACAGTGTTATCTCCATTCTCTCGGAGAAACGAGCTAAGGACGCCTAATGAACTAGCCTGAACGGTTCAAACTGAGTGCGCCTCTGGGAGCTCCTTCTAGAACAAACAGTGTGACAGATCGATGCTTGGTTCCTGTATCAAGAGAAAAGGTTATTCACTCCTCCGAGGAATTAGAGGATTCGGATATCTCTATGATATGCTTTCTCTCCTTTACATGTTGCAACTTTTCTTAGTAGAGTCAGGTAGAAGTGGAAAGTGGGTGGGAGGGCTGCTGAAACATGCTGGTTTGAAAGTTCATTAATGAACGGGAGTCCGCTGCAAGATAGAGAAGAGTGTTTCTTCTGGCACTTTCTAAATCATAGCTCAATTTTTTCTGTTGTTCTTGCGCCATGCAACTTAGATATTTCAAATGAAATCGTCCAGCCTTCAATTACTGTGCCTCTC
Source organism: Hipposideros armiger (assembly GCF_001890085.2). NCBI lineage: Eukaryota > Metazoa > Chordata > Mammalia > Chiroptera > Hipposideridae > Hipposideros > Hipposideros armiger. The sequence continues at coordinate 2,902,075 of NW_017731385.1, forward strand.
ACTGAGAGAAGATCAAGGTTCAGGCAGGCAAAGCTTGTCTTTTTAGTTAAAAAATCCCTATGTAGCTACTAGCCAGAGATTTTCAAAAGGTGATTAGGTTTCTTAGCCAAATCCTCCAAACTGTCCATTTTTTAGGAGGCTTAACTGCATCAGTTATCATTGTGAAGAATTTCTTGATATGAAGCGATGTGGAACATAAAATTCTTATCATGTCACTCAGTAATGACTGAGATTGGAGTGTGTTTCATAAGTATTACTCTCAAGGGTGGCTGAGGGGAGTGCCAATTGTACCCTTGTACAAAATTGGTCTTGGATTCCAGAATTTAAGAAAGAGGGAGAGAGAGACGGGGAGGGAGAGAGGGAAGGAGGGAGGGAGGGAGGGAGGGAAGG
>NW_017731385.1:2903614-2927008 GCF_001890085.2 Hipposideros armiger
GGAGAGGGAGAATCTGAGAGAGAGAGGAGGAGGGGGAGGGGGGAAGAGAGGGAGAGGAAGGGAGAGAGAGAGGGAGACAGTGAGCAATGAGACAATTCTTTGGCGTTTCTTTTTATAAAGACACTAATGCTATCAGATCAGGGCCCCACGCTGATGACTTCATTTAATCTTAATTATTTCCTTCTCCAAATTCAGCCATACTGGGAGTTAGGGCTCCAGCATATGAATTTGGGGGACACAAGTATACAGTCCATAATACAGTTTCCTAGTTGGTGGAAGTTTTTCTTAATGAGAATTGTTTGGATTAATATTGCACTGAGTCTCAGACAAGACTGTTTAATCACGCCAAAGAAACTTCACACCAGTAGCCTGAAGGAAGGTCTCCGTGTTGCCTTGCGTGAGTCAGAGGGTCTGGGCTCTACCCTTAACCAGACATGTGACCGGAAACAAGGTCCATGACCTTTCTGGACCTTGATTCTTCCATCTTTAAAGAGCAGGGATTAAACCAGATGTCTCCTCAAGTTTCTTTTAGCTCTGAATTTCATGCATCTGGGGCTGTTTCTTGTAGCTCAAGGTTCTCACACCTGTGATACAACTGTCTGGAATCTCACAATAAAATAACATATTTTACAAAATTTATAGGTATCAAAATTGCCTGTACAAATAATTTATGCACATGGACTTATTGCCCCACCAGGTTCATTTATACAGATTCTTCTGGATTATTGTTATATTCAACAGAATCAACTACATAGAGTTCTCTTTAATTCCATCCTTGAAGTTGGAAGCCAATGGAATGAAATACAACTCAAATTTAAAGGAGAAATTGGATCCATATTTGGAATTTCAGCAAAAACAGGAACCAGGAGGAACATTCCAGGAAAATAATGTAATTCATTTTTATGAGTAGAATATTAGCAAGCATATTTCAAACTCTGAGCCTTCTTAATGCTTTTCGTATTCATATTTATTGCCTGGCAATTTCCTCCATATATGCCATAAAACAAAGACAGTTCTGTCTGATGAGCTCCCACGACCAATTACATAAACAAGTTGGTAAGGACACAAAAGGAAAAAGGGAAAAAAAATATAAGTATCGGATTTTGTGTCAACAGATCTGTAAAATTCTCAAAGGTTAGAGGTTATCAATGTTGGTTTGAGTCCAGGGTTACTCTTCAGTCAAATGGATTTAAAAAAGAACAAAGTGTTGATGGGTTTGTTGGAGGAGTTGAAACCATCAGCCTCAAAAGGGGTTGTAATTCAGGAGTGAGTGAAATCCCCTTTGTCAAGAGTTTCGAAAAACATTCCAAGATTCTTAGAGACCAAAGTCTCAATTCAAATATTTGGTATTTTAATAGGTAATTACTTTTAAAAGACACTCATTAAACAACTTCCATTAATAGACCCCACTGGGCATAGACGGCTCAACTCTCCAAGGCTTTCTGGGTGTGTCTTTCCGGGTAGCATTTAAAAATATTTTATAAATCGTTTTTCCATCCCGCTGCTCGCTGCAACTCCTCACAGGCTCGAACACAATCAAAGTTCTCGTCCCAGAACCAGTATAATTTAAGCTACACTAGACTAAGTTGGATTTTAAGAAAATAAGTCAGACTCAATGAGGAAAAAAACCCCACAGCACTTCCATAAAGGGGGAAATACAATAATTTTAAGGGTGAGGAAATGTCTAGAAACAATGCTCTCAAGGTAAAGGCTATCTCCCAAAGAAGTTGAACCTGGACAATTATCCAGAGAAATGAGGCTAGATAGGTAACCAATTTGGAGAGGCCCAAGCAGAAATAGAAAATTTGTAATTAAATATTAGATTATCCTGTCTCCATAGCTTCCATTTTATATATAATTGCCAGCTACCTTTTTGATTTTATAGTTTACAAAACTAGTCATGTATTTCCTGATGACCCTATAGAGTGGGGATTGGGAGAAAGATTGGGGCATTGCACTGACACATAAAGTGGGTTTGAGCATCCCACATCTTGGGCCTTCCAATGCCACTCAACCTGAAATGACTTCCCATCTCTCTTTATATTATTCTATTTTATTTTTATCACTGACATTTACTATTAGCTGATTACTTTCTTGTTTGCTTGTTTATTTCCTGTGTTTGCCCACTAACGTACATTTTGTGAAAGCAAGGTTCTTTTCTGCCTTTTTTATCTTGGTTCCCAAGAACTGGAACAGTACCTGGTACGTGGTAGTTTCTCATGCAAATTGGATACAGGAATATTGAATGAATGACTATGAATGAATGAGCTTGAGTTGCCTCATCTCACGTGGGGGTAGCATTGCCTAACTTAGCTATCCTGAGCACATGGCAGGAAAGTCCAATTCTAAATGGTTTGCCTAAGAAGAACCCAGAAAATATTCGTTCTTTTCCTTCCCCCTTTGTTGTATATTTTCCGATTGTAGTAAATAAGCAAAATGAAAGTTTTCACAAGTTGAACCTTTGATGTCTCCTTCTCTCTTCCTTAATATAAAAAGACTAAATACACCTCCAAGAAATAGATGTGCCTGCAAGTAAGGTCTTGATTCTCAACAAACTCCCACCCACTTCCTTTCCACAAAACAATTGTGAGGATTTTGTGATTTTTATTTTCTCTGGCGTGTGTCTATTTCTCTTGGTGGTTCTGTTTACAAGAGAGAGATACCTTTTGAGTTCATGTTTATGTGTGTTGTTTTTCTTAGTCTTTCCTCCTCCTTTTTTTTTTTTCCTAAGAGAAGATAATCAGGTTCTCATGTTACTACTAAGTGTTCTAGCGGATGGAAAAAGGTTGCCACATGAGGTCATTGCTGTGTGGATGAACTTGTAGGCCCTGACAGATCAGAGAGCATCTAAGGGAAATATTATAGGGGCCATCAAGGCCGCTTCAAATTTCCTGATTGCATATATTAAAACAGGATAAGCTCCAATTACTGGAGTCCTCGCTTCAGTATAATGGACAATTGCAGCTGCATGGGGATTCTCATCTCTCTGAGCAGCCAGGTTTATCTGAAAATATGAAAATATAGTTCACTATCTATCGTTGGCAATGCAGAGAGCTAAGAAGTCAGGCCGTATCATTTGGGGCAAGCCAAAAAAAAGGGTTTTAAGAGTTCAATTTAGGCTTGTAGCTTTTCACCCAGTCCAGTACCGACTTGAAATGCATAGCTTCGGATTTCTTTTTCCTGGTGATAAGTCAGATAAGATATGGAAACTTAGCCTTAATGGCTTTCAACCTTTCTATCTGTGACCATTTACAAATGTGAATGCTTTCCTGACCTCAGACCCAGTTGCTTCGGGAGCTGTCAGAAGTGGGACTTCCAGCTCCAACAACAGCGGACTCATGCAAAAAGTTTCCCACCGGCTATATGAGGAGTTGCACCAGCAGACAGATGCTTAGCACAGCTGTCTCCTTACACGGCCATCTTATGGGACAGTGATTAATGAACTCACTTGGGCCGTGTGGAGCCCAGTTCACTGATCCATATTCCAGCACAGGTATTGATGTGAAACTAATGAGAAATTTGATGCTCAAATTTGAATGTTTATTCCAATTACCAACCAACAGATCCATTTTTTTCCCCCAAAGCTTAAAGCATTAACCTTTTGTTAGGAACGGGCGATGTCAAACTCTGACTTTATACAGTGTGTTAAAACTTGCAGACTGAAGGGGTTGGGGTCTGTTTTGACAAATGGTACTCCTTTCATGCACATAGCTTTCTTCAAATATTACGTTAAGTTTTCAGCCAAGAGAGGTAGGAAAGCGGGAAGTGCCTCTCATGTGCCTGTCACCCTGGCAGCCACTTAGCACTAAGCACGTGGATGTGATGAAAAGTCCTCCCAAACCAAATTAATATGGCCCTGGACTGAACATGGTTCAGTATAGAGTCCAGAACCGGAATTCTGAGATGCTAGCTCCTCTCTGTGCTGACCAGGCAATGCACAGCCCTGACTCCCTTTATGAGACAGTAAGTAACCTTTGCTCTGGGGAAAGGGCAGACATGGCAAAGACTGAAAACAGCATAAAATAAGAGATTCACTTAAAAGAATGAAGATATCCAAGTCAGAGATGAGAAGACCATGACGGGGTGGCAGCAAGTATACTGCAGGTCTGCAATATGCTTATAAGTATGTTGAACATTTACTGCCCATCCCTGTCTGGCATCCATGGCACACCGTAAATTAAATAAAGCTCCCTTTCAGGACAAGACCGATGTCCCACAGCCTTCAATATGGAGATCTAGGAAGTGCGGCCAGCCAATCAGAATCTACAGGATCTATTTATTTCCCAGTCCAGAGTGGAAGGGGTCAGTGTCATCCTGGTCCTCTCCCTGGGGTCTCTGCTCACATATAAGCTTGTAAAGCAAGGCCTTCCCTGACTCACCTGGCGTGCCCTAGCATGCTCCTCTGCCTAAGTTTTCTCCACCTGACATTTACATTTTTTATTCATGCTTTTATTATTCAGTTACAGTGGACATACAATATTATGGTAGTTTTGGGTGTACAACATAGTGATTAGGCATTTATATAACTTACAAAGTGATCACCCTAATAAGTCCAGTAGCTATCTGACACCATACGCAGTAATTACAATATTAGTGACTATATTCTGCATGCAGCACGTTACGTCCTGACATTTTTACATTTTCACTTCTGCCTTTGCTTATCTCCTCCCTCTACACCCATCCAGAAGTGAGTCCCACAGGGAACGGCTTTGTCCGTTCTGTTTACTGCTGTATCCCCAGCCACTAGATGGGTGCCTGACTCACAGTGGGTGCCCAGGAAACAGCTGAATAAATAAATAAAAGGATGACTTAATTAAATATTAGTAGGGCTGTCCTGTGGGAAAATAATTAGCTCTACTCTACGCAGCCCTTTAATCTGGGGTTAGCTCAAGTGGTTCAGGTTTGGGAGGGTTGATGCTGGCAAAGTATAAGGAAGAAGTTCATATGAGATGCATCAAACATGAACAGGCTGCTTTCTGACGTGTGCAGTTCTTTCAGAGCAAAGGACTCAGAGCCCATCAATTAGGGGAACGATGGAGGGGATTCATGAATCATCCAGAAGCAAGTCTTGGCCACCTCTGAGGTCCCTTCCAAATGTCTTGTGACATACCTATTCCTTCAGAGACTGAAGGTCATGGTTCAAGACCTATGCTGTTTCATGAAAGCCATAATGCCATGTCCATGGGCTCAGAGGCGGTTGTCAGGAGATTCAAACCATTGTCCCTTCTGGGAGAATGGTAAGAATATTCTTATCACCATTCTTGTTAGGCCCTACTAATGGAAGCGTGAGGAGGCGTTTGGTATAATCTGGCCAGGAAATGATTGAGGTTATCGCAGTATGTAAACTCTATCTTCCAAGCAAGGATCCTCTCAAAGCTGAGCAAACTATTTTAGACTACTTGAACCTCCTTTAGGAAATGGTAACTTCATTGCATGAAACGGGGCCGTGGTGTGCGGAAAGAGTTAAATGTTCTTCCAGGAGAGCCTGACTTTAAGCCAGGATATGGCATTAAGCACAGAGAAAATTGGGCCGAATAATCCGTTTAGACTCTTTGAGGTGCTGAGCTGACATTTTGATATCCTGCAAGTTGGCAAGTTGACGTTTCATAGTTTATCTTCAAATTCCACATTTGAAAAGTCATATTTCCCACTTCCAAAAAGACTACCTGCAACCACCTTAAGCCGTATCTACTCAATAAAGGGAGAATATAATGTCCTAAGTTTTGTGGAAAAAGGGACCCCATTTCTGTTTAAAACCTATGCCTATGTCACAATAGTCACAGCATTTCGTTAAGGACAGGAATTTACGAAAAGATAGCGAGGTGGAAGGTATTACAGAGTTAGTGCTTCTAAAAATAAAAGTTTAAGGTATGGTTTGAAGTATCAGTTTTAAAATCAGTTGGGGCTATTTTCTGTGGTTTGGTTATAATGTCAAAAGATAATTATTTTTCTGTCCTTAATCAGAACCCCCACCCCCCAAAATCTGAATTTATTGAGAACATTTCCCTACTGGGATTTCCAAATGTAATTGAAAGAGAGTTTCGAAATCTAACTAGTGTGCTGTGATAGCTAGAGGGAGATAAGTCAGGATGTGGGTGGAAAGGAGAGAAAGAGTCTGCAAATTATTGTAGATACATGTGATAATCATACCATGACCAGTAACATCAGGTCTATGAGTCACCTGTGCATTCGTTTTCTTCCCTTATCATGTAGACATCCTATTCTCCTCTTTTCCGTTTCTCAGCATACGTTTGCTTCTCCTATAAGCTCCATTAATATCCATCATTTCTCCTTCATACGACCCAAACAAGTCGAATTACCTGTCCTATGTCACCACAAGGGCTGGGCTCGGCACATCACATTTGTTTTTTATTTTTATTATTACTTTGTAAAGATTTTATTGGGGAATTGTGGAAGGAGAACAGCCAAGTTGTTGTCCTTCAATCTTAGTTGTGGAGGACGCAGCTAGCTCAGCTCCAAGTCCAGTCACCATCCGGCCGCCCATTGGCAGCTCACCGCCTCTCAGCTCAAGGTGCAGTGTTCAATCTTAGTTGCGGGTGGGCATAGCCCACCATCCCATGCGGAAGTCAAACCGGAAATCTTCTTAGGAGCACGTGCTCTCACCAGCTGAGCCATCCTGCCACCTGTTGGCAGCTCAGTGGCAGCTCAGCTCGGGCACAGCTCACTGGCCGATGTGGGAATCGAACCGGTGACCCCGTTGCTCAGAGCTTGCACTCTTAACCAACTGAGCTCCACAGCCAGCTGGCACATCACATTTAAATATCCTCATAGCCTTATGTAAAGTGGGAGCTCAATAAAATTTGTCAAATGTAGGAATTATTCTTGAGGCTCCCTTTCTGTATTCCCACCTTATCGATTCTGCAGCCTGAGCTCAATCACCCCAACTACGGGAACTCATGTTCTGTGTAGCCCATGACTTGCTGGGACACACAAGACTCTAATTTCCCCCAACCCAGAGACCTTCAGTACACACAGAACCGGAATGTAACAAAACGTCTCAGTACTATACTTAGCAGCCATGGTGTCTTACAAGAAGTTCCAAGAGCTGCTTGGTAGCATAAGGATGCTCATCCGCCATAGGCTCATAAGTGAAGGTCCTTGGTGAGGAAACACAACTGCCTCCATTTTGCAGATGGGGAGTGTTGAGGCCAAATGTTGAGGCTTCTTCCAGAACTTGCCAGGGACACCCAGCTAGTGGCGTTATTTTGCTAACTCTGCTTGTTAACCGACATGTAAGCATCTGAGGAGGTAAAGAAAGCCCACAGCCCCTGTGGGTCTGTTGCAGAGAAAATCCTCTACCCAACAGGAATAGAATTTTCTAGCAACGTGTATGCTCTACATTTCCTGTATCAAATAATGATGGAAAGACACCTGCTTCGACAGCAGACTTTAGTGGCAGAACCATCTATTATGTGCAAAAGCATAAACACCATTATGTTCACTCTCTTCCTTCAAAACAATGAGATTGAATTAAAATAAAAGTTTCTAGCTGCGGTGCCACCAATATTCTCAGTGTCTTATAAGTTGTTTACTTCTGAAGAGATGGACTCTCTTATTTCTATTTGCTATATTTCTTCTGCCTAACGTGTCTGTGTCTGTGTGTAGTGTTTCTGGATTTGAAAGACTCCCTACACCTTTGTAGTGTGCATGTGAGTGTGCGCGTGTGCGCACTCTCTCACTCTCTCTCTCTCTCTCTCTGCAATAAAGCGCCTGACCCCTGCTTTGGTCTGCCCCTCTTGGCAGCCAGGGGGTCTCTCTCTGAGGGGTTTCTGTGCACCAGAAGTCATGCGGAACCTGTGTGCTGGCGATTCAGCCTGCACACTTGAAAGGGAGCGCCCTGGAGATGGGCTGACCTTGCTGGCCTGGCAGCCAGAAGGGAACCGGTGGGGGCTGGGGCACCTCAACGGGTGCTCGTGCCCTGGCCGCTTTGAGGCTGTTCACGTCAGTGGCTCTGCCTTAACTTTGCCCTTGGATTCTCTACTGACCACCGGAAAAGGGGGTTAGAGGCACGAACCCCTTCACCTTGACTTCTCTTAGAACAGCAAAGCCAGGGAGGGGAGACAAAAGGAGGGCTGGCCGGCATCACAAAGGCCCTCGGTGCTCGTATCACATGGGTAATTACTGCGTCCACACCTACCGGGCAGGCAGCTGCCGGGGGCCGCCGGGGGTCCGCTCACAAAGTGTTTGGCGCTTCTCAGGTGCAGGGTGTTTTTAAGTTGCTGCTCATTTCTGCCTCTGTGGGTCGGGAGCCTCGGTCCCACAACATGCTCTCGTGGAAGGCTGTGTCCTCCCAAAAGGGGGATGACTACAATGAATTTTTAATTACTGCTACATTTCAGAAAATCAATGATCATAATGCCCTTTGTCTGGTGGTATATAAGGGTGGGACTAGGTAAGTGTGTGTTTGCCACGGAGCTATATACTTAATGTTTTTAACAAAGCAAGGACATAATTAGTGTTATTTTTCTTTGGCTTTAAAAATTCCATCAGAGCTTCAAAGATACCTTTTCTGGAGCTTTCAGATTAGCTATTCGCCTTCGGACGCAGGATCAAATACCTCGCATTGCACATGGCACAATGGAAGGCTACGTTTCCTTTAAGTGTTTCAGAGGCGAGTTCAGTTTTGAAGTGGAAGTTTTCCATTCGAGCTGTATGAACAAAGGTAAGTATGTATACTGGAGGGCAGGCCCAAGGGACTTCTTCTAAAAGAGATGAAATGGTTGTGGTGTAATCAAGCCACTTCCCCAGCCCCTTCGGCCACTTCGCCTCTCTCCCGGGTGTTCTCCGCTCGCCTGGGAAAAAGTCTGGCCCTGGTCAAGCGGACGCGGATCAAATGAAGTTGGGATGAACGCGTGCACGGACCTCCAGGGGCCTCCAGGACGATAAAAAACAGACGATGCGCGAGAAGCGCTTTGAAAATTGTGAGATGCTATTGCTGTCACAATTATGATCCTTCGGTCCGTAAGACGTGTTCGTGGTGAGTTTGCTTTAGTTCCCCTCCGTGCTGGAGAAAGTCATCTCAGGGGTGGGACCTGCCTCTCTCATCTCCCTGCTTCTTTTGAGGTGGAATATGTCAAAATGACAAAATCCACTTTTGTTTCAATAGTCAGAGAGGAGAGGCTGTTTATACAACACACTCGATTCAGAAATTGATGAAACTATTATTACATCACAGCTTCAATGAACTGATACTGATTTAGAAAGAAAAAGAAAAAAATGCACAGGACACCAAAAGTCTTTTTTTTTTACATGTGATTCATAAAATCTCTGCCAGCAGGGACACTGACTTATGTTGTGTGTAAAATGGGGGTACATTCTGAGAGGTAATATCGCCCCTCATAAGCTGAGGAGGGGACCCAGGTTTTAGAGTTCTAAGGCGGGATTATAGGGCTAGCTTGCCCAAAGGAATGATAAAGTTGTGGCTTTCTTCCTTAGCAAATGGAATATCTTTAAAATGGGCGAAAATGAAGTTGTTGTAGCCTCAAGTCCCCAGTCCAAACAAATCTGTGCTTGTATCTAGTTCTACGCCAGGATAAATCCCAGCTAACAGCCCAGTTCCCCAACTTCTCAGTAACATCGGGCCCTTTTTCACTTGTGGCTGGAGATTGAAACCATGTGAAATCCTGTGGTTACAGTAATTTCCACCAGGAAACCATGAGGCACCGAGTGGTATGCAAATAGACTTTTCAATTGGGTTTATTTTTATTTCCACGTTGGAACTTGAGGTTTGGTAATATACAAGGACTAACATAGCAAGGACAAGTTCTACACACAGCTATGGAAGGGCGTATTTTGAAAGTTTTCCTTCCCCTAAAAAAAAAAAAAGTTCTTTTTGATTTACGGAATTTGGTGTCTGGGAGATTGTCTTTTGGAGAGAAAGCGGAGAGGAGATGAGAATAGAGTTCTCACTTCCTCCCAAACATGACTCTTGAGTATTAAGATCCACCGTTTTCTGAGTAGGTTCATTTAAGGCATTGAACCCAGACCATAGTCTACAATATTGGCATGATTATTTCCATTTAAAATATGACGTCAATGAGGCTCTGAATGGAACACACAAAACTTCAGAAGCTCACACCTTTCTTCCTTGACAAAATACAGCTTCACAAATGGGACTTTAGCGGCGCCCTGCCCTCCTCTCCACTCATGACATTAATTGTTTCAGAATTTGGAGATGCCGGTGATGTAAGAGAGGGGGCCATGGTTAGCTCCCCTGGGTCTGGGCTGCAGTATTTTCTAATCATCACCCACACAACATTTTCTCTGATACTGCACGCCTAGCAAAGGGGGTGTCTTTGCAACAGTTTGTTCTCAAGGTTGGTGGCCTCGAGTCAGGGCTTATCTGTAAGTTAGCGCTCAGGAACGAATGGGGCCAGATCAATACTGTATTCTTTCAGACCTCTCTAAACCCAGCGGGGGAAGACACTCACCCCAGTGCAGCTCCCTGCACCCTCCTGGAGCAGATCAATACCCCGACAGTGCCAGCTTTGTTCCTCGCCCAGCTCTAAGATGTTCCGCTTGCTCTACATGATTGCTTAAAGGCCAGCGTTCCCTTCCCCCTGGATGACAACACCGCCCCCTCCCTCATCGGCCCCACCACCATCACTGTAATTGCCTTGACATGAAATAGCAGCACAAACCCGGGATCTGGGCTTTGCGGGGTTTTATCTTTTTGAACATCTCTATTAGGAAAAGGCGTCGATTTGGCTTTAATGTGTAGCCGGAGCTTTCACGCGAACCTACACTTATTTCCACTGGCTTGCAGAACCCACTGAGATGATTTTACCTATGGGGATCATAGAGGGGGCTGTTTCAGGGGGAGAGGAAGATATAAACTCCTGAGCTCAAGAATATTAGCTTAAACTTTATGCGGCTTGAAGCCCATTATATCTACCCCATACTGCCACAGCAATTGTCTTTAGAGGGGCTCTGCGTCTTATTTACTCTTGAAGCGATGCTGGGTAAAATGAAATATTTATTTTTCCGCTTTCGGCCAACATTGCATTAAGTGGTAAATAACACAGAGGCTCAGCAGATCTCGTTTTCCCAAATCTTGTTTTTTGCTGTTGCTGCGTGCAAAAACAAAACAAAACAAAACAAAACACCAAAACAAACAAAAAAACCAAAACACGAACCACCAAAAGAGCCACAACAGAAAAACAATTAAAATATATCTTAAAATATGTATTATGTGATAGCATTAATATAGGGAAATATATATCAAAACCCACTACTTGTCCTGAAGAATTCCAGGTAAGCCCTTCAGTGGCACTTCATCGCTCCCAGCTTCACGCCCCTGTTCCTGTCCTGGGTCCTGAATGCCCTTCCGCCCTTTCATGGTCTGAGGCTTTGGCATACACACCGTTCCTTCCGCCCTTCCCCTCATAGCGCAGCACTCTCCGCCTTTGGTTTCTTTAAACCCTCCCCACCCTCCCAGGTTTGGTGCCGATCTCGGCCCCTCTGGGAGCCTCTGAAAACGGTCAGACCCCGTGGTTGCAAGGGAGCCCTGCATGCAATACATCGATTATGAGCCAGATTATAGGACCTTTGCAGCCAGAGCAGATGAACTGCCAAAGCTGGCCAATTACATGTCTTTTTTCTAAAATGATAATTGGGGTAATAAATATTGATATTTATTAACTGACCAAATGATCCATGAGTGGTCAAGGTCATCCTTAACAATCTTATTCTCTCACTGCCCCAGTGGAATATTTTTAAGAATGACAGGAAGGGGTGGGGCTGCACACCTTGAGTGGCACCTTTCTTGAAGCTTGACTTAGGGAGCTCATCGATTACTGATGACCACGTACTGAGTGGTGTCAGGTGTCCAGGACATTGCTAGGACATTCCCAGGTAGATCGTTTGTATTCATTGGGGCGTCACAGGCTCAATGCTATACCTTATACATATCATCAGGCACAGAACATATACTTATTAAAGTGCTGGCTAGTGGAAGTCATCCTTTAATAGAAACTGTGTATGTCCCATGGCCTGTCCATGCACAGTGACTATGAAAAAAAAAAAAAGAAAGAAGAATAAACATACCAGAGTGAAATCTTTCAGAATGTCTCCAGTATTGCAAACTAATTAGATAAATTTCTTATGGTAGATACACCAAGCAAAGCTGCTTCAGCTAGTAGCTTACTTTAATTTACTATTCAGTCCTTTTCAGGTTGAATATTTAAGTACAGCTCCTGAATACACTGGTCTGCTAAGATGTATAATTAAAAAGTCCAGCTAAAACATTCTGATGTTTTCAGCGGGTACCTATATAGCTGAGAAAGGAAATCAGCATGTCAGACACTCAATGGTCTTAAAGAATTGGTTTTCCTTGCTGAAGACACTAGAGTAACAGCCATATAGCAACGCAATGCTGTGAAATACAACACATAAGATATATAATGTGCAGAGATGAGAGAGACAGAATGGGACAGAGTAAATTATTTCTCCCACATTCATGCAATTTGATTCAACTGAATTAATATGCATTTTCGAGTCCATTGCATTATTACTATAGAAGTTACAAGCAGCATGTACAAGATGTTATGAAATTTATTTAAAAAGCATTTGCCTGAGATATTGATGTAAACAAAGAAAGCATAGAGAGGACAAAACTCATTATACATGAGAACACAGGTTGCTGATGAACAGGGGAGCTACAGCAGTGTGGAAAGTTGAAAGAAATTACAGTTGAAGTTTTTAATTGTTACTGTGATATATTTTGAACAAAAAAAGGCTTGGTTTCATTCTTCCTTCCCACCTCCCTCCTTTCTTTCCTCCTTTCCTTTATTTCTGCCGGTTAAGCAGCCAACTTGGTCTCTGCCGTATGGATGGTCTCTGTGTCCTGAAAGGGGNCCTTCCTTCCTTCCTTCCTTCCTTCCTTCCTTCCTTCCTTCCTTCTTTACTTCCTACTCTGTCTCTCTCCATTTCTCTGTCTCTCTCTCCCCATTGATTTCTATAAGAAGAGTTATCAAACTCCTCAATTTGGGCACCCACGTGACATGATGGGGAAAACGACTGAACTGGCTAGTACCTTGCTAGCACCTTGGGAATCTATTCATTTTGATGGTAATTTTCTCTTCAATATCGCTGTGATCACTGGAACTGTCCACCCAGTAACGAACCCACTTCACTTGATGAGAACATGCTGCATAAACTTTTTTTTAGCTTTAAGAATGAAACGTGCTATACCAAAGGAAAGAATTATTGGAATCATCATTTCCTTAAGTCCCTCATATTTCTTGCCTGCCATTTGTAACTATTACTACTCATTGAGCATCCATTATGTTCCAGGCACAGATTTCTAAAATCCCTGTGGATGGCTAAATATCACTATTGATTGTGCTTCATTGTTTAGGATACTGTTTTTACCATGGTCTTAGGATTTTCATTTTAATTTTTCCCCCAACTTTGCCAAGTTTATTTATTCTTATGGTAGTAATGGCATGATTTTTTGCACTTAATATTTAGTTTTTGGCATTTTTTAAGTCCAGAAAATCAAGCTGGCTTAAAACAGACTTTATTAATCCAAAGGACCTAACTTCTGGAGAAGAATGAATCTAACAATCAAACTGTTCACCTAACCAGACAAATCTCAGTGTTTGATATGACATGGCCATAGAGGTGCACACACAGTCTTCAGGTGTTTTCCTACTTTCTAAAGTTATGTAAGAGCTGTGCGCATCTTTTTAAAAAAAATTTGTTTTGCGAAAAAATTAAACTTACAGAAATTTATAAAAAACAGTACAATGAAATGACAATGACTAGTACCAGCTACCCAGAGTTCGGTCAGACTTCACAGGATGGGGACACAGTTCTTTACAACAGTGCTCTCACTTCTGGCTCCAGTTATATGTTGAGGGGTCCCCAGGCGCTCCCCATCTTTGATCAGCTATCCTCAAATCCAGAGGTTCCCACAAGCTACTCAGGTTTGATAATCTGCTAGACTGAGTCACTGAAGTCAGGCGAGTTCTGTTTTTATGATGACAGTTTTATTACAGCAAAAGGATACAGATCAGAAACAGCCAAAGGGAAAGACACATAGTGCAAGGTTCTGGGAGAGTACAAATATGAACGTCTCTGGGGACATGTCACCCTCTGGCACATCAATGTGTGACAAACACATAGAGTGCTGCCAACCAGGGAAGCTCACCCAAGCTTTAATGTCCATCATTTTTATTGGGGCTTCATTAAATAGGTATGATGGATTCAATTGTTGGCTATCTGACAATATCCAGTCCCACACTCCTCCCCAAAGTTTGGGCAGATACCACAGTGGTTCAAAGTCCCAACTCCCTAATCACATGGCTGGTCTTTCTGGTATGACCATCTTCCACCTTGAGTAATCTCATTAGCATAAACTACCTAGGGGCCCACCATGAGTCATCTAATTAGCATAAACTATCAGATGTCATCCAAGGAGCCCCATGAATCATAAAGACAAGATACTCCTACATACAGGAAATTCCAAGTGGTTAGAGTCTAGTTCCTAGGACCCAGGGACAAAGGCCAGCCAAATTCTTTACTATACAAAACTATTATTATTTTCCTAAACCATGATAACATAAGGCACAATCTTTTAAGTGTTTCCACATGGATCTCTTATAAGAAGGATATTCTCATAAAAGAATACATCATCTACAATACAATTACTAAAGAAATTGAACACAAATATAACAGTATTATCCAATATAGAGTCCAAATTAAATTTTCTGCAGTGATCTCAATTTGTTTTCCCTTTCAATTCAGGTTCCAATCTAGAATCACACATTTCATTGAGTTGTTATGTCTCATTACTCTTTTTAAACAGAAATGGTTCCTTAGTTTAATTTTTTTCTCTCATGACACTGACAGTTGGGAAGAGTGTAGGCCGGGCATTTTATTTTAAAAGTCCCCTAATTTGGGGTGGTTTAATTGTTTCCTCATGATTTGATTCGCATTGGGCATTTTTTTTTGGCAGGAACACTCTGGAAGTTTCACTGTGTCCTCAGCGAGCGATATCAGGAGGTACCTGATACTGTGATTTAGGTTGTTTACACACGATTCTCCTATTGTAAAGACCTCTTCTGTACCTCTGTAATCAATAAGAAATCTTTGTGGCAAACTTTTGAGATTATGTAGATAATCGTACACAAAATCTCATACAATAGATTTAGTATCTATTGATGATTCTTGCCTATATGAATGTTTGTTACCTACTATTCTACGATAAAAAGAGTGCTTCCTTCACTCCTTACTTTCAAATGACCCAATCTGAATGTACCATATGCTGCCTGCCTCTAGAAGCCTGATTGACACAGGTACCAATACAGGTGGTCAGCTCAGCTCGCGTGATGACATCATGTCACAGAGCAATTAAATAGCCAAGGCAGTTTCCAAACACATGAGGAGATGCCTTCCAAACCTGTGATCTTTAAACACATTGTCCTGCTTCCAAATGCCCAACAACTAGGAACGTACAACGTGGGCAGCCAGACAAATATACAGATATTGGAGAGGCTCCAACACATTTTCATGATAAAGTTTCTCAGTCAAGGTTTTCCTGGGCCCAGGTGAGGAGTGATTCTGTGTGATTCCTTGGAATGTCTCGTAACGATTGTATTTATTTATTTATTTTTGGTCCAGTATTAGAGACATGAAGTACTTAGCAGCTTTGACTACATGTGAAGAAAATGTGTGTTGGGGATTTAAAGGAAAAAAGAAAAAAGGAATCGGGGAGGTTTAAGAGAGGAGGAATTAAAGAGGAGAAAGAACCCGCTTAGCATGTGTAGATAATGTGAGAGAAAGTCAGTTATCCCAGACTTAGCAAACACTGGGGGGTTAAGGCCATCCACTCCTGTGTGCATCCTGAATGATACGACATGTAATCTGAGACATAAAGGTCATGAAGAAGAATGGACAGGAAACCGCGGCTGGGAATAACTGGAGGCCACAGGAAGCATGGGACCAGGGTTCCCTACACACATGCAGGCACACAGCTACACACACACACACACACACACACACACACCCTGGAAATACACAGGCACAGTTAAATGGTGGTGAGGGGAGCCAGGCCAGTGTGGGCTCCATCAATTGTGCTAGGGCATGGAGGACATGCTGTATGTTGAGGAGTGTTCTCACCCTTCCTCTTTACTCAAGCTGTGATATTAATATAATGTGACACTCAAGAGGTCTTTTCCCACAGATGGGTCTATGGTTTCCTAGTGGTGCCTGGGAAGGCATAGCTTCTGGGGGTGGGGGAGCCTCAGTACAAAGAATGTCACTCTACTGGGTTAGAATGGCCAGCCTGCCTTTTCCAAAGCCTTAGCCCAGAGCCTAACTACTCCAGGGACCTCCCGCAGAAAGTGGCAACTATGCTTCATGCTAAAAAGCTACTAAACTGCCCCCAGGGAAGGTTCTCGTTGCTAACAATTCACCTAAGTAAAGACCCTTTAGACTGAATGAGTCATCTCAGGTGAGCTCTTTGCAAATCAGCCTGATGTGTTTTCTCCTTTGACGCCTGGGCTGTCAAATTTCACACGGGGGTCAGACAAGGTGAACAATCTAGTAACCTGTTCATCTGCTTGAAATAATGACAGCAGTAATCTGATCGGGTTTGCCAGACTATCTGCATGTGAACTGGACAGTAGCTTCTCCTGCTAAGATTGTGTGACATCTTCAGACAAGTGTGTGATTATGACACACTGGACGGTCATGCCACATGGGTAACGGAGCCCGCCTGGTGCTGTGTGTGAAGCCCATATTTACCACCTTTCCATCCGTTTGCAAAGATTGGCATATGCGTATGCTCGAACCTATCTTCATGTCCCTTATTTCCTTCTGGACTACGCCGGTCCTGTCACAGATTCCTTCAGCGGCGCTCAAGTGTATTTATCAATGCCGACCCCTCTCTGAAGATATTCCAACCGGAGTTATTTCTAGGCTATACTGGGAAAGCTACTCCCTAACTAAGGAGAATGACAGCAGACATATCAGAGTGGTAGAAAAGGGTTATATTTAGACTTTTTTTTGATAGAATAGGAATTGAAACTGGGTGTCCTCCTAGTATGTGAGCTAATTTTCCTCTTAAATTCTTTAGACACACCATGCAGTCCTTGATACCCAAACCTGAGTCAAGAGGGCAGTTTGAGAATATTAAGACATTAAAATCATTTCAATCTAGGAAAATCTATTTTGACAGTTGTTCATATGCAAGCTGGCTCAAATACCTACTGTGTCTAAAAAAGATGGCAAATTGGGAAATGTCATTTGAACTCTCCATGAAAGTAGACCAAGAATGAATAGACCAATAATTACAAAGAAGTTGTCATGAGGTTTTTTGTTTTTTTCTTCTAATAGATTCCTTTCCTCTGAAATAATTTACACAATTCTAACTTAATTAGAGTCAGGGTTGGGACATATCAGCTTTATTTGAATTACAGCTAACCTTAATAAACTGTTCAGGATCTTATCTTTTTTCTCTTTTCATTTTTCTTAAGAGGAGAGACAAAATATTTGATCACAACAGGTAGAAAAAACATCAGTAAATGAAAACTGAAGTCTCATTAGTGTAAGGTAATTTTCAGACAATCCTCATTTTAAAATAATTTAAAAGAAACTGTTTTCTAAAATTTAAATCTCTGGTCCAGAGAAATAAAAAGAAAGGCTGCTAAGAGAGCTGGTTGGTCAAATTTGAGAAAGCTGGATAGATGCTGGGCTTTAGGAAAAGCTAAAAGGCTAGATATGAGCAACCACCCCAGTGTGCACAGACAAAAATACGAAGAGGGAGGATTTGCACAGTCAAGAGATATGATGTCCCTGCTCAGGAAAATTCTGGAAGTAATGAAAAGGGAAGCAATAATCCTAAGTGTCACACAAATGAACTATGTTAGGTAAATTTCATTCACTTCATAGGTTACTATTTTGGGGTCCTCTTATCTAGTCTTCTTTTCCCCCACCTACCTCTGCTCCATTCTTTGCTCTCTACAGTGAATTTGTCTTCTAGCCCCTCTTCCGCATCTGACCCAATGCCTTAACATGTTTCAATAGCTCACATTCCTTTGCATAGACTACAAATTCTCCATGATGTGGTCATTTGCCATAACTTCATGCCAATCCCCACCCCCAACAACCACCCCTGCCATGTATCACTTATTATTAAATGTCCACTCTTCTTCAATATCTGGCTTGGTCAACACTCCTGCAAACATTCTCTGTCACCTACCCTTTCTCCACTGCAAGATGACATTGGTCACTCCCAACCCTTGTGCCAAAATTGAGTGTGCCCATGTAAGCGTCAATACAGAAAAAACAAAAAAATATTGAGACACAATTTTTACATAATACTAGAAGCTGCTTAGAGCAGGCACACTGTCATCATGATGACACATCCTATCATCATGCCCCAGATAACATGTAAGGTGAAAGAGAATTAAACATTGTTGTGTTAAGCCAATAAGATTTTGGAGTTAGAAAGTGACAAATTTCTCCCAATTGATCTATGGACTCAATACATGTCCTATCAAAATTACAGCATATATTTGTAAAAACTGACAAGCCTTTTCTAAAATGTGTATGAAAATGTGAAGGATCCAGGATAGATCAAACAAATTTTGGAAAACAACAAAATTGGAGGACTTGTATTTTCTAATTTCACTGCGTACTCTAAAGCCACAATAATAGGCATAATATGGTTCTGAAATAAGTATATGAATTCAGATCGATGCAACAGAATTAAGAAGATGCACATGTATTCTTATATGTGTGGTCAGGTGACTTGTGACAAAGATGTCTAGGCTGTTCAATGGGGAGGCAATGTCTTTTCAACAAATAATTTTGAGACAACTGGATATTCATACACAAGGGAATGAATTTAGGCCCTTACCTAATGATATTCATAAAAAGAAATCCCAAATGAATCAAGGACCTAACCATAAGTGCTAAAATGAATTTCTAGAAGAAAATACAGAAGAAAATCTCACAGGCCTTGTGAGAGAGACAAGGCCCATACACTGATTCTTTCCTTCCTCACGAGCTCCAGCCTAGCTTAAGACTTCAATGAGCCTTAGCAGCTGTTTGTTTTTTTCTGGGAAAGTTGACAGTGGAAGGAGAGGAGGCCATGTTTCTGCCACCACGTTTCAGAGTCCTGCCCTCCCGTTTTCACTGACACAACGTTACTGTGCAGAAGAAAACATGCAACCATTTATTAATATGAGAAAACTTTTCCAAAAAAATTTAGTTCACTCCATTAAAATTGGCAACACCATAAAGCATAAAATCCAATACATTATCTTCAGACCTTAAGTCTTAATTCTTTAAAAATCCTCCATGATGCACATATGCTGTATGAATAATTTCACGGCTCTTTCATTTTGACCTTTGACTACATTAAACAAAGCAATCATAAGATTTACAAATGAGAAACATAAGAAATATATAATGATTAAAATGTAAGATACATAATGGAACCTTTCATCCTAAAAATGAATGTTTTGCTAATTTGATCTCACAAGTATATTGATTAAATGCATTTTATAACTAAGGAATATAGGAAAATCTAATTAATATGTGTCTGAAAGAAAGATATTCATAACGATGATCTCTAGATCATACGTGTTAATGCAAATTCTTCAGTTCATTTAGTAATTGGGTCTCATTGTTAGCAAACATTTTAAATGGTATTTTCCATATGTGTTTGTAAAAACATTTATATTTGCCATTTAAAGCATTTTTCTTTTTTTTTCTCTATGCAGGTAAACTTAAAATAATTTTTGCATCCTCTGTTTTGTTCATCTTTACTGTCTTAATCATTGATGCTGATGGTGTTTTTAATTTTCTGTCAGAGGTGTGGATTTTGTCAAGGACCCACCAGACATGAAGACTGGAATTAAACTGATGCACATTGCTAAACATTATGTAACAAAATGAACAGAAAGTCTTAGATGAAATTTTATTACTCTCGGTTTTCTTTATGGATGTTTAGAGTGCCTTATGTGCTTTGGTATTCCTAGAGACTGGACCATAGGAGACACTCAACAGATGTCAAAACACATTAATTGACCACTTAATAATTTATAACATGACTCTACAGTTTTAACCTATTTATATGATTTAAGTTTTATTAATTATAAAGCAAATGCAATATCAATGAGATAACCTTTGGAAATGTATATGTAAAATAAAGTGGACATCACCCAAGTTTACACAATCCAAAAATTAGCAGTGATTGATTTAATGTGAATATGTATTTTTTTATCTATGTACATCTCTCTTGTTTCTAAACTAATTCTTTTTTTTTTTTTAAGATTTTATTGGGGAATTGGAAGAGGGGAACAGCATTGGGAAATCGGGGAAGGGGAACAGACAAGTTGTCCTTTTGTTCCTCAGTCTAGTTGTGGAGGACGTCGCTTCACTGGCCCATGTTGGTATTATCATTGCGCTCTTGCCGGGTGAGGCAGATCGGTCTCTGGCCACTGGATGGCTGCTCACAGTGGCTCTTGGCAGCTCACGCCGGCTGCCAGACACTCACGGTAGCTTATGGCAGCCCACTGCAGCTCCACTGCAGTCCACGCCATCGCTGGCGACTCACGGCAGCCCAGCTCCAGGTCGAGCTGTTGATCACCATCTTAGCTGTAGAGGGTGCAGTGTCACTGGCCCTACATGTGGGTTCCAAATTGGTGCCCTGCTGCTCAGAACTGGCGTCCCAAGTCAACTCTTAACCAACGCGCCACTCGGCCGGCCCAACTAATTCTTTTTTGTATCTAAAATTTAATATATATATAACATTTTATATTATAATATCACACCTAATTTAATTATTTCTCTATCGTGGGCCATTTAGGTAGTTTTTGCTTTTTCTCTGTTATACATAGTGCTGAAATAAACATTTTGTACATATCTTCATCTATATCTTGACTATTTCTTGGTGAAAGGTTCTTAGAAATGGGATAAATATGTCATAGTATTATACTTCTTTAGACCTCTTGAGAGACGTTGCCAAATAGTGATGCTTCTTAGATAAATTTAGGGTAATGTTCTTTACCTTGGCTATTTCAGAGAGAAGCACTTGAACAAGAGGTTTGTAATTTAGTCATGTAGCGTTCAGTCTT
The DNA here is from genome assembly GCF_001890085.2 of Hipposideros armiger. Lineage (NCBI taxonomy): Eukaryota > Metazoa > Chordata > Mammalia > Chiroptera > Hipposideridae > Hipposideros > Hipposideros armiger. The sequence goes on from NW_017731385.1 coordinate 2,924,725, forward strand.
CACAAAGATGGAGATTTGAAGAATCAGAGTCACCTCGAAACCAAATAGATTTCTTCAAGAAGACTGACTTTTATTTCTCTGCCATTTGCATGTGGTGGGTCTACTTTCCTGAAGGCCCCTCCCACTTTTATACAACACCTTGCATCCGGACCCCAGGTCTTGCTGCCGCTGTCACTAGCAATGCAGTGTATGGAGTGTTTGCTGTCTTCCTCCCACATCTTGATTCTATTTGATGAACCTCTATTCTGAACATATTCTTTTTAATTTTTCTTAGAAAGGGTCAGGAGCTTGTCCCGAGTTACATAAGTAGAAGTCATTCCCACCTGGCTGTCTGCCTCGTTCCAAGTATGGCAGTGCTTACAGCTGGTGTCTCCATCACCCATGAGTGTTGGTCCCTATACTACTCACACTTTACCCATCACTGGTACCCAGAGCAAAGCCCAAGAGTCCCCACCAATACCTCTGCTCTGTGTCTTCCTGCTGTTAGAAAAAACCTGAGGTATTATTGCCCTTGTGTGGACATGGTAGATAAACATCATGAGCCTTCTAAGCTGTTCATCAGTTGTATGTATTTTATTCCACTCAATCTGTTACTATACCGGGGGTGCCAAAACAAAGTATACACATGACTTGTTATCGGTATATATTATTACAATTTTATTGAGTCTTTGGAAAAGTCATGACATATTTTATCTATGTTTTGCAAAGGGTCATCTATTTATATAAAGAACAAAGATCAATCAATGATATATTGCCCGTTTTGTTCGATAACCTTTGCCATCTTTCGGTGAGCTTCATAATTCCTCATTCTTACAAGTACCTGTCTTTATTTGCGAAAAACTGAACAAGGTGCTGATTTACAGCTTCATCTGAATTGAACATTATGCCATGCAAGGAGTTTTGAAGACAGCGAAACAAATGGAAGTCTGACAGCACAAGGTCAGGCGAGTATGGTGGGTGTGGCAACATATCCCACCCAAGCTCCAATCATTTTTGATGGGTGATCAAACTTGTGTGCGGTCTCGCGTTGTCACGATGGAACACAACTCCTTTATAATTAACGAGTTCTGGACGTTTCTGGATGATGGATTCGTTCAAACTGTCCAATTGCCGATGGTACACATTTGAATTGATTGTTTGGTTCTTTGGTAGGAGCTCGAAAAACATGCCATCTTTAAAATCCCACCACATTGAGAGCATAACCTTCCTCTGATGAATGTCTGCTTACGAGGTGAATCATCATGTTGGGACCAAGACGGTTTGCACACCACATTGTTGTAAACAATCCACATCTCATCACCAGTTATCAGTCGCTTCAAAAAAGGATAGTTTTCCTCACATTTAATGAGCTTATTGCAGGTGTTTATATGCGCTGTCAAATAAACTTCTTTGAGTTCACGCAGAACCCAAATATCGAGCTTGCTTACGTATCCCAGCATCTTCAGGTGGTTGTGAACGCTTGTAAGATGGATATTCAATGTTTCTGCACTCTCTGTGTCATGTAACGTGGGTTTGACTTGATCAATGTCTTTATTTTGTTGCCATCAACCTCGGTGGGCCTCCCTGACCGAAGAGCGTTGTTGAGATCAAAATCACCAGCCCGGAATTTTGTGAACCATAGTTGGCACTGAGGTTCTTGTAGAGCATTGTCACTGTAAACTTTATGCAACTTTTCACAAGCTTGATGCGCGTTCTTCCGTTTATGGAAGTAAACAGTAAAATATGGCAAAAAAGCACAGTTTGGTCTTCCATCTTCAACTTGTGAAATCTCCAAAACTCAACCAAATCGCTCAATTTTCTTTTAGAATGAAGCTAGAACTGTCAGCTGTCAAATGACATAGCAATAACAGATGCGAATGACTCTAGCACTTCCAAAAATGAACTAGTGCCATCTGTTGCAAACATACGTCATGCCTTTCCGAAGACCCAATAATACAGTTTTTTCCCTTCTTAAAGTGTGTATACATTTTTTTGGCACCCTCTGTATATTGACAAGGTATATGGTTAAGTTGTTATCTGTTGAGAAGCTGTTTTTGTAAGAGGACAGGGCAGTTTAATGGATGTTCAAAGAAAAAGTGGGTTTCTCATGGAAGCTAAAGAAAAACTCAGCACTTCTGACAAGATCAGAAGATAAAAGAAATCAGTGATGGGAGGTTGGGGACATTTCTGATATAAATGTGAATACACTATTGCAGTTTGGGAGAATTCATGTCTAAAGATTTGGTTATGCGAGTTGTTTGGACTGAAAGTGCTAAAAAGGTGTGTGTGTGTGTGTGTGTGTGTG
>NW_017731385.1:2931528-2937063 GCF_001890085.2 Hipposideros armiger
AGAGAGAGAGAGAGAGAGAGAGAGAGAGAGAGAGAGAGAGAGAGAGAATGAATAGTGGTGAGGAACAAACAGATGATTGTCCTTTGGGTCTCATAATCACCACCAAGCCCACCTCCATCACTTAAGAGCTATAATTACTCATCTGATATTCCAAACTCCAAAATGCTGCAAAACCACAAGCTTTGTTTCTCCATACTTTACTGGGCCATAGACCTTGACATGTCCTACCATGAGGCTGCTGTCATCTCTCTATCTCCTACTCAGTGTGACTGATCAGATAGTTCAGTCAGAATATTATGTTAGATCATAGCGGGGACACGGGGCTGCCACGGACCACACCGAGCCTATCAGGTAACGTACTTTTCCAAAACCTGAAAACTCTGAATTCTGAAACACCTGGGTCTGAGAGTCAGACAGACGATTATGTATTTCAGAAATTCCTGGTCCTTGATGTGACCTGTCAATTTCTTGGGCTGTGTTTCTGTTCCAAACCATCAATTTGACGACAATTTGTTGGAAATGATCATTTCAGTTCTCGCTCGTCAAACAATTTCCAAATTATGAAAAAAGTATTTATAAAAGTATTTTTACTCTAAAAGTATTTCATATTAAAGTTATTTTAGTTAAGGATTCTGTGATGTATATTTAAAGCTCTTGAGAGAGCCTTGAAAGCACTTTCAGTTCAAAGACATCACCTCCTAGTGGTAGAAACTGGTGTCATAGGGGTGAATTTAGACCATAGGTTTGGTCTGTCCACTCTTAAATTCCATTATTATTATCACTATTATTATTTTTAAAAAAATTTTGAATACCTTCAAACATGGCAGGTCTTCCCAGCTGCCAGAGACATTCGCTCTCTTTATACTTTCCTGATTCATAATTCATAAATGTCCGTTGCCTAATCAATTCCACCCAGTGATTTCAATTTATAACTGCTGACTTTATTTTACTGACCAAAGGACCATCTTGTTTATCAGATATGCTCATGCTTATACCTTTGTGTGCAATGTCTTCCAAAAGCAAAACAAAACAAAAAGAAAAAAATGACACTTAAAAAAACACTATGGGTATTTATTTTTTCCTTTCCTATGCTTCAATGCTTCTCCATACTGTAGTGTAACCCTGCTGCCTTCACATGTCTTAAGGGGCAATCTGTTAATTGACATGCTTAAATAACTTTTGATGGTGATCAACAATTTCAAGCTGTAGAAAAGCTACCCTACCTGTAGCATCACGCACAGCTTTTTGTTGTCCCTTCTCAAGATGAGGCTGTGCACTCTGTCTTAGCTCATTTGGGTGGGATTTGTCCTATGGCAAGCAGGATATAAGGTTATGCTACAGTGATACCCAGTCCTACAATCCCAATGGCTTGAAACAACTAAGGGCAGTTCCATACCAAGGTCCCCATGGTGACACACATGGTCATACTCTTTTTTTTTTTTTTTTTAAGATTTTATTGGGAAATCGGGGAAGGGGAACAGACAAGTTGCTGTCCTTTTGTTCTTCAGTCTAGTTGTGGAGGACATCACTTCACTGGCCCATGTTGGTATTATCATTACGCNAGTTAGTTAGTTTTCATTTCCCACCTATTGTTCTGCTGAGCAGAGCCTGAAGAGGGAGTGAGGCCCTGTTTTGCTCAGGTTTCATATTTATTATTTATTTACATACTACTGCTCCCAGACAGCAGGGACCTGAGCTGGTGAATTTTAACATTTGCCCCGCCCCCTGCTCCCTGCACCTAAGCACAATTTCAGGGGGCAACCTGGGAGCTGATGATTGAATTTAAATTGAAGCGCACACTTTGCTATTTCGTATAGTGACGGCCTTAGTTGAAGAAAAAGCATATGGGACATATTCATCTCAATAAAATAGACATGGAATGCCATTGAAATAAACTCTGCTTAAGTAACTGCACATAACCTTATGTATTTATGTTATCAATTTTTTTTACAAATATGTATTTTATGAGCAAAGTCCTAGATAATGATTCTATTAAAGAGAACTAAAATTACATTCGTTGACTTTCCCTATTCATCGGAATATGAAAATAATTAGGTTTTTGAGTCCATACAATGATTCACGCAGTTTCCTGAGTGTCCCAAGGTGAGTACGACATTGCAGCCAATCTTAGAAAGGCTGGCTATTTCAATGGTACCATTTTGTTTTCTATTTATGGGTATAATCAGGGGCTGGGAGCATTACTTTCTGTTCCCATACAGTTTATGGGGAAGAAACACACATTTTCTACTTTATAAAGAGAACCCATGGGAGATTGAATGCAAAGTCACATCCTAAAAAGAAGAATGGCTCATCCCTATGAATATAATGCCTGACTATTTTAACCTACAAACATTTTGACTTTTTTCCCCCCCTTCACTTGTAAGAACATTACTGGCACATGAGAAAGTATCCTTACGATGAGGCTCTTTAGGAGTTGTGAGTGAGTGGAGACAAGCACAGATGTCTTTATTAGGCTCCAGTCTAAGTAGTTTCCCTCCAGGGGACTCTGGCTGGTGAGCACTCACAGGCTGACGCCTAATCTGGGAGCATCTCCGCGCTCATTAAGGTGCTCATTAGCGGTGGGTGACCTCACAAGGAGGAAGGCGGTACTGCGATTTCTCTGAGTCTCAGTCCCTGTTTATTCCTGGGGCATGCGCGCAGGCTTCCAGAAACACACTCTCAAAACGGACCACTGTTCACACGCAGATCAGGAGCAGGCTTCCACTAAACATTGCCCTGCAACATGCAGTTCCCACAATGAGAAGGGGTGTCCATACATGGCCCCTTTTTTTGTTTTGTTTTTTTCTGCCATCTGGAAAATCAGTTTATTCTGGCTCTAAGTGAACCACTTCCCCAGGTCAAAATGTGGTATCAAATGGCACAGAAATTTTCAAGTTGTGATTTCTATGTGTGATTATTGTGAAATATGATGAAGTTATGAAGTTTTTTTCTTTTACTAGTGCCATTTTACTGGTGAAAAGGTCTCCCCTGCCTTTAGATCTGGCTTTTTAGGGTATAATTTCTGCCTAATTTAGGTTATGTGACGGGAAACTCAGCAGCACTGTTCTGGATGGTAATGAAAAATTTAAATATATGCTGGATAACGTGGTGGGAATTGAGAAGTTTACTTGCTTTTGTTTGTCATAGCATTTTGATTTCTACAGAGGGTGACCATTATGGTGGAATTTTAATTCTTTTTATGTGAAAATTGAGTCTCCCTCTCTCTCCCTCCTTCCTTCTCTCTCTCTCTCTCTCTCTCTCTCTCTCTCTCTCTCTCTCTCTCTCAATATATACAGAGGGTGCCAAAAAATACGTATACACATTGTAAGAAAGGAAAATTATATTAAAATTGTAATACTCAATATATACTGATAACAAAAGATGAATACAAGTCACGTTTGACTACTGCAATTATAAGAGGTGCTCAAAGTGGTTCCCATCAGCATCTAGACACTTCTGATGATGGCGAATTACTGCTTGAGCAACGTTGACCAAAGTGTCCAATTGTATACATTTTTTTGGCACCCCCAGTACATACGCACACTTTTGCAATAGCCTGAATATCTTACCTTAAGTGTCATTAAATCAATTTCTTAACCAAAAGCAAAGGCTACACAATTAAACATTTACTGTTTTTTTATGCAATTTCATATTGAATGGAATGATAACGGTTTCCATTAAAGTACACTGTTTGTGCAAGCACTTAAAACTAGATAAGAATCAGGAACTATGGACTAGGGTTCAGTATTATCTCTGCTGTGTTGGTAACAAGTACAGTCATAGAAAAAAAGAGAGCATCAAATGTCGGCCTTTCTTCCAATCTATGAGCATTTCTCCTACACTCATTTGGGAAATTAACAAGAGAAAACTCATTTTAAAACCTTTCTTTTTTTTTTAAAAAAAGGGAATCCATTACAAACTCAGTGACTTTGCATATTTTCACTGATTTTATGTCCACCTACATAGGAAAGTGCTTTTTGTGACTCACTTGGGGGAAAAAATAGCCTTGACCCTCACTTTGAGTCACTTGTTTAATAGAAGCTGGCACAGGACATTGTAAATGTGGTTAAGCCACAAGTTAATTAAGTTTGACACCGTTGCTGGGAGGTGGCAAGGGTGAAAAGAGAATTATAAAGTTAGTACTTTGATACCAGGGGGATTTCCTCTTGTCAAAAAAATATGTAAAAGTTATAACCTTACATTACAGAATTAATTTGCACAGAACCAGGAGAACCTGGTTTAAAATCTCAGTTCTTCATACCTCTCTGATCTTTTGTACACATTCTCTGTGTCATTTCATTCCCTGACTTTTCAATCAAAACCAAATATTTAAAAAGATACACAGAGGGCCGGGCTGGGTGGTGCATTGGTTGGGGGTTGGCTTGGGACGCCAGCTCTGGGTGGCGGGGCCTGGGTTTGGATCTCACATGAGGGCCAGTGATTCTGCGCCCTCTACAGCTAGGATGGTGAACAACAGCTTGACCTGGGGCTGGGCTGCTGTGAGGCGACAGCGAAGGTGTAGGCTGCAGTGGGATTGGCTGGCAGTGGGTGTGAGCTTTCATGAGCTGCTGCGAGCAGCCGTCCAATGGCTGGCGAGCGACTACCTCATCCAGGAAGAGCGCAATGATAATACCAACATGGGCCCAACATGGGCCAGTGAAGTGATGTCCTCCACAACTAGACAAGACCAAAAGGACAGCAACTTGTCTGTTCCCCTCCCCCAATTCCCCAACACTGTTCCCCTCCCCCAATTCCCTAATAAAATCTTAAAAAAAAAGACACAGACACACACACACACACACACACACATTGATGTCACAAAAGGAGAGGGCCCAAATTTTAACCAGCAAACGCTGCAAAGTGTCCTCAAAATTGGAAAACAGCATGTATTACCCAATAAATTAAATAAAAGTTTGTTATTTTAAAGTACCAAACCAGAAAAATCAAGAAAAGGCTGCAGAAGAGTTTTGGGGATTTTCAGATGATATTAGTGGATTCCGTTCAAGCACAAGAGATTGAAATGGTGTTTTCAAGTTGTGGGTTTGCAGCAGTGAAGTAAATGATCTTTTAAAAAGTATCCCTCCCATTATATGGACATAAATTATACCTGGGTGCAGCGATGTATAAATATAAATGAAACTGTCCCCTGGCTGAGCGGTAGATGGGGAAATAGCCTCTCGCTGGCAGAGGAGGAAGTGTTCCACTATTTGCAGGAAGCTCTCCAGCGTGAAGGGTTCGTAAGGTGGGAATTGTTTAGGGGGCGTTCTTTTTGAGATACTGCTCGTGTGGCCCATTTTTGGCCCACTTTCTTATTGTCGTGACATCTCTCCTTGGTTACATTCAGAACACTTGTGTCAGCAGTGCAAGGATTTTGGAATCAGGGCTCAAACATTAATAAAAGGATTTGGTGAAAAACATGACAAAACTCCTCTGACCTGTACTAACAGGTTCCTCAAGTATCAATGTACTTGGATGGGTGGGGGGGGAGAGAGGGGAAGGGAAAGGGGGAAGGAGAGAGGGGGAGCGAAAGCAAAG
>NW_017731385.1:2938782-2943591 GCF_001890085.2 Hipposideros armiger
GCTGTTGTTCACCATCTTAGCTGTAGAGGGCGCAGCATCACTGGCCCTCATGTGGGATCCGAACTGGGGCCCTGCTGCTCAGAGCTGGTGTCCCAAGCCAGCTCTTAACCAACATGCCATTTGGCCGGCCCACACATGCTCTACTCTTAAGGGATCAATTCGACTGAGACTTAACACCTTAACTCTGGTCAGTTATCACACCAGAGGGAAAAGCTCTCTGGGAGGTCTCACCCTGGCAGTAAAACACGTGATCTAGAAGTGACACGCGTCACTTTGCTCACAGCTCATGGGCCGGAACTTGTCACATAGCTACCTTCTCACGTAAGGGATGAGGGTTTCTCTCCTACACAGGCCTGGGAGGCAGAAACCTCTGCCTCTCCTTTCCACCTCTCTCTTGTACCATTTTATATTCCGTTGTCTTCAAGGATTCTTTTTTTCTTCTGTTCACTGACATTTCTTTTTGCTTGAACCTCAAAAAAATTCCTAGAGCACTGTGGCACCACTGAATAAAATTCTGACCTGAAAGCAATTTAACCAGAGTACACTGATAGCCCATACTTCCTATTAGCTAAAGGCTATTAACAATCAGCCATGTCATCATAAAATCTATTATTATGATACATTTTCTTCCCTTCATTATTCAGAGACAGTGGTCTTATTTAATTACCCATATTTGTATAAAGTAAATGTGAAGCGATTCTTTGGGGATGGTGATTATTTTGCTCTAATACAACTGAAAGTATCTGATATGATTCTTTAGGAAATGAAGAATGAAAGAGATCTCCCCATTTGACAAAAAAAGGAAAACATTCTAAAATGAAAACATCTCATTTCATTTCATTTTGTATAAGTAGATTTATAGTATATTTTTTTGCAACACTTTTTTTCTCTGGATGCTGCAGTCTTTTAGCATTTGGAACTTGGCTGTACATTTTCTATTGGATTCACTTAATGTAGGTTTCTTCCTATCTATTTATTTTGTCTGGATAGAGCCCCCCCATCCCCCAAATTGAAATGTATCAGATGCAATGAGAAGTCATTACAAAGGAGAAAAACACTTATCTTCATATTTCCTACTACAATTCCCAATTTACTATCTCTCATCCTTTCCCTCAGTGACATAATTTTCTTAGTGAAAAAAAAAAACAAAAACAAAAACATTAAGAGTCAAAAAGACATAATTCATACAGGTCATCTATGCTAGTATTAGCAACTCTGGGACAAACTATGCATAGAATTTACTAAGGTTCCTCAGGTATTTGAAAAGCTTAGACATTTTGGCAAGAGGCTGTGTTCCCATCCTGCTCTGTGCAAAGCCAGCCCGCTTTTAGCCCAATTCAGGACACATACCATGTACAGGAGAATGTTTTAAACTCTTGATGTCAACATGGTAAGCCTGCAAAATTATATGCATACACATAACAGGGTTTTATGCATGAGATGAGTGGAAACGGGTGGTGCAGAAATTCAGAAAGCCCCCTTGGTAACATTCATGGAGCCCAAGAAGGCATCAGCAAATGGTCACGAGCTTTAGCAGGCTACTCATTTCTAGCCTGTCAAGAGCCAGGCGGCTCACGGGGGTCTATGAAGTCATTCCAGAGTGCTCACCATGGGAACTGAGGGAGAGCCCTTTGGTTTAAGGGCCTACACAGCTGTGATGTCACCGGCACAAAGATAATAATAAAATGTGGCTAGTGTGGTGTCAGCTACACCTTGGCTCTTTTGTCTTCTGTCCCTCCTCATATAATTTTGTATCCTTGTGCGAATCGCCTCATTAGGGAGAGAGACTGAAAATTGGGGTCAGGGTATTTAAACCTGACCTGTGCAGAGGCCAGACAAGGCCGGGGCCCACCGAGGTTTCACTTCAGAGCCCCAGACCACCCCTGAGGTGACACCAATTCAAGCCTCATTTTATAAAGGCCTTATTAATTATTGTCCTTATAAGAAGGAGAAGAAGCCTTAGAAAGAAATGTGTCATTCTCCGCGTAGGAGTGGGCAGACAAAAAAAGGAAGAGAGAGGGAGAGGGAGATGGAGAGAGAAAGAAACAGAAGATCAAAAGGGAGCTTTTTTTTCCCCCTTTTGCTTTTCATGCCTCCAAACCTCAAAGGAGGTGGGGGAACAATCAAGCTTGGGGTCTCGTGTGCTTTCTGGCAATTAGACTCAGCTGATGGGCTGAAAGGGATTGAATGGCAGGGTTCAAGGCCCTTCTCCCGAGCTGCAGACAACAGGCTTTTCCGAAGCAGCTGAGCAGCAGACACCATCGAAATCATTTCAAATGGAGACTTAGAGAGAGGCTTCATTAATTCACTGGCCTAAACAATTACGGGAACATATAATGTCTCTATCAACACTTGGATAACGACTGTCATCTTAGACCTTCATTTTCCCTATTTTAGTAGAGAGTTTCAATGCCATGTTGGAAAGGCATCTTTTAGTTGTCCAATTACTGAATTATAAACCCTTTTGCTGAAAATCACCCACCCCAAATTAACTGAATATTTCATTGTTAACATTAGGCTGCAAAGTCCAAGAGAAAAAAATATATACATATATATATATATATATATATATATATATTTATAATATAAACCTTCCACTCTCAAACCTGTAAGTTCAAGTTGTCATCTGGCTTACAGATAGCAGTGTGTCCTCTGGCTTGATAATTACTGTGCATCTCCTCAATAGTGCTGTTTCTCTTTACTTACTTAATTTTTAATCAATTGAGAAAATAAAATTCTTTCTTTTTAACATTGTCAGTGCTAGCTAATTAGAGGTGACGTAAATGCAGTAATCTAGCACGGTGTATGTGTGTGGAGTGCTTACTGATTTTTTTTTTTGAGGGGGTACTACCTAGATTTAGGTGTTTTGTTTTTTTAAATTATTAAGTCTATGAGCTATTTGGCCTTAGGCGCAGCTGGATGTTTTGAAGCTGCAAGAAAATCAAAGTGCTGGGGCTCCAGTGCATGTAGCAAAAATGGATGACACTGAATTTCAAGAACTCTACAACTGTAAGGGGATCAAATGATTGTGATCCGTTTGGTCACTGCCTGAATGAGTGGTAATTTGCAAAAGAACACGATTAACTGGCCTTTCAAAAGATGGGGCCTGTTTTTAACGCTGCCTATGAACAGAAATCAGCTCCGTAGCTCCAGTTTTATTTTTCTCCATCATCTTTTCACCTATAATACCTGTTAGGCTTTCGCTTTTAGGTGGAGCTGACCCTGGTGCAGCACCTGTGAGCAAAAACAGCCATTGCTCTTTGCTCACTCACATGGAGAAAATGTTTATATGTGTGTGTGATCACACTGGGCTGCTCCACAGGGCAAGGGTTAAGTACTTACATACTGTCGACCCCTTTCAAGCAGGGGCTGAGAAACGCTGCTTCTAGGCAACCACATCAAGCACTCGAGGGCTTTGGTGACCATTGATGACAAAGTAATAATACAAAGAAATATGGCAGCCCTCAAAGCATCTTTCACCCACATGCAGTGGGGCACTTGTTGCATAAAGGGTTGGTACTCTGGTTGACATATTTGGAAACTGAGGTAGCTGGCTCTTTGCCTTTCCCAGAGCCTCCCAGGCTGCCTGGAAACTGAGCCCAAAGCACTTGAATCGCCCACCCTACTTGGGAGACAGTGGCCACCTTAATTCACAGGAAAATGGCGCTTACTATGGTCTTGGTTTGCTGGAGTGCTCTTGGGGGCTAAGAGGGGAAGATAGTCTGGTTTTTCAAATAGGCACAGTCTTAGGTTTCCCATCTTCCCTGGCACATGATACCCTCAAGGTCTAGACAAATGCTCATACTAAGCATTCAGGGGGGCATCAGAAGATAATCTGGGTAAGGTATGCTCTAGAAGCTTTGAATTGTCTCCTCGACTTCTCTGGAGTCAGAGAGGGGTCTGCACAGTTGCAAGGACTGCCATGAAAACAGAAGTCCAGGAGTTTTGGGTGTAGTCACTGAGATCATCCTCCAGCAAACACTCCATTGTCAAGTAAAAAATATAGGTATGCATAGTTTTGAAAAGTAAAATTTTATTTTTATGCAAATTGTTCATAGGTTACTTCTCAGGGTGGGTGAAAGAGGTTCAGGGGGGGGCAGAGTGTATGCTGGTACTTATGGTTTTTTTTCATTCTCTGTTGTAGAGAATGAGATCAGCAAGCTCAGCTCTGCCTTTATCTCAATGCAGGTGGCGGATGGTTGGCAACCACCCCTGCTGGCTCTGGTGCCAGGCACAGGGAGGGGTGACTGACATTTTCCCAGAACTGACTATGTGTTGCTTAACTTTCTAATCCAATCACCTCCCTTCCTTATAGATGAGCAAATGAGATTCAGGGAGGTGTGCTCTCTTACCAGAGTTTGCAGTTGGGAACGCTAGCCCAGGCCCTGACCTGGCTCTGTTTTTCTCCAAAGTGTAAGTTCTTTCTACTTCATCAGTTCACTTGTTTATTAATTCATTAACTCATCCATCCGTTCCTTTACCCCTTCATTCATTCAAAAAATATGTCTGACAACCCAAATTTCCATCGACTGATGAATAGATAATCAAAACGTGGTCTATACATACAATGGGATATTAGCCAACCTTAATAGGAAGGAAATTCTGACACGTGCTACAACATGGATGAATCTTGAGGGCATTATGCTAAGTAAGATAAGCCAGACACAAAAGGACAAATACTGTATGGTTTTACTTATGTGACGTACTAGAATAGTCAGATTTCTAGAGACAGAAAGTAGAAGGGTGGTTGTCGGGTCCTGGGGGTAGGGGAGGATGGACAGTTAGTTTGTTTTTGTTTTTGTTTTTTTT
>NW_017731385.1:2944037-2952517 GCF_001890085.2 Hipposideros armiger
ACAGTTAGTTTTTAATGGGGACAGAGTTGCAGCTTTGCAAGATGAAAAGAGTTCTGGAAATGGATGGTGGTGATCGGTGTATAAGACTGTGAACGTACTTAACGCCGTTAACTGTACAATTAAAAAGGGTTAAAATGGTAAATTTTTATGGTATGTATATTTTACCAAGATTAAAAAAAATGTTTTGGAAAATTATTATATTCTATACACTGTACCAGTTCCAGAGAATATGGAGTTGAATACAAAACCTACTTTTATCATTAAGAACAAAAATACCTAAACAAAATAGAGGAATTTTTTCTCTTTCTGGCCCAGATGTAGCCCAGACTTGTCCTGTGGACATAGTTTGAGTCTGAGCTGAGCAAAATAACATTCGCTGTCTGGGTTAGGCAGGATGAGCACACTTTTTATTTTTGTGCTTCTCCAAAAAGAGTATTTTAGACTCAGTCTTAATTATATTTAGATATATTGGTAGGACTTTCAGGGACTACCCTGAACAAACTCGAGAGATTTCAATGTCTTTAAATTTATTCAAATTCTTTGAGTATTCACTGTCCTTGTGCTTTGTTGTTTCTTCATTCTATTATAACTGAAAAAGGAGTTCTCATGCAAACTTTAAAAGAGGTAACTCACAACACTGTTGCTGAGACAGATAACTATCTTCTCTCAGAAGTGTGTTGATTGCACGTTATTTCAAAAAACAACACTTAAATTTCCTTTACATGTATCTCTGTTGATGTCTTCTAAAGTCTGCTTTGATCTACGTATATTCTTCCTTTTGTTTAGTGCCAATTAAACGTGCCTTAGGGTGGTCTCTTCCTTTCCCCTTTTCCTGGGGTGCCCCTTCTCTGAGCTCAGCACCAGGAGACGTGGGTTTGCTGTCTGGATGTGTGACACCCAAGTTCCTCCCTAGCATTTGAAATATTAATGTCCAGTGTCAGGTAGCACATTACCCAAAGAAGCACCGGCCCGGAGACTGGAATTAGCATTCTCATTCCTCTCTCCTAAGAGGTTTTGTGGTTGTTGATGTTTCGCTCAAATGTACATATTTTGAAATCTGCCAGGTAGATTTGAGAATGTAATTAAAAAAAGAAAAAATGCCAAGCTGTAAATTTAAATCTTACTGTCTTTGCAGCAGAGGTTTAAATTCTTGATGTACTTCCATTCTGATTGTTTTCTATAAAATCTCGTTTTCCAATGCATAAATAAATAAATAAATAAATAAATAAATAAATAAATAAATAAATAAAATGCCAATTTTGAAGGGGGCCAAGTGAGACATGTGTTGGTCTGATTGAAGGTGGGGTGTGATAGGAGTGTAGGGGTGAGGGTTCTAGAGTCCATTCTGATCAGTCTTGCTGACTACATCCCCTAAGATGTCTGACCTGTTTATGAGGACACTTCTCTGAGCTTGGTTTGAAAGGGTGATGGACCGAATTTCTTGGCTGCCAATCCACTCTTTGTTGGGCACCTGATCATCACCTTCTCTTTGAGACGGAACATGTGACATCTGCACGTGCCTGTAGTGCCATGGTTCTTGTAAGCATCATTTGATTCTGCCTTAGCCTCCCCAATTTTCCTCTACATTTTTCCTTCAGAGGACAACCACGCATCTGTTTTGGCCCCACCCAAATTCTTGGACACCCAGCCCATCGCCTACTGCCATTGTGATAAATAATCTTTATTCCTCTTTCAGCTGGTCACTTAGGCCTCTAAGCCCTGAAGGAGATTCGTTATATCATACTTTGACAATGACTGGTCACCCCTACCTGGCCCTGGACTATTACTCACAATATATGATGCATTCTGACCATTTCTTGTTCCCAGTGAAACGCTATTTAGATGCCAGTTGGAATGCTAGCATTAATTCAATAACATTCACTGAGTTCCTCAGTGGGGGCTATCCTAGATGACCCTGTCACACCACACCTGTACCAGATACCTGCAGACCAGTAAGGGGTAAGATACTCACACATGGAAAGGAGGACTATGAAAATATCATGATATGAATAAAAAGCCTGCTAGGGGCCAGGCACTTTCCATTCATTATGTTTTTGAGTCATGATTGCAGGCTGGTAAAACTCACATTACACCTTCATTTTATCATAAGATGAAACTGAGTTTCAGAGAGTCTTAGTGAATCAAATCTGATTTCGAAGACCATGCGCATCACCTAAGTGCCACTCAATGAAGGAGGATGGGGCTCTTGATGTACCAGGTGACACTCTAGGTGACACAAAGCAGAGGTCTCCCTAACCACGGTGCTGCTACGGTCTGCTATGAAATGCTAAGAACATGTCATTGTTCTTAGCATCAAAGTAAACAGCACCCACTGGTTCCCAACTATACTCGCCTGGTCACCACCAACAGGCCGACTGTGGCTTCAGTCAAAATTAAATAACATCCCTCGCACACTTTCTCTTTTCACCCAAAACCACTTCCTGGAGGTCGGAGTTCCTGTTCTCCCAGCCCACACGTGGTGGAAGGATCTACACAATGCTGTCCAGGTAACTGGCCTCTTTCACTAGACAAGTCATTTAAACCTTTCCAAGCTTCAGGGCAATAGTGTGCAAAATGGATGTGAAAAGATCATCTCCCATTCTAACCACTGGTACATGATCCAAAAGTATAAAAGTAATTGAGTCTCCTGCGAATACTGTAAGCTTCTTGGAAAGACGTGAGAGAATTCCTGTTATGTGACAAGTGTGCTAGGCCTTTTGTGAGAGGAAGTGTTTTCATGGATGATATTCAGCAATCCATGAGAGTGGTGGTGGCTGTTGGCAGGGAGGGAGTTAAGTGAACGTGCCCCAGAGCCATCCAGAATTTTCCCAAAGAGGGTGTTCCCTCTGCAGTGAACCCCAATTAAAAATAAAACCCTCGCTGGGCGAGCCCACCCCACCCTTAGGATAAACAAGATTTGACTCACCACAATTGTACCACGCTAACTGTGTGTTGTAGAGTAAAACAGTTATATGTGTCTCCTCTGGGGAGGCACAAAAGAGGCAGCTTAATTATCATCTAGCCAGAAGGATGGGGCATAGCTAACACCTTTCTGGGTGGGCTGAAATTAATGACCCCTTCCCCCCACGACTGCCTACCTCCAAGCCCCTTTACAAATGACTATACAACACAGTAGTTGGTATTCAGATCACAAGAGACAGCATTTAGCTAAAGAATTTGTCTACGGGGTTTGATCTCTTTTTAATTTTATTCAGATTTACAACTGTGTTATTAAGTGAGATAACTGGATTCTGTCTGAAGTAGACCAGGACCTTCCCCACTCCAATCTGAACATCTGAAGTTAACATTAATTTTCTAGATTGGACGTAATCTTTTTCCCTAAGTGTTTTCGCAGGCTGCTTTCCCTTAGCCACACTGAACCATGCGTTTCGCAGGGCTGTGTGTGCAGCCTGCCTGCCCACTTCAGGCACAGAAAGTGGGCTTTGGGGACAAAAAGACTGGACTTGTGAAGTGTGTTGCCGAAGCTTTAACATTTCACAGATGGTCAAACGGCTGAGGAATTTGCTTTCTCACTGGACAAGGAGAGAACGGTGCCACCGCTAATAATGATATGTAAATTTAATGGGGCATTCTTCCTTTAAATATGTGTATATGTTACATGTACATGTTGGATATCCACCTGTATAAACGGAATAGCATTTTCACCTTAAATCATGCTTTTGTGATTCACAAAGTAATGAGTACAGGGTTCGGTGATGTCACAGATGTGTTGTGATGTCACTAGATCCTGTGGCAATCCACACTCCAATCTTGGAATAAGGACACTATTAGCCCCAATTTACATTTGAGGAAAGTGACCTTCCAAGCCTAAATGATTAATTAAAGGTAAATAGAGTTAGTGTGAACACTCGAGCCCATTTTTTTCTGACTCTAAATTTAGTAGCATTCAATTATATTACTCTGCCTTTTTTTTTGGAAGCTGAGTCAGGGCTACAAAGCACCTGCCTGCTTCCCCTCTCCATTTGCTTTCTCCCAAGAGGCATCATGGTGCAGTGGTTAAGAGCACTGGGTTCAACTTTCACCTGCAAACTCTGTGTACTACTTGGGTGAGGTGTTGAACTTCAATGGGAATTTTCTGAGGACAAAAACAGGAAGAAGTGCTCAGAATACAGTATGCTCTCAATAAATGACATATTCTGCGCCTCTGGAACTTGACATGGGTTCTCAAAGAGTTTGGTTCTTAGTATGCACATATAGTGCATCCCATGATTCCTCACTCTCCCGATTCAATAAATGTTCACTGAGCACCTGTTGAAGGTCAAGACCGAAAGTAGGAGATTTCATAATTGGTATTCTAATACACTCCATCACTAGGTTCATTCACGTCATTAGACAGGAGAAGGCCTATGCAGAAGCCTGCTTTCAATATTATAAAATAACAGAATCTTTCTATCCTCCCTCTCTGAGGCCCACCCACATAGGTCACCTGGATGAGACCCCAAGGCCATGGATGTAGCCTTTTAAGACCTAAAAGGCACAGCCAAAATATTCTAAGCAGATGGCAAGTGAAAGATGAGGAAGACTGGCCAAGTAACTATGCCCTAGAGCAGCGGTTCTCAACCTTTCACAGGGGTCGCCTAAGACCATCGGAAAATACATATTTTCCGATGGTCTTAGGAACCGAGAAACCACTCCTCTATCCGTCTCCAGGCCCACATGCAGATACGCCCACATACGAGTACCCGGTGACCCCTGTGAAAGGGTCGTTCAACCCCCAAAGGGGTCGCGACCCACAGGTTGAGAACCGCTGCCCTAGAGGGTCACGAGAAAGGTCACTGGGTCAGATTTTGTTGGATGTTTTGCTGCTGTCTCAGCTGCGATCTCTAAATTAGAGATCACGCAGAGCACGTGCCAGCTCTTCTACTAGAGAAACTGGAAGGTACCACGTAACTTCTGACAATCAGTATTAACACTTCATTCTCAAAAACTAATTTCCTCTCACAACAACTTTTTATGGAATAATGCAGAAATCCAGAAAACACTTACACTTATTTGTGTTGATGAAAATGTTCCCCTTTTTCTTCAAAATACTTATCCCAGGGTTCCTTAATTTATTCAACAGATGTTTAATAAGTACATGCTATGTGCCAAGCTTTGGGATAGATGCTTAGGGTTCAGCAGTGAGCACACAACATCTTGGTTTTAATGCAGCCTACACTCTCATGGGGCGGACAGGCCGTCATCAAATAAACACAGTCATGGCCAGCTAAAGACATCTAGAGGCAAAATGAAATGAGTGTCAAAACAGATAGAAAAATGGCTCTATGGGAACAGATAATGAAGAAATATGACTTCAGCTGGGGGTGGGAGGGTTCTTAGAAGGCCTCCTGAGGCACAGGTAACCTGAGCTAAGATCTAAATCCTAAAACCAGGTGGGATGAAAGGGAGCATGAGAGAAAGAAGGGTGCTCACGCAGAGAATCCTGATGTGGGAAGAGTATCATATCAGCAGTCCGGAAAGAGAGACTGGGGCTGGAGGAGAGAGAATGAGGAGGGAGGTGGAATTCAGCTGGAAAGATGAACGCTGGTCTGACCACACGGGGCTACCTTGACGAGTGTCTTCTTCCCCTCAAAGTGATGGGAGAATTTTCAATAGCCAGAAGCTGTTCTCATTTACAATTTCCCACAGGGAAGCCAAAGCAATCTACAGTCTTTTTCTGACTTCTGTACCTACAGTATCTACTCCCATGCTCCTTACCTCTGTTTTATGTCCAAAGCACATGCACTGATCCCGTCTGAGAACTCGTACGTAAATATTTGTTTCCTTGTTGATTTTATGTCTCTTCTGCTCAGAATGCAAGCTCCTTGAAGACAGAGGTGTTCACGGTGGTGGTTTTAGGGCCTTATACAGCGTTGGCACATAGTAGGGGCTCATTAAATAACTTTTGAGTACATCAATGTAGGGGTTATTATTAGCACCAGAAAAAATGTGGGGCCAGACCTGCTGTAAGGACCCTTCGGTAATTCTAAGAGAGGTCATATGTTTTTGGCAGCAGATAAGAGGTATGCGTATAGACACGAAAGTGTTGTAGATGAAAAACACTTGTTCATTTGGACTAAGTTGAAAAAAACATCAGATTGGGTATTTCATGGTATGGATTCTAATTGTCCGTTTTATTATAGAAAAAGCAATGAATGCATGGCATCAAATAAATATGGACAGTCCACTAGTCTCCACTACTGTTTGAAGTCTGCCAAAAATTTCTATTGTTTCAGAGGTTGTCTTTGCCTATTAATGAATTCAATTTCTCAACATGCTTTCCCTGAACTAAACATTATTGTCTGACCTGATAAAGCAAATCTATCCTTTTCAAAACTCCAAACATTATTATTGAATAGAAACAAAATCATTAGGTGCTCTGCAGAGAGCAAAATTAGGCACATCAGGAAAAACTGTCATCCAAATAAGAAAAAAGAAGTTTATTAGGAAAGCATCACAGAGGAGGAGGTTGCCATTTGGGCTGGTATATGGGAAAAGAAAGAAGTAAATATTAAGAAAGGAAGAAATCATATTTGCTCTCTGCTATCAAAAGCTCTGTGAAAGAGTTGGGTTTTAAATTCCTCACAAAAGAGATCAGATTTGTGGTCACCAGAGGCAACAGGAGAGGCAGGGGAAACTGGGAGAAGGTGGTCGGAAGGTACCCACTTCCGGTTTTAAGTAAGTACTGAGGATGCTGTGTACAGCTAACGCTTTTGTGTGGCGTATATGACAGTTGTCGAGAGAGCAAATCCTGAGTTCTCATCACAAGGACAAAAATATTTTTTTTTGTTTTTTTGTATCTCTATGAGATATGGGTGTTAACTAAACTTACACGTAGTGTGGTGATGATCTCGTGATATTTGTAAGTCAAATCATTATGCTGTACACCTGAAACTTATATAGAGATGCATGCCAATTATGTCTCAATAAAACTGGGGGGAAAGCTGCATTTTGAGGACAGGAGTGAAGGAAGAGAGGATGTGAACATAATGAATATGCTGGGAGAGATATTCTACAGGTGAGGGGAAGTCTTGGAAACAGAGAAGAAAAGGGGCTCAGGGAAGGTCTTCAGTGACTCAGGGAAGTTGGTCTGAAGCTGAGAGTTGGTGAGACAAACCAGTCAGTTTCTACTGAATTTCTTCATGCTTATAATGCCCCTCCGATGTGGTACATCAACCTCATGTCGTTGCAACAAGCAATTCATTCACAGTTCTGTGCAGATAGGAAAGAAACGGCACCATTTTGACTTCCAACTAGTACCCCCACTTTTCTTCATGGGATGGAATTACCTCTAACCTTTGCAAACATCTTCCGGTTGCAAGAAAGGCAGTCAGCAAGTGCCTATCCCTGGCTTGCAAACAGCATGTCTTCCTTTTTTTGGTTTCAGAAACTGTCACTTCTGGGTTTTCTTTTTGAGAAACAGTTACCATAACAACGTGGGAAGTCAGACCTCTGGGGGACCCTCTGCGGAGCCGTGGGCCCTCCTCTGCCTCTGAGGTAGGGAGGGGAATGCCAGAGATCCCACACAAACTCCCTTGTGGACACGCACTTGTATCTGGCAATGGGCCAATCCCTGACACCACCGGCAAACCAACTCTTCTCCCAGGTTACTGTAAATTATGCAGCATCTCAAATGGCAAAACTATATTTTTAAACCTATCGGCTAATGACTAAAAGAAGTATTGCAAAACATTCTCAGGGTCTGAAAAATAGATGTGTGTTTTGGGCATTTTAAACCCTAACGTTGATAAATGCTCCATACATTTCGAACATATTGTATAAATGTATGTGCACAAAACATGTCTGTACATATTAAATACATGTGTATTTCTTATCGAAGATTATCCATCTAAATTTTCTAAAGGATATTGCTTTAGGAAAGACATTAATAACGATAGAATTTAGGGATATGAGCTTCTTTGTAACAGCATCTTAGCTGTTAGTATGGACCCTAAACAAACATATTTAGAATGAAGTTACAAATTCAGACAGGAAGTCACTAAATGACATCGTAACACAGAAATGTGCAGAAATATCCTGTTCTTAAAAAATCCACTTTGTAGCTGCTTTTAGTTTTTAGCTAATTTTTGTTATGATTATTTATCTACTGCGATTAATGACTATGTTATCTCTAATTCATTATTAAAATGTAGCTAGAGCAAAAATGGTTGGCGGGGGCACGGTATTCTCTCGGAAGGTAAGGTTGCAACAATAGATCGCTTTCTCTTCACATTATTTTATACTTCTGGACCTGCTGTAATAGCCCAAATGATTCCATTATATGGGTATTTTTCATAATAATATGAAATTACCCTTACCTCTTTTATAAATTGTACATAGGGATTTGTACTATAGTCATTTTCTTTTCTTCTGTTAGTTCAAATGAGAATTTGCCATGTGATTTTTAACCCCAGCTCTCCCAACTGTACCCATTCCATATTTGAAAAAATAAACAAGATAACGAGATAGAGATAGATAGA
>NW_017731385.1:2953423-2971073 GCF_001890085.2 Hipposideros armiger
TTTTTACCACTGAATTGACCTCAGTTATGAGACAGATTCTTGAAAGTTTGTTAATTTGCTCCCTATTGGGTTTTTTCCTGTTGCAAGGATGAGAGTTTCTGTGTTTTAGCTCTATACTTGCCGGAGCTGCCATCAGGATTCTCTGTTTTGGGCCTTTACGTGTTTAATCCATCTGGGGCCAATTTTGGTATACGAAACTAGTCTACTTTATTGATACTCTTGTTCTTTCAGATTTTATTCTTGTATATGTCATAAGGAAAGATAAAAAGAGTTTGAAATTGCCTGTCTCCCTTGGCGAGTGAGCAATTTCACAATTGCACTTTTAGCATGTCATACCAAAGGAGTTCGAAAAATTCTGCAAACAAAGAATTCATGGGGACTTCTGGGTATAATTTGGAGCAATACAGAAAGTGGCCTTCTAAAAGGTACCTCAGACTCTCCTATGGAATTTAAAGTGTCCTCTTTAATCCCCAGCCCCATTTCACTGAAGGACTCTAATGACTCTTGCTTTAGGCCAGCAGAGTCTTGAGTCTGGGTTACATTTCTACCCTAGTCTTGCTTTTTGCATTCATTTCTTCTTAAGTCCCACCCTTGTCTGGTTGCTTTCCTGATCTACAGTGAGATTTCCGTCCATCTACTGTTTATAGTGAAAGGGTTTAAGATTTAGGGTCAGAAAGATCTGGATCTAGAGTCTGCATGTAAGACTCTGGTCAAGTTATTTAATCCCTCAGACTCTCAGCTTCCTCACCATTGCAATCCACGTCACTATTAGGTCATTTTGTTATCGGCTTATGATGTGCTTTTCCTTTTCAAAAAAATTCTCCCTGAATCTGATCTTTCTCTGCAGTCACCGGTACCTCATTATGGGTCTGCAATTTCCAGTTTCTCATATGTCCACAGAGCCTCCCCGACCACAAAAATCTCTCTCCCTTTGCATTCCCAAGGCTTCAAATACCGTGTATACGTCGATGGTTTTCAAATGCTTTCCCCAGTCCTGAGTGTCTCTGAATTCCAGCCTAGGTCCAAATGTCCATGCAACCTCTTCACTGGACTATCCAATAATTATTTCAAGCTGAACATGTCCAATACTGACCCTCTGATTTCCCTCAAGTAATATACTTCACCCTCAGTGATGCTCTTCTCAGTAAATGGTATCGACCTTAATCCAGCTGTTTTGAACAAATAATTTGGAGTCATTCTTTACTTCTTTTGTCCTTTACAGCCCATATCCAGCCTATCAACAAATACACATCCTGAATCCTGAAATATATCTACTAGTACACCCTTGTCCACACCACCATCAGCTCTCATCGGAACACCTAAAACTGTCTCCTAACAGGTCCCTGGTTTTCAGGACCTGCACCGTCTGGATTCTATAATACCGTGTTTCCCCCAAAATAAGACCGAGCTGGAGAAGAAGCCGTAGCCTGATTCCTCCAGGATATGGAGGGCACGCACCACTCACATGAGGGTTTTATGACCTATTTCAGGAAGAAGGGTGCCTTTTCCACAAACTCCTTCAGCTTAAAATATTCAGTATGCCAAGGTGCCATATTTTGGCTCCTAAAATCATGCGAGGGCTTATTTTCCGGCTACGTCTTATTTTTCGGGGAAACAGGGTAGGTTCTTCAGGCCCCACTGAAGCTCCTTCCATTCCTCACAGTCCATTCCTTCTAAATGTCATCCATCTGTCTGTCTCATGAGCCTGGCTTGACATGATGTTCCAGTTTTCTATGGGAACTTTTATTTCCCATGTACTTAGCTGTATAACTTGCTGCATTTTGCAAAATGCAAACAGAATGCTCCCTCTTCCATGAAAATGTTCCTGGCTCTCAAAGCAAAAAGAAAAAAAAAAAAGCATGTCAATCTTGGAAATCCCATGTCATTTTTTTTGGTGTTTTTTTTTAACATACATCTTTCTACAATTCCTTTCAAACTACCTATTAAGAGTTTAAAATTAGAAAAGGGAAAGAGGTTTACATTGAAAATTGAAGTGGAGGGATGAATTTTAAAGTAGACATCCTTCTCTCTTCTTTCACCCCACTCTCTAATGCCAAGAATTAACCATTGTGAATAATTTCTCCTATTGGAAATATTTCCCTGGTTTTGTCACATGCTTTTTGACTTGGCTGTTTATAACGCTTACTTTACTGAATGCTTCAAAATAGATCACATTGGCCTATCGCTTCCTTCTATCCTCGTTAAAATGCAATGTCCATAAAGTGATCACAGCATCTTATTCGCTGAAGGTGTGTAACTGCTCTATAAACTGGGAATAAAAACGCATCAATGATAGAAGTTTAAAAAAGTGTCATGCCGAGCAGTTTTAACTGTAATACAACTGCATGCTATAGAATTGAGTCAAAATTTAAGCACGGATTTCAGTAAATTTATTTATATGCCCTGAGCAACACCCCACATCACGCCACATGCTATCCAGCTGATTTATAACATCCATACCCAACTGCCTTTTTAAGAAACCATTTAATTTTAAAAATTACACGGATAGAGTTTTTGTCCTTGACCTTCTTACAGATATTACTGAAAAATCAAGCTAAAAACTCTCCCAAATCTCATAAATTACCTCATTCCTCCAGCTTACATCATCCTGCCTCTTCCCTGACAGCTGAATTAATTTTAAGAAGTCCCGTGGAGTCAGCCCCGGCCATTCATTATCCCCGGCTTGTGGCAGAGCCCTGGGTAGGCATTTGCCAACTTGTCCTTTTAATCGTCTCCTAATGATGAATTGGCCTTGAGTGATTCTGTGTTCTCTCCCTGTCCCTTCACTGACTCGCTTTTCTCTTGTTGGCCATTGTTCCCTCCTCTGGGGACGTTATTGGAAGCCACGGCGTCCCAGCAGAGACAAAGACGCGCTTCCTGATGGCCGCCACCACCTGAAACCATGCTCTCCTTCCGCACACAGTTCCAACTTTATCAAGTCAGCTGACACCTCACTGTGCTTCTTTCTTTTTCTGTGGGCGATTGTACCGGTGGAGCTGAATCCATTTGATTTGCTCCCAAGTCATACACCCCAAACGGAACCACCAGCCTCACTATTTCCTTTCCCAGTCATGGCCTTGGCTTGACAGTCCCCCTTCCACTTCTACCTCAAGGTTTCCCTCCCCTCAGCTTTTGCTTCTCATCACGATAGAGCTGACATTTCGGACACCTTTTAGGCCCACGCCGGTATCACTCAGGGTCCAGTCAGGAAAACAAAGACCCCACTGGCTAGTTTAACAAACAGAATTTAATATTGGTGACATAGGTGTGGGGGACTGAAAAAGCATAAAGGAAACATGAGGTGGCACAGAGGTACTAACTGCAAGAAGAAGCTACTAGCTCTACAGTAGGGCTGGGGAAGAAAAGGAAAAAGATGGGATTGCCATAACCTAGAAACAAAGGAGACTCCACAGAACTGGAAAGGGGTCTTCTGAGAAGAAGGCCCTCCCATTAGGTTCTGGTTCCACTCAAGTCAGGCTGGTTCTGGGTATGCAGAAAGGAGCTGGGGCTTGAAACGAATGGTTCTGTCGTGGTGAAGGGTCACTGCTGGGGTTACCCCGCCGAGAACAGGAACAGGAAGGAGGAAATGTATTCTCTGCTTCTGCTGCCTCCTTGTCTCCCCCTAGTGTCCCATTATCAAAACCTAACAGGAAGTCAGCTGACAAAGGAGAAGTAAACTGTCTGCTCAGTCTTTACAGAGAATACAGGGAGCTGAATTTGAAACTAAGGGCAAATAGCTTAATAATTAACACTCCAAGCTCCCTAAGTTTGCTTCATCACAAACTACCCACCATTATTTTAAAATTTTTACACATCCATTTTTCTGCCTGAAATGTCCTTTTTCTCCCATTTTACTTGCTGAATTCATCCTCTGATGTGATTTTTTTTTCTGTAAATTTTCTTTACTTCTCCCATTTACAGGTGAGTAATGAAATGAAGGCATTTCACTTTCAGGATCTTGTAGTGCTTTATATATGTGGTCGTTCTAGGCAATGTGTTTTGTCTACAGTTAGGAAGTGTGTCTGTTACATGGGGGTTGGGCTTTTCAGGGGTGGGGATGGGCATATCCAACTGCCTGGTCACAGAGTCTGGCTCAGAAATAATGGTTTATTTGTGTTGTATTAGTGATTTGACTGGAAGTAAGAACGTCATTGGCCAGAACCCAGCTATAGAACCCGACCCAACTGCAAGGGATGTTGGAAAATGTAGTCTTCCCATGTTCTCCAGGAGGATGGGGTATAAAGATTACTGAGCATCTAGATAGCCTTTGTCACACTGTCTACCCTGAAGTATATCACACTCAGCAAAGAGAGTCCTGTAAAGCAACACCACATGGGGACACACACATATGCAAACACTGCATGGTAAAACGTCCCCGATTCAACCACAGTTATGGAAAAAATCGAAAGCTGATCACATCAGAGCAACACCTGTATATCAATTACTTTGACCCATTTTCATAGAAATTACTGAATTAGGAAATATGACAACAATGAGACTATTTATCTATAGAATAGCTCTACAAATAATAAAATGATTCATAATATTTTAAAGAAATGAAACATCCTGCCATTTCCATTTTCCCTCCATGGGTAGATAGAGGGAAAGCTATTACAGTTATGAAGCATAATAATCAACTTGGATTTTATCATTTTGGGGGCATTTTACCCAACAGTCCATTTCACAAGTATTAGTGGTGTTTTCATTAATTCTCATCTCTCAAATCTGGATACTACCCAAGTGCCCAAAATATTAGAATGGATGAGTAAATTGTGGCATATTCACACAATGGACACTGTAAGCAAAGAGAATGAACAAGCCACAATTATTGGGTTGTCGGAAAAGTCATGACTGATTTTTTCTGTTTTTTTGTTGCAAAAATGCGTCATGACTTTTCTGACAACCCAATATATGCCACAACAGTATGCATCTCACACACATACTGGTGTGTGCTGGAAGTTAGACACAGAAGAACATATCATGTGTGATTCCCCAGATGTTCAATAATAGAGCAAACTCATCTGTGCTGTCTGACCTCCAGACTGACGCTGACTCTGGTGATGGAGGCCGGTGAGCAGGAGGGAGGCATACAGAATGCCTGTATACTTTTGCTTCTTGATCTGGGTGCGTTTAGTTCATACACGCATGAAATGCGTGCTCGTCTGTATGGATATCATAGTTCTGAGTTAAACAACAAAAGAGCAAAAGTGAAAAAGAAGCTCTTTGGCCACCTTGCTGTCTTGGTCTTTGAAGTAAGGTTCTGCATATCCATTTTACGTGACTGCAGAAAAACAAAGATCTGCTCTCAAATACACAACGCAGCTTATGACGATGGCACATTCAGAAAGCAGGAGTACAAAGTGGGCACTTGTCAGAAGTGGAGATTTAAGGCAAATTCCATACATTTGCTAGTGTTCAATCCAAGATCATTATGACGATAGTGCTATGGCATTATGATGCAAGGGATGAATAGGGACAGGTATCATTACGATGCCAGAAGTAAACCGTGCTGTGATATTTAGTTACTTCTTAACAATTCAGAGTGCAGCTGGTCCACTAATATTGTTCTTCCATTCTATGAGGGTGCCTTATCTGCTGCATCAGGTTTTTCTAACCCCGGGTTGCTTCCTTCTGATGCAGGACACAAGGTTTGGGGCCCACGGGGAAGGAGGGGTAATGGGCACCCCTGTGGATGCTGCCTGGTTACCTAGTAGGAGTGCGTAGACATTTTTCCAGTGTCTTCCTCTTTTCTGTGAACAAACACAAAGCAGTTCTTTTAAAATAAGCCCAGATTGCTTTGTGGCTTGCTAACCATTAGAGGGGAGTTGCTTATGGCCAGCACCTTCTGGGGAGAAGGACTGGAGGCCACCAGGGTTCTGGCTTCTGCAGCCCCTGGGTGGACCGATAGGCAGCCTAGCAGGGGAGGCTTAGGGAGGGAGGAAGGGCAAAGGGTTAGGAGGCACGAGAGTTTGGTTCGAATAAGCTGAGTAGCCAAAGCACTCCCTGACCCTTAACCAATACCAACAAGGGAAGTGACCCCGACCCTTTGCAGACACTGCACTGACTCGAGGTGGACGCTTAACCGGTGGCTGCGCTGGCCAGGGCCGCAGATTTCAATCTGTGCTCAACTTTTTATCTCTCCCTCTCTCCCTGTGCCAGTTTCCCCAATGTTTCTCGACATCACATTAACTCCCCTCCCAGTACAATAATCGACTCCAATCTGCTATTATCACGGAAATAGAAGAGGTAAAGTGCCTGTAATAGGATCCAAATCAAATCACTTTCACTTCAGCCAGCTTTTGCTGCGAAGCCAAGGATTCCCCAGGGAGACTCAATACAGAGAAACACCTGCAGATGCAGGCTGAGGCCTGGAGAGGAGATGGAACACGACAGGCCCCGCGTGCCTGCAGCCTCTCCTTAGTTACAAGACAGTCACCTCAGGCATAATGACCTCGGGCAGGCTCTATAAACTTGTGCCTCAGAGGCAAAGCCAGGATGTGGCTCTCACCCTCCCGGACCCATCCTGGAGCCACACATTGGCCGACGATTCACGGAACCACAGCTACAGTCCCGTGTACCTTTCCCGAAGCGTTTGCTTTTGCTGGGGTGGCGGTGGCATGGCTTTCCGCTGGTTCTTTGAGCAGTCCACCCTCAAGTTAAAAATTACCTGGATGTATTTCTCATGCTTTAGAAATAAGAAAGGCCAAAAGAGATTGAATTGAACATAATTCAGCCGGGCAGGGAAGAGGTGGGAAAAGCCGAGATCTTTCCTTTGGGCATTTCTGCACAAATCTTGCACATGTATCTCTCCTGCTGCGTTTCCCAGATGGTTGGGGGCCAAGGTTCTTTAGAGTGAAGCCCTTTCTATATGGGAGTCTATCAGTGCACACGTATTTTGTGGACTGCCCCCCATGCACATTACTAGTTCAACAGCAGTCTATACATTTGTGATTGAACCATGCTTCTCTTCTGAGCTGAGAGTCTGACACAGACTTGGCAGAAAGATCTGAAAGTCGATGCCTACTTATGTGCCAGGATCTGAAGATTTCAGCCACCCAGACTAATTGATAGTTCTGGTAAGCAAGTCATCGGATAAGCAAAAAGAGCAACTGTCTTCCTTTCACAGACCTATTACAAAAATCATGGGGGAAAGTCTCAATGCAAAGGGTTCAGAGGAAAAGTCCACCCACAGGAGACTTCTCTTCAGTATTCCTTGGTGGGTTTTGCCCTTGACCTTCATCCGAGAAGTAGGAAAAAGAGTCCAGTAATAATAGAACCAGAAGTGGAATCAAAGATGCTGAGTTGGGTAGAGGCTTGATCACTGCACTATACACCTGAAGCTGAAGTTGTCTAATAATGTATGTCAACTATAATTGAATATATATATATATATATACATACACACATATATATATATAGTCACGTGATATGGAGTATAGTGTGGGGGTAGAGTCAATGGAATTGTAATAGATAAGTATGATATGGGGGGAGTGGGGTGGAAGATTGGGGAAGGAGAGTTGTCATTTTGAGGGGTAAAAAGTATAACTATTGCACTGTGTTGTACACCTGAAACTAATAAAAAAACAACAACAAAAAAACAAACAAAAAATCCCCAAAAAAACAAAGATGCTGAGTTGGCATTGATGTTTCACCCTTACCAGCCATGTGACTGTGCCCATTTCAGTGTTTCTGAACCTTGAATTCCTCATCCACGAACGGAATGCCTCCTCAGACACAGTCATGAGTGTTACATGAGCCCTGGTATGTGGAAGCACTTTATTATTTCTAAATCAATACACTGATACAAGAAATTACAAATTTCCTAACAGTGTTATGTGATCAAAATCAAAAAGGGCAAAACAAAGAACATCTGCTGAATTTAAAAGGATTGTGATTTGAGACAGGGGTCCCTTCTCAGAAGTGCTTGTGCCCAGTTCCACAGGGAGGCTGGCCATTCACCAGTGTGTCAGTCGGTCCCACTGTGGCCAGCACCGGGCAATGTCACATGTCACTAATGTCAGTGGGAGCGACAGTCACCGTGTGGTCATCCAGGACCAACTCTTAGTCCCTAGGACAACTGAGGCTGTGGGAACAGGTGGAAGCAACTGGCAGTACCTGTAGTGTGCAGGTGAGCCTGAGAGTTATGGCTGCAGAAGGAGGTGGTGTCCAGGTTTCTTGTAGGAAGAAAAGAGGAAGCATTCTCAGTAGAACACTTCCTCCAGGGAGGACACCATTAGCAGAATTTATGTCCAGATTTCTGCATGATCTCAGGCCCCTTAAATTATAAGATAGATCTCCGTAAGAAAAATAGTTTCACGGTGAATGTGGCTATAAGGGAAAAACTGGGTTGCTGTTCACATTGACACAGCTGTTTCCTTTAGAGCCCGTGATGCTCTCTCTTTTTATGTGGCAGCATTCCATCATGGGCTTTCAAATGAGAGGAGGGTGTGCTGTGAGTCTGGTGAGGTCAGAACCGTGTTGCATTATATACGACAGGGTGATGTAGGCACATATTGTACCAATGGCTCCCTGAGGCCAGGACAGGTCCGGCTTGGCATAATTCACTCTTTTCCAAGAAGGACTTTCATTACAGATGGAACTAGCTCTAGTTTAATATGCACAGCTTTGGAAGCTATTTCATACAGCTATATCGAGAAAATTATGTGGTCTAGTTTGAGGTTTGGAAATTCAGATCCCTTTATTCTGTCCATTCGACAAATGTCTGTTGAGTGCCCAGAGGTCCTAGGCAGAGCACTGGGGACACGCAGCACAAGGCCTGCTTGTTTCTGTGCTGTGTGTTCAGGGTTGGGGAGATACGAGGGCGATTAGGTTTTACATGAGTTGATATGTGCACGGAACACACCTGATGAAGAAGAGACCAGGAGAACCAGGGCCAGACTCTACCTGGCAGAAGGCCTCGGAGAAGAGGCGGGGCTTGAGTGAAGATGGGCAGATGATGGGGAGGTAGGGCAGAAAGCTGCCAGATGCATAGGGCACATGGGGAAGGCAGCTCCAGGAAGAGAAAGCAGCAAGTGGAAGGTTATGGAGGCGAGAAAGCAAGTAATGAACACCTTGAGTGTGTGCACACTTGTGAGTTCGTCACAAATGCCTACAGCAATGGGTAGACACACATGCTGCTACAAAACTGACTTAAATTCTCTATTTAAGGAGGCACGAACTCCAGGAGCCTGTGACTTTAAAATAGCTAAGGTGTGTGTGGGGAACAGTCACCAAGAAAAGCAGACCCAGGGGGACTGCCTTGTGGTCCCCACAGGCCGATATTCCTTCCTGTGTCCCCTTGTCCCCATTTGCTGAGCACTCCTCCAGTCTTTATGTCATTTTGTTAAATGATTCTAGCTGTTTTATACAGAGCTTTTAAAAATACATCATTTAAAAAAACTGTCTGAACAAAATTTTCGAAACTTTTTAAAAGCAAGCGATAGCTGATAGTCATAATCACAGAATTTGACTCCAGAAAGATAGCCTCTGAGGTCTGTCATTTCTATGATGACACATATTATGTAGAAGAGTCCATTTATGACTGTTATGTATCCATATATATGCATACATGTCCCATTCGATATTCTTGGGGTAATCTGCTATATTGATGATTATAAAATAGCTACCATTTATTGAACACGTATAAATGTCAGGGATTCTGAGTGCCTGGCATGAATCATTTCAATTAGTATTAGCTATGTTAGGGTGCAATGTGCCACCATGAATCCATGGGCTGCACAGATGTCCCTCTTTCTAACTCGACTTTCAAAGAGAAAATGTATACTCCTGTTTGAAGGTAGAATTATCCTGCTTAATTCTTTCTAATAAACATTTAGATAATATGTAGATGCCTGAATCTGTATTCATGCTCTTTTCCACAGAAATATTGGTATTATTTTCATTTTATGGGTCTAGAGAATCAAGCTACTGGATTTGAACTTGATGTTGGACATGCCTTTTGAGAAATGTAGGAATCCCTTCTTTTAGGCATGTAGCATGTAGAGTCACTCCAGCAGTTTCATTTATAAGAAGCTTAAGGGTTGAATATGAGGAGAGAAAAAAATAATCTCCAAAGCCCACTATAAAGTAGTTATTTTCTTGGATTTTTATAATCTTTTGGCAAAAAGCTTAATGTTTGGTTTAAATACACTGCTGGCAAAGGAGAGAGCTTGTATTTTGTTCCATAGTAGCCAGGTATGGATCACTTAAAGTAAAATATCATTATATCTGAAAAACACTGAATTGTACCTGTCCTTTATGATATTTCCGGAAAGACAATTCCATATTGTGGGTCTTTTAGGGATAAATAGAAACATTCTCCACATCACAATACCCACTGTACCACTTATATCATTAGGAAATTATAGTGGGGACTGCAAATTTTTGACTAATTAGGTTTCTGGGATAATAAGAGCTTTTTAATAAGGTACATATCATTTACAATATTGCTAATGAAATGTGAAAGCGATTCAGTACCCGGTAAGATAATGGCTAACTTGCTTTAATTGTTAACATTTTTTCTTGCCTTCAGTGACACAGTCATTATTTCACAGTCACCACTTATCATGAAATCCAAGAGGATTAATGGTTTCACTTATACTGGCGAAAATGTTTAAGCTGTCCCGATTATCAGTGCAGTTGGAAAGAATAATGGTTATTTGTCATCGCGTTTAGCAGGAGAATGAATTGTCCCCTGGATAGTGGTGCCATTAACCCTTTGAGGAAGTGGTTATAGAGTTTATGGCAGAGCTGAGAATGCCAAGACCTAGGACTGGGCGTTTGTTTGAATGTGGTTTATTTTCATCCACAGCCATCTAAAACAATTGTATCCTGTCCTGGCAGAATGGGAAACAAACAGCTTTGCTTGCTACACAATTTTGGATATCTGAAATTAAAACTAGGTTGCAACCGATCTATTCTCGCGATGAATGAGCAAACCTGCTACATTATGATCAAGAGAAATGTGAATCCTGGAAAAGGAAAAAAAAAGATTTGTAAATTTCTTGCTCCTTACCTCTTCTTCTGTTAAAGAAATAGAACAAAAATGTGGAAATCATGGACCCTCATGGTTTCTCACCCCAATCCTGATTATGTTGTAATTCTAATGCTACATTTTAATAGACCCGATGTCCACTTCAAAAATTCTCATCATACCTACCTTAAAATGTAATAATTAAGGAAAGTCCCTCAATTCTTAAAGTACAGCATAGGGAATATAGTCCATAATATTGTAATAACTATGTAAGGCGTCAGATGGTACTACACTTATTGGGCTGATCCCTTCATAAGTTATATAAATGTCTGATCACTATGTTGTACACCTGAAACTAACATAATGTTGTATGCCAATTCTAATTGGAAACATTTTAAAAGTTAAAAAATCGTGTGACCTGCAAAAAAATTTTTTAAGACTAAAATTATGCTTGTTGGGGATGAAGACTGATAAGTCTGTGCTTAGGAATCCAGCCTTGGATTTAGTAAAAATTTAAGTGTCCAAATAGCCACCTGCTGCATTACGTCTAAACTGCTGGCTGCAAGGTGATGGCTTCAGCCAGGGCTTACACGGTAAAACGAAATGACGGGATCACACACACATACACAAAAATGCAGGGCTATATTCAGAAAAATCAATATTTGACTTCAGGAAAATTAACAGGCTCCCTCCCTTTCTGGATGATGGCATGGTTGGAATGTAATAAAATGCCTCTCCTATCAGGTCACCTGGCAGACCAACCAATGCAGGAAATGGCCCTTCACTGGCCTTCTGGCTGAGGCATCAGGGGCAGCTCTAATTCACAAAACGAAGTGCAGCCGTTAATGCCTATGCTTCTCCAGGGGTCACTCAGGACAGACCTGGGGGTGGCGCTGGGCAGGGTGCCAGCAACAGCAAGAAAAACAAAGCATGTTTTAGGAGATGTAGCTTGGCTGTTTTATCTTGTTACAGAGAATACAGTGTCCTGTCTCCTCAAAAGCGGCCATAGCTCAGCCCGGTCAGGCAGTGTGAGGGTGGCTCTCAGTCCAGGATGGTGAGAAATCTGTTCCCTAAAGACAGAGAGTTCTGGAGAGTTTTATTGCTTTTAAAAGCCTCCAATTTTAAAAGGAGACAGCAAAAAGGAAACCACCATCCCTTCCAGCAGGGCCCATGCCTGCCAACAGTTTTCTTTACAAAAGCTAACTCGGTCCCTGACACATTTCTGAACCAAGTTTCAAAATGGGGCGGGACATTTCTGGGAGTAAAGTGCAGGCGATTGAGGTGTGAATAGAAATTATGTTATTTAACATTATAGGGAAAAAATTGCCTCCTCGGGTGCCTTCCATCCTTGGAATCAAGATGGTCGGTGTATGGAAGCTTCTAGCATCATCACTATCATTATGTGTGATCTGTCGACAAATGGGTGTTTCTGGGAGGTGGGAAACAAGGCAATTTCTACAGGGGTCCCATGAGGCATACAGAAACCACACACCCCAGCCATCTGCAGATGTGAGAGGTCACGGGCAACAGCTGCCAGAAGATAAAAAGACAGAGGAAAGAAAAGAAAAAAAATGAATAAAACAGGGAAAGAAAGACAGGAAGAGAAAAAAGGAAGGAAGAAAGAAATACTGCATCGTGTTTGAAAGGTCCGAGTACGTGGATACAGGCACAGAGCTGCATCTGTGGCTGAGGAAATTACAGAGGGAATTTCGCCAGCGGATGCAATTCAGTTTCTGAGGGACACAAGGAGATTAGGGTCCCCTCCGCAGGCTGGTGTCTTTGTTTCCATCACACTGCGTTTTCTGAGTTCCCTCACTTCATTTGGTGAGAGCGACTCTGGTGGAAAATGAGGCAGTGTGCTAAGGGTGATGACTTCTCAGGAAGCCAGCGGCTGCAAAATACCCCACAAAACACCCATGAGCCTTTCATTCCTTCGTGATGGAGTTCAGCACCTTCTAAGTCAAAAAACAAAATGGTGCCATTGCCTTTTCCAGCCGGCCGGATGCTGGATTTCAAAACAGTCCAGGCTCGGATAAAAATGTAACGCTTATTCCATGTCTCTGAAATAGATGTAAATACTTTAAGTGGGTGAGTAGACACATACGCATCCCCTGCTGCCAGGTGGGAAGGTTAAAGAGGGAGGCCCCGTACCCAAGAAGGTGAGCAAGAGCCTGGAAGTCAGAATGCTGTATAAGTTTGGAAGATCTCCTCCCTTCCTGGTTCCCCCCTTCAAATCCTGTCTCCTGGGCGCAGACGGTGGAGTCAGGAGTGTGTATGTTTTAGTAAGTGTCTAACATGAAAGCAATTGGACAGGGTTTTCTTCTTAAACTCTTCTTTGTGATCCTGAGAAAATTAGATTTTTCATTAATGGGCACATAACAGAGCCTTCAAAATTTTGAACAAAAAAACAGAGAAAAGAAAACAGTGATGTTTACTGGGGTCTAAAAAGGCACTTGGCATCCCTAAAGAAGACTTGATGTTGGAAGGGAGGGATCCCTTAGACCAGGGGTCAGCAAACTGCGGCTCGCGAGCCACCTGCAGCTCTTTGGGTACATTCCATCTCAAAAGTTTGCTGGCCCCTGGAAGAGCAAATCCTGTCCCTCACAACAATTTAAAAACTATTCGAGAGCCATAAATATATTTTTACATAATCACCATTATGTGAATAATATCCTTTAAAAATTTTATTAATGAAACTATGAGAGCTGTATTTTCATTTTCCATTGTACTTCAGAGCCACATGCATGTATCCAAAGAGCCGCTTGTGGCTCGTGAGCCGCAGTTTGCTGACCCCTGGCGGCTCTTCCATCTCAAAAGTTTGCCGACCCCTGCCTTAGCGCAGTCGTAGGGGCCACAGTCGTTACAAACTTGAAGGAAAGTGAATTTTGAGCCACCCTGGTGGTGTGCTAAGGCAGGAGCAGGTTGACGATACTGAATGGCTGCCTGATCCCAGTTTTTATTTTTCTCAATTATAACCACCTCTGCCGTGCCAGCTGGAAGCCAATATCCTGACTTCCCCTCAGTATTTATGATTCTGCAATCACGACTCCCTCCCTCTCCTCCACAGGCCACATTTTTAATTGACATATTCCTGGAAATGTATTAGGTCAATTTCGTGGAGAGGGTGCCAAATGTATGCAAAATTGTAGTTCGTTCATAAAACGATTTCTTAAAATGAGTGTGTGTTTCAATTTCCATTGTTGCTTATACTTGAATCACCAGTGACCTGCACACAAAAAGTCTCCTGTTATTTAGTAATTTAACTTCCGAAATTCCTATCATGTGTCACTCCCTTAACAACTAAACAGGACCATCGTAGATAATGAGGTGTCCTTAACGTGCCTGCATTCGGGAGCAGGGTCATCATGTCACTAAAAATCACACACGCTCGGGTTTGTGAGGCAGCACTAATGAAAAATCAGGGACTGAAATTCCCTTCAAAGACTGGGCTCACCTGGTGACAGAAATAATTGTACTGGGCACTAAAGGGCCATCAAGTGCCCTGATTAAGATGATATATCAGTTCATACCTTGGCGCCTTCAAAAACCAACTGTACTCCCTGTCCCACATAGGCCATTGATAATAGTCAAGACTATTCCCCAAAACTGTTTCTACTGACATGAAAAAATCACCAGGATGATGCCTCAAGAAAGAAAAAAACCTAACAGATATACAGTAATACCTTGGTTTGTGAGCATAATTCGTTCTGGAAACAAACTATTCGTATTGCAAGACATCGCTCTTTTACCATGTTAAAATGTATTAGAAATGTTTGCTCGTCTTGCGGAACCCTTGCAAACCATGTTACTCACAATCCAAGGTTTTACTGTATTTGTCGAAGAAAGCATGAGAGCTTGGTAAGTAGAGAATTAAGGTGAAAACATTGAGCTGAGACTCTTGCTGACGTATCTACCCCCGTTTGTTCAACTTTTGATACCCTTCATAATTTTATCTGACATTTTTTGGGGGTACTTATTTGTGTATGCATAAGTTCAA
Source organism: Hipposideros armiger (assembly GCF_001890085.2). Taxonomy (NCBI): domain Eukaryota; kingdom Metazoa; phylum Chordata; class Mammalia; order Chiroptera; family Hipposideridae; genus Hipposideros; species Hipposideros armiger. Next base: position 2,968,393 of record NW_017731385.1, read on the forward strand.
CTCATCTAATCTGCATAATAACCCTACAGGGTAAAAATGATTATGGCCGCCATTTTACAGTTACCACCCAAGCACAGAGAGGTTAAGTAAGTTGCCCAGCGTGACACAGCTGGAAGTGGAAGGAGCAACACTTCGTTTCAGATAACCTGACCCAGTGCCCATGTGCCTGAACGTTTGTTGGTGCTGCCTCCTCAATATATCCTACATGGCAAACAGCAATGTTACACATGCTTTTACTCTCAGGAACTGGGGAGGTGTCGGTAAGACTAACCAGAGGTCATCTCTGGATCATAAGTTTTATTTACTTGCTTTTTCAAAGAAATAAATTATCTGATTGGTTTTTAGATAGAGAGGATGCATGTTTTGTGGAAAGGATTAATGACTAGATAACATAGACTTGGGATGAGCAAGACAAATTCTTTCTCTTAAACGTACCAGGCAAATGACCTTGGGGAAGGTATTTTGCCACTCTAAACCCAGTTTCTTCATCTGTAAAATAATGAAACGCTCACTTTTCCGAGTTGCTGGGACATGGTGGATGGCTCAAGCCAGTTTTCAATATATTATTGTTTTGTCATTGATGTCGTTTTTGCTGTTGAATTACTTGGCTTCCATGAACTAAGGACAATTTGCTCAGCTTTATTCAGATCTCATGTTATTCTACATGTCTTTGTTTTGCGAACTCAAAAAAAAAATACAGTAAGACCTTGGATTGCGAGTAACTTGGTTTGCGAGTGTTCCGCAAGACAAGCAAACATTTCTAATACATTTTAATGTGGCTTAAGAGCGATGGCTTGCAATATGAGTAGTTTGTTTTTGGAACGAATTATGCTCGCAAACCAAGGTATTACTGTAGTTAAAATTTTTGATGTTCGCAATTGTCATAATGCCTGTAAGAAAGTATTTTTGAAAATTTTTCCATTTGTTTTTATTTCTAAGGCAATTATAAAGAGGCATTAAACCTTGAGGATTAACCACAATATATTGGAGATATTGCTTTACTAGTTACAATTTTGCTAGATTCCCCCCACCCCCATTATGAAGCTTCTAAGAACTGTTAAGTCTGGTAGACAGAATAATTAAAGCAAATAGATAAAGCCACACACACAAACTGACTTAGCAGTTTACTGCAGAAGATTAAAATTCAGTTACATTTTATATATTTTGTCTATCACTCAATTTAGCCAGAAACTGGAGAAGATGGTAATTAAAATGCACCAACCCATGTCAAATCACATGTTTACATTCCTTTGGAAATTTAATGGTGATAACTCTTGTGTTTCTATAAGACGCACTTCTCCACCATGTTCTAGATGGTGCAGAAACTCTAGTTCTTAACTAAACTTCCTCATGAGATGTGCTGAAATGACTATCAACATATTATTCTGTGTGTGTGCCCAACACAGACCTACAGCTGTTGTCATGTCTCCTAAAATTGTCCTCATGTAAAACTTCAACTGACAGATCAGCAAAGAGGAAAATAATTCAGTCTGAAGTGAGGTCTTAGGCCCCCAGACTCAGCTTATTTTTGAGGTATAGGAGGGGCTCCACCACAAGTGTCAGCTTACATGTGGTTATCCTGGGCCTTTGGGGGTTCGTCCAAACTGCTTTCTCTTTTTGGCAATTCATGTCCAGGACTGTTGTCCCAAAATAGGGGTCTAGGGAAGATGGTGGAAATGCACTGGAGAATGAAAGTGAGCAAGGCCTCAGATAGAAATGGGAAAGGAGCAAGGTCACAACACTGGTTTCCTTGTAAGACAGAGCAGAAGAAATAGCTTTGGATTCCTTCTGTTTTTTATTGTTAAAGTGACTGCATTGTTCTGGTTTAGTTCAAATTAGCAGATAAATTCTACCCCAAGGTTAACTGATGAACACACACAGAATTAGCACCCCCACCATCTGTCCATTTATGCTGATGACCTACTTACCTACCCAGGATTATAAAACTCTGCAAACGTAGTAAGTGATTTCTTCCAATCAATAGTAGTATTAATTCTGTATTGATCATTGCAATTCAGTTCCCAAATGGGATCTTTCCCATTGGTGCTAGGTTACCTAATTTCTTCCAAGATATGTGAGGAGTTAGGATATGTTTTACTATGGTTCAACTGGTTATTTCTGGATGCTATGCTTCAGGGCAGAGGTGCCATAATCTTTAAAAAATTAAAATTATGAACATCATGGATAGTTACTGAAAAATAATGTTGCAAGGTTTATAAGGGGTCTGACTCTAAAAACCAACCAAGTTTTAAACTATTGATAAGCTTGTTGTAGAAACTGTGTGACACAGCAGTAAAATAATCTGATTGATTTAGACAGATCTGGGTTCAATTTCTAATAGTAGGTGATGTAGGGTAAATAAATGGAGACATTAAATCTTCAGTTCCCTAGGTATTATGGTAAATATTACAGCTTGCTTGGGGTTGGCCATTGGGGATTACATGAGATAATTTGGATAGTATGTCTGGTCCACAGTTTGGAACTCAATAGATGGTAACAATGTCATTGGATATATCATAAGGCAAATAAGTAAGTCACAGCCAGGCTCCTAGCAAACCCCTTCCTGCATCATGCATCTTCCCACAACATGGGATAAAGTGGAACTATCAAGACCTCTGCACACTAGGAAGCTCATTACCAGAACAGCACGCTTAGTTGTGGGTCAGCAGATAAGTGCTCTG
>NW_017731385.1:2971303-3017116 GCF_001890085.2 Hipposideros armiger
ACACACACACACACACACACACACACACACACACACACACACACACCCCTACCTTCTAAGGTTCCTCCCACAAAATACTGCCATCATTGAGGCATCTAATAATATACCAACCCGAGCTGTTGGTTGACTGTTATTCTCTGTGCAACTCTGGCCAGACGTGCTTGTGCATGGTCACCACCCCACATTTAGCATATTATCATTGATTTCATTGTTCTCGAAAGTGCTCAGAGTTGCGGAGTATGGAAAGTGCCAGGGCACCCCTGGTGCAATTCAGTTTAGCCAAATATCAGACATCCACACAGTGGAAATGGGATGCGAGTGAAGAATCTGATCCAACTGCCTACTGCTGTAATGGACTCAACAGAGCCAGCCCATGTCATTAGCCCTATAAACAGTTGCATTTACAACAATAAAACTGAAAACCATGGAAATTAAAAGCTGTTCAGAATTTCTCTGGTGTGCATTTATCTTTGAAGAAGTATGTGTACGCTCTCAACAAATTTTTTAATCTCTTTGGTAAACGGGCATCACCGCCACCTGTGTCAGCAGTGCCTTCTATATCAAGTGGCGATTGAATGTGAACGAGGTGACATGAAGGCAGGATACAGTGAGGTGATGAACTAACTGAACAGTTCAGTGCATGAATTCAGTGTTAATTTAACGACATGGCAGCCAGCTTCTGAACTGTAATCTAGGGTTATATCTGGCAACTGGAAGTTATTTGGGGAATACTGTAAATAACATATTCAGTGTCCTACAGAATTATGCAGCTTCAATAACTGTTAGCCTGAAAGTTCAATCTGTGGTTTCTTAATAGTATTTCTCCTCAGTGACCGTACTGTTTGATGGACAAGTGCCCCCCAATAGTGTTCGGTTGATTAGTGGGCCCCTGTCAGACACGCAGAAAGCATTGTGCAGAGGTGACCTTTTTACTGACCACTCCCACCTCCATCACCATTAAGATGAGGTGTTGAGCGTGTCTTCTGTGCATTCCCATGTCAACTGTAAAGGACCGGATTGTCTTTCTATCTCTGATGAGATGCCACTGTACCACTTAACCAAAAATTGAGAGAATGTATTACGAGGTTAAAGAGCAGAGTTCAGAGGTTATTAAAATTCTCATTAAGAGATGTTTCTATGCACTGACTATAGGTGAATTAATCGATATTTCTGTCTGAAAATGATCTGGCTTAGGAAAGATGGCTTTAATTGGAGAGATGCTATTCACCGAGAAGGAGCATTTATGGGTTTTCGTGGCAGCGGCCCTCCTCGGTTACGTGGCTTGTAGCAAGATGTGCTATGACAATTGAGATGACACAGACTCTGACATTTTAGGTGTCCCTAGAGTAAGCAAGTTGGAGAATATTTAGGATTGGTCTAGAGCTCCTCAAATCCCAAACTGGGACTTGTGGCTTGATACACACATAAATATATAGAGAGGCAAGGATCATATGCAAGGTTTACTCTTGTTACATTAATTCCATGTTACTCCTGAATGAGAGGGGACACCAAACTCTTTGGTTTTCTAGTATATCATAGAAATTATCTACCTTTAATACGGAGGACCACTTTGGCAGACACATATTCAATTATTAAATTACAAAAAGGAAAGAAAAAAGGAAAGGTGAAAATAACCATAAACTTCACTACTATCCAAAGAGGGGCATGAGAGAGTCTAACACACTTTGCTTTCCCTGGAATTTTAACTACCAAACATTATTTTAAATCAAATTTCTATGAAGAGTGTGTCAGTCTATTTAAGGGGTCAACATGATATAATCTCTCACTTATATATGCATAACTCTGTATATAAAAAGAAATATAATTAGAAAATAATCATAAATACTTTAAAAAACCTAAATGATTTAGGAGACTCATGTGTCATATTAACATTGATTTTCACATCCTGACATTGCAAACAGAAGAGAAATTGTGACTTTCTGAATCTATAGAAATTCAATAATGGCCACATACATTTAAGTCAGTTAAAAAGCCAACAATTTGGTCTGGGTTTAAAAGTTTAAGATTATAAATAATAAACAATAATGTTGCTTACTGAGACCTTGACTCAATTCATCAATAGGTTTCCAAAAAAGCTGAAAAAAAATCTGTCCTCATAAGAAACGCCTCACTGGGAAACGCTAACAATAAGGAATTCTACAGTGGTTTACAGCCCATTGGACATTTAATCCCCAAAGCACAATTCCTGTGTTCACATTGCTTAATTAATAATTAAGAAGTATTTATTTATTTTTCATCCATCCTCCCACCTTTCTGCTTTTGGTAACCATCAGCATGTTCTCTGTATCTACAGGTCTGATTCTGTTTTGTTTTGCTTACTTATTTTTTTTTTAGATTCCACATATAAGTGAAATCATATCGTTGTTTGTCTTTGTCTGACTTATTTAGCTTAGCATACTACCCTCTAGGTCCAACTATGTTGTCACACATGGCTAAATTTCATTCTTTATTGAATAACACACACACACACACACACACACAAATCTTCTTTATCCATTCATCTATTGATGGACATCTAGGTTGCTTCCATATCTTGGCTATTATTAGTAATGCTGCAATGGCCATAGGCGTGCATATATTTTCTCAAATTAGTGTTTTTGTTTTCTTCAGGTAAATACCCAGAAGTGAGATTGCTGGGTCGTCTGGCTGCTCTATTTTTAATTTTTTGAAGAATCTCCATAGTGGTGGCACTAATTTACAATCCCACCAATAGTGAATAAAGGTTCCCTTTTCTCCACATCTCCCCACATTTTGTATGTTTATTATTTGTTAAGGAAAAAGAAACACAAAAATATTGTTTTTATAAGTTATCAATGCAGTCACAATGTAAAAAGAAAAGGCAAACAGCACAATATAAAGATGTCCTTAAGCAGTTCTTTGTTTGTATCTGGATTCGGAATATGGCCTGCACATCTGTAATCTCTTAATAACCCTGTCTCTTCATTGGTGCAGCCCTTGGCCTTATCTAGGTAAGTGTGTCTCCACCTGGTCCACTGACTGTTTTACTCCTACTGATAACAGCACAGATAGTCACATAGAAAGCAAGTCCTAGGGAGCTCTCCTCTCCCCAAGTTTTACACTTTGGTCAGAGTGTCTGTGTTGTGATAAACAGATTTAATATTTCTATTCTCAGTATTTTTATTACCAGGAAGGGAGAAATAATACGTATCTAAGACTTCAGAATTCAGTGACAATTATAAAACCACGAGGACTCCTGAGTGAGTGAGACGCATGTTGTCAGCTATGGTGTCCAGGAAAACAGAAGATGCTAGAAGGGGTGAGTCTTCAAAATCAGCTTTAAGCTAATTGCTTAATTACTAATGGAGGTATTTCTGTAGTTTTATATTTTAAGACTCCTTTTTTTAATATAAATTGTATAGGAAATCCTTACTACTAATGAAATATTTGTAGAACTACATAGTAAAATGGAGAACAGTATCACAAACACTGGTGATTCATGTATTACTTTAGCCCGAAAATTTTACACCTAATGATGACTCTATAAATAAATTGATGTTTCATTTAATCACCAGTTTTGGTGAAGTCTTTCTTGCCTGGTGTGGTTGCACAATAATGTACTACATTTGAATTCTGAATTACCATTAACATTAGAGAAAGATCCAGAAAGGTGATTTGGGTCCAGAGAAGCACAAACACTCCAACATTGCCAGGAAATGCGTGCAGCGTGGAGTTTTTAAAGCTGTTTTCATGCCTTCCTAAGTGAGGAGTAAAGCATTCCTCCAGCACCCATGGCCTCCTTCACCAGGCTGCTCTATGGAGTCATAAGCTGAATATAAAAACTTGAAGATTAGTCTCAACTCTTACAAGAGATGAAAGATACATTTTTGTTATGGAAAAAAAATGAGAGGAACATTCTGAATACAATCATAAACTAGATGAAAAATGAAACTGTAGGTTGTAGCCACCGAGTAATGGCTTGCTTTGAATATATAAACAGAATAGATAGGAGGCTGGCTCTCTGCCTTACCAGCTCCGGTTTCCATGAAGACTTGCTTTTACACAGCTCCATAAATACTGCTAGTATCAGGGAAAGAACATGACTGGATCACACAGACCAGTGTCGTGGAAATGCAATCTGGGGTGATCTTATGTGCAAACCACGAGGAAATCATTTGGAGCTGACCTCACATTTCCCACAGCCTGAGTCCTAAACTCTCTAGTGCATCGCGTTGAAATCCGGAGACCTCGGAAATGCCAGATTTAGTTCTCAGAAGAAATCCTATTTAGCAAACAGAATGAATGAATGAATGAAGACAGGAAGCCAAAACACATGCCTGGTCTGCCTGTGTGTGATGCCTATTTACATGTAGGGACCTTACAGTCAGCCCAAGCCTGCTTCTCTTCAGAACATCAAGGTGGTTAACACAAGAGAATAGGGCTCTTTCCGTTGGCATCTATCACCAGCTAGAAGGTGCTTCCTGAGCAGCGATTACACACATGCTGTGGGACAATCGTAAGGGCCAGAGCCAGGGAGCTGGTGACACTGACACGGAGATTCACAATCTCAGCGTCCTTGGGCGGCAACTGAGCAGGGTGAGGGGTGTCACGGGGCTGAAACCCATGCCCAAGCGCTGACCTCCCTTCTGCTGAAGTGGATTTGTCCTGTCACTTGCAGCAAGGACCTCATCATGTGTCAGGAGCACCCCATGCCTTTCGTGCTAATTCCCATGACATCCTCTGTGTCTCGCTGTAGGATTCTGTGAACAGGTCCTTCAAGGCGCGGAGAGAACAAAAGACTCCTCGGCACATCTGAAGAGGGCAGCTTGTGTGTGTCTGAATGTGGGGTCAGGGTTTGAAAAGGGCTGAGAACCTCCTACCTTGCACTAAAAGGTTTTCAATATACAGAGACACATTTTTTTTAAGATGCAGTCCTATAAGCCATGTTCGGCGCCATTCATTTGTGTATTCAGTTCAATGGCATCCAAATCAACTGGTTCTCGATGGGATGAATGCAGAAAACATTTCTAAGATGTCATTTTCACTCTCCTATTTTCTTCTCTCTGAAAAACTATAAATTAGCCACCATGGATCTGAACTTTGCTGATAGGTCAGAGGTTTCGGATGAGAAACAGAGGACGACATTCAGGAAATTACCATCCCAGAGTAATTCATACGTAAAACCCCCTGAGTGGTAAAAATTCCCTGCAGAAAAATTTTTTAGCTATTTTTCAAGAATAAAGATTGTAGTGCAGTGATACAGGAGTCATGTGAATGTTGGTTGGAAGAGTATTTTCTGCAGCTCACTTCATGTATATATGAAATCACTGTAGCAACTGTTTAATTGGTATATCCATGAAGACTCAGATCTAAAGAGGAAATAAAGGTGTGTGTGTGTGTGTGTGCATGTGCGAGAGAGAGAGAGAGAGAGAGAGAGAGAGAGAGAGAGAGAGAGAGAGAGAGAACATTGTGCTCTCATTGCTTGGAAGAGGCTAAGGGCTCATTTGAATTGTGATTGCCAGACAAACTGCAGGTATATATCACATAACTTTATTTAACTATAAAAATAATATGAGGAATCCAGGGGAAATCTATAATCATATCAGGACTAATATTTGCAATATTATAAACTCAGCACTCTTTCTTAGCACCAGTGATAAACACCTGATGCAGCATAGTTAGCCATTCTCATGGTTGGGGCTGAAAACTTGAACCCTATTAAAGTGACAGTCTCAGAAGGTTCTTAGTAGATAACCACTGCAATAATTTTATAATGCAATTTTAAAAAATCTAAGTCATTTAATAGCTTTATACTTTCCACTGCACAATATAAACATTACTAATATTTTGGTGATAATCACATTTAATTGATAGTTAATTATTAATTATTGGTAATTTAAATAATTCATCAAATTCAACAATTTAAAGTGAGTTTACTCATTTTAAATATCTAGCAACTTAGCCCATCGAACTCATCTAATCACATGAGGAGTGACTGACAGAGTCCTCTCCTATGTGCCCTGACACCGTGCTAAGCAGACCCCACAGGTCATTGCTAAACCTTGCAAAACCACATTATATATGTACTACTAACCTTATTTGGTAGAAAAACAACCGAAGCTCAGAGAAGTTGAGTAACTTGCACAAGGGCACACAGCTAGAAAGCTGAGTATCCCAGTCTTGACTTCCTTCCAATATCATACAGCAAATCCGGTTTTACGTACCTTACAGTGACAATACAATTTACAGATCGATGTTTAAATAAGAAGTGAAAACTACCAGTTATAAGCACAGTCACCAGGATGTAAAGTACAGAGAGAGAATATAGTCAATAATATCGTAATAACTATGTATGGTGTCAGGTGGGGACTAGACTTAGTCAGAGGGATCACTTTGTAAGTCATATAATCTCTAACCACTATGTTGTACACCTGAAACTAATATAATATTGTATGTCAACTGTATATGAGAAAAAAAACAAATTTAAAGGATTTAATCCTGTACAACATTAAATACAATACTCCATACAGAAGCACTCGTGTCTAGATTCCGGCTTGGTTATTCCACCAGGGAGCAGACAGGGTGCTCATGTGTGAAGGCAGTTCCTATGAGGGTCTGAGGTTACAGGAACCCTTAGCTGTGCCCACCCAACGTGGAGAGCAATGACTATCATGGCTGTGTAATCCTACTGGTGGTTCTTATTAGTGGCCCAGAGATGTACCCACATGACATCAGCAGTTGATTCTGATAAATATATGCCCATTAGGACTATGTGTTGGAATGAAATTTGCCTACTGTCAATTTGGTAGTACGTTTTGTAATCAAAATGGGCACTGCCATGGTTGCCTAGTAATTCATGTCACTGTAAAGATATCAAACTACTTTTGAAATAGTTTGTGTTTGGCCAAACCCAGGACTGGTTTGGCCAAACTCTAGCTCTCTTAATTCTTGAGCCCACATGTACTTTAAGGAATATTCAATCCACAAGTTTCTGATGTGTTTTCGTTTAACTCACCAAACCGTTGCCTTAAAGAAATTATAATGATGTCCAAAAGGCCTTTAAACATAATTTTACAAGTGCTTTTCCTTTTAAAATGCTATTTTCCTTTTTTAATTTTAATTTTTATTAAAGTTTATTGGGGTGACAATGGTTAGTAAAGTTACATAGGTTTCAGGTGTACAATTCTGTAATACATCATCTATAGCTCACATTCTGTGTTCACCACGCAGAGTCAGTTCTCCTTCCATCACCATATATATATTTGACCCCCTTTACCCTCATCTACCACCCCCCACCCCCTTACACTCTGGTAGCCACTAAACTATTATCTGTGTCTATGAGTTTTCCAAGAAGAGCCAATGAAGCACAAGAAAAGACTATGTGTTACATGATAATATTAAAACCCTACAATGGACCCCAACCATGGATCTCATTACCAATTGCCACAATTACTACTGAAATTAGAAATGCTGCCATATATTGAAATACATGAATGCCATTTTAAATGCATACTAAAAACTCCAGTATACTAAATGCATACTAAAACCTCTGGTAGATTACTGGTTAAACGTAACACTGGTAGCAGAACAGACATTGTACCTTTATAGAATCAACTCAACTACAGTCCTTCAAATCAACTCATTCTCAGCACAATTAGATCTAAGCAACAATAGGGAAGAGGTGTACATGCCCAATTCAGGAGATCTGTCTACCCCGGTGCCACTTTCAGGTCTGTGCTGGGCTTCCATCTGCATCAAAGTGATTCTTATTCATACATGGGGCATGGTCTAACTATTTAGTTTTCAGGAAATGCCTTTAATCTGGTGTAGATTTTAAAAATGAACTTGTTAAAGTAACCATAGCACTTTTCAAACCATAAGAAAACAATTTCTGGCCTCATCAGCTCCAGGACCGTGTTATGTTGTCTTTGGGAGGGGAGGGAGTTTTAGAGAATATATGATGTATTAGAGAGTGAATGATTATTCACAGCCATGAGGCCAGCCCATGTTTCAATAAGACAAATGGCCTTGGAGTGTTCCGGTGGCAACCAATGATAACTCATGATCCCGAGACAGAGTGGGTGAAAATTACAGAGAATTGATGAAAATCAGGAGCAAGAGGACAAATGGCTTTAAAGAGAGGAATCTGTGATTATTATTTCCTAAGCTTTCAGTTTGATAGAGCTTGAATCTATTTCCTTTGAAAAATCTATAGAGCCGTAGCCACTATATGTCAGTGTGAAAATGGCTGCATTTGTTTCTTGCCAATGGCAAATGATTAACTCCTCAGGATGGATGTAGGAATCAGCCCCCGAGGGAAGATGCATTTCCAAGGAGATGGCTCATGTGGTTTACAGTCTTCCCATCGGTCAAGCGCATACACGGATTCCTAAGGGTGCAGCTCACATCAGTCCTTCCTACGCTGTTGCTGAAGCAGTCGAGTTCCATATAGTTTAATGAAACGCACACATTTGTTTCAGAGCTAGGAGTGATTTACTAAATAATAGAATAATAACTGGTGTTTTATATTGGTTTGTTTTGGATTTGTTATTGTAATAAATTTATTTGGAAATGAGAAAGGACACTAAAAACCCACGTAGGATTCACAATACCCTGTGTATATGTGTGAGTGATTGCAAACAGTGCTGAAGGGCTGAGATGAAAGTTTACATGAGTCCACTGTGTAATACAGGTATGTTCCCTGCGATTGCCTAAAAACTGTATTATATATATAGGTGCTTCCTGGGATATGTCACTGGGTCACTTCATTTTGTCACCTCCAAATTAATACTCAGTGCCACTGTCACATTATGTACTTTTCTATGCCTCTATGATTGTCCCTTAAAGGGCAAGAATACGAACACCATTGCCTCCTTGACTTTTGAAAAACTGAAGGAAATACTTACTCTAGCTCTAATTTCTTGGGGTGTTTATATATCATTAGAATCTGAATAATCATCTAATGGAATGTGACAGCCACACATGGTCATTCACAAATGCATTTGTACTTATTATCCTTTAAGTGAGTTGGTAAAAAATAACTTATGTTTCCTAAAGCCCCATCACCCATGAAGGACCTAGTACAGTCCTTCATCCAGGGGGATGTAAAATGACTTTAGATAATTCATCAGAGTTTGGTTTTAATGTAAAAGTTTTAGTGCTCTGCTTGAAGATGTTTGCACTTCTCTGAAGCCATTTGAATTAGACTTTTCAAAAAGGAACTATGAAGCCACCCTGGAAAGGTTTTGAGGGAAAGGTGAAAATTTTCAGGAATGCAAAGAAAATTGTAATGCTAAGCCATGTCCACTGTCTTCCTTTCCACATGACAGAAGCCACGCCCACTGCCCTCTTCATATGACAGAAGCCACGCTCACCGCCCTCCCCATATGACAGAAGCCATGCCCACTGTCCTCCTCTCTATAGCTCCTAGTTCTGTTAAGAGGCAGCTAATGTCCTTGCTTGCTGGTCAAGCCCATCTCAGGGGACATGGGGCCTAGACTGTGGCTTGGGGCAGTTAGCTGGGCCTTCCCAGACACCCCAAATAATCCAGTGAGCAAAGCTTATTTCAAGACAGATATGCCGATATCTGAGAAGTAAGACTGCCCTCAGAGTCACATCGCAGTCCCTTCAGATATGCCTGAGTCAGGCCAAAGCGAGAATTTCGAGAATGCTTTGCTGCCCTTCAATTCCTCCGCATTACCAGAGGATGGAGTCAGCACCCTCTCTGACCTCAGCTGTCGATAACCAGACCTGGAATCTTATCACTGCAGTAACTTTCTTCTCTGTGGCATCACTGTGCAATGAACACACTTGTTTCTGCACTCATCAGAGAAGTACAGTTACAACTTTGTGCGCCTTATCTTTCTAGACTGTGAGCATCTTGAATCCTGGTCTGCATTTTCTTTTATCCCCAAAAATGTTATTATGAAAAATTAGAATGAAAAAATTGAAAGAATTTTACAACGAATACCTATATACCCTAAACAGGTTCTACTTTTAATATTTTATTGCACTTAATCTGTCACATTATCTATGCATCTATTCATCTTTCCTGCCACCCATCAATTCATCTGGTTGTTTTCATGCATTTCAAAGTTTAGTTCCTGATCAATAAACTTCACAGTTCATTATACATAAAACTGGAGTTTAATATTTGTTTCAGGTTCTTTGAGATAAAATTGCATATATCCAAACCCACAAATCTTAAGTATACTCTTTGATGAGTTCTAACTAATACACTCCCCTGTGCAAATCAAACGCCTATGATACAGAATATTATTATCAGAGAAATTCTCCTCGTACCACTTCCTATCACCTTTAGAGTGAGCCACTATTCTTCTTTTTTCTCCCCCTGAAATACTTTTTGTTTTCCTTTCAGTTCCAGGGTTTCATCCAAGAACTCTAATGTCTCTCTTTGTTCATTTCCTATTTTTGAGACATATCCATGTTGCAAAAAGTTTTTGTTTTTTCCCCCCTTTTTGGAGAGGAATGTTGAGTGGTATAACATTGTGTGTATATGTACCAGTTTGTTTATGCATTCTCCTACTAGTGGGCACCTAAACTGGTTTTTGGTTATTGCCCATAAAGCTGATATTAACTTCTTAAAAAGTTTTCTCATGATTATCTGTCTTTTCTCTTGGATAAATAACTATGAATGGGAACGTTGGGCATAAGGTAGATAGGTGTGTAGCTTTAAAAAAAACTGCAAGAATTTTTTCAAAGTGGTTCTATGGTTTTACTCCTAACAATAATAATTGAGAGTTCTAATTGTTCAACATACTGTCCATAATTTGATGTTGTCACTGTTGTTTAAAATTTGGCAACATGGTGGGTGTGTACTGCAATCTTTTTTATAGTTTTAATTTGAAATTTCCTGATGACTTATGACGTTGAGCACATTTCCATTTTCTTGCTACTTAATTCACATACTTTTCCTTATCAGGTAACTGTTAACATTTTTTTTGCCTGTTTTTATTTGAATATTGCCTTCTTATTATTGATTTACAACCATAAAATATGCCCCCAAGAGCATGTTTTCTCAGATATGTTTTGCAAATATTTTCCTCAAGCTTTAACTACTGATTCATTTTCTTAATGGTGCCTTTGAAGGGCAGAATGTTTTTTTAACTGTGATGAAATCTAAATCATGATTTTTTTTCTTTCATGTTCATTGCTTTCTGTGTCATAAGAAAATTTTGCCTGTACTCAAGTCACAGGGTAGTCTGGATGCCTATACGAATATACAAAATAGACATGAAGAGAAAACTTGTTAATAAAAAAAGGACATTTTTATAAAGATAAAAGTGTCACCCATCAGAAAGATATAATTATAAACATATATGTACCTAACAAAAGAGACCCAAAATACACAAAGCTAAACTGACTGAATTGAAGGGAAAGATAGGCAATTGAACATTAATAGTTGGAGACTAAAGAACCCCACTTTTAATGATGGATAGAACAATTATGCAGCAGATAAACAGAAAACAGAAAACTTGAGCAATGCTATAAATCAACCAGACATCGTGGACATCCACAGCACATTCCATACATCAGAAACAGACTATTCTTAGGTAGATGTGGAATATTCTCCAAAATAGACCAATGTTAGGCCACAAAATATCTCAATACATTTAAAAAGTCAGAATCATACAAAGTTTGTTTTCTGATTACAACGCAATGAAATTAGGAATCAATGACAAGGAAATTTGAGACTTCTTAAATATGTGAAAATTAAACAACTTTCTTTTCAATAACAAATGAGTCAAAGAAGAAATCACAAGGGGAATTAGAAAACATTTTGAGATGAATGAAAAGCACAGCATACAAATTTACAAAACTCAGCTAAAGCAGTGTTTAAAGGTGAATTTATGCCTGTAAACACCTATATTTACAAAGAAGAAAAACTCTCATCAACTTAACATTCCACTTTAGGAAATTAGAAAAATAAGAGCAAACTAAGAGCAAGAAAGCAGAAGGAAGGACATAATAAAGATTAAAGTGGAAATTAATAAGACAGAATAGAAAAGTAATAAACAAAATAAAAAATTAGGTTTTTGAAACTATTTTCAAATCATCAGAATTGATAAAACTTTATACTTACCAAGGAAAAAATAAAGTCATTTTAAATTACTAAATCAGAAATAAAAGGTGGACATCATAATAAAAGGTGGACATCACTACCAATTCATAGAAATAAAAATAATTATAAGAGAGTACTGTGAATAATTTGTACCAATAAATTACATACCTAAATGAAATGGACAAGTTCCTAGAAAGACAACTACCAAAATTGACGTATGAAGGAATAGAAAATATAAACAGACCTTTAAAAAGCAAATGTACTGAATAATTTAAAAACTTCTCATAAAAAAAAGGCCAGGCACAAATGACTTCAGTGGTGAATTCTACCAAATGTTTACAAATGCTTGACAAATTCTTCCCCAAAACAGATGATGGCACACTTCCTAACTCAGTCTATGAATTAATTATCCTAGTTATACTTTTGCCTAAACTGAAATGCCAAGGTAATTTTGAAAAAGAGCTAACCTGGAGTATTCACATATTATTTGAAACATGTCAATGATTTTTTTAGTCTCACTGTCTCTGTTATCTTGGCTGGGTGTTCAGCCATGACTTAATCTTTATGGGTGAAATTAATTTGACCACAACAAAACGAAACAAAACAAAACCAAACCCTTAGAAAATACCTGAGGGCTTCTGGTCAAGATGGCAGAGTAGGTAAACATCCTTTCCTACTCTCAGGACAACCTCAAAACAACTAAACTACAAAACAACCATCATCACCTGAAGTCTAGCTGAACTGAAGCTACTGCAACTATAGAACTACAGACATACAGAGGAAGTCATGTCGAGACTGGTAAGAGTGGCAGAGACACAGAACCAGCTGGTCCCATGCCCACGTGTAACCACTGAAAATCAGGAGCGATATTTCGGCTGCAGAGATTTGCCCCCCAAGAGTGAAGGGTCCCAGTGCCACACGAGGCTCCCCACCCCAGAGCAGGGGAGAGAAGTCCCCATAACTTCTGGCTGTGAAAACCAGAGGAATGGTGGCTGAGTAAGACGCAGGGTGGCTGGAGTCCCAGGTGCTCCTTCTAAAGACACTGCACATGAACTTACCTGTTGATGGACTTGCTCTCTCTGAGTTCCAGTACTGGAGCAGCTGCTCGAAAGGTGACAAGGATACACAGGGAGGAACTGAATTGTCTGCCTTCAGGGTGAGGGTTGGAAGGAAAGCTTTCTCTCAGACAGAAGTGCTGGCGGAGGCCTTTTTTCCTCTGTTGAGCTCACCCCCAACCCAGTATGCAGACACAGGCTGCTGCCCAATCTGCATCTCCATCAAGGTGACTGACACTGTTGGCTCTGCCCTGGTGATTCTGAGACCACACCCCACCCGACTAGTAAGCCCACCCAAGCCGCTTCCAGTGGCTTTTCCATAGAAATGGCCTGTCTTTGTTCATGCTGTAGACTTTCCTAAAATCTCTCAAAAATTCACAAACCCCAAACAAGCACTATCTGGCCTCGGTGTGCCCATACCTCTGGCTAAACAGCCCCAAGCCTCGTACTACCTGCAGTGAGCCTCAGTTTGCAGCTTAGCCTTTCCCAGGGGCCTCAAAGCCCAGCACAAGTGGCGATCAACTGCAGGTTACCTTGTGGCTCATACCAAGTGGCCCAGGGTAGGGTACAGGCAGCAGCTGACCTTGACCTGCATCAGAGCCCCTCCCAAGAGGCCACAGACACACCTGGTGACCAGCTTCAGACCATACCAGCGCACCACCCAACCACCTGCACAAATGACACACCCAAAGGGCAGACTAGTCAGGCACCAGAAACCTGCTAAAGCGAATCCTGCTCCAGAGTCCACCCCTGAACAACAGCTCCTCCATTGTAGTCACGGCCAGTCCTCACAGCCAATCAGCTTGAGTATCAATCCCTCCCACTGACATGCTAATGGCAACCAAGGCTCCACTACAACAGGAGTGCACATACAACCCACACAAGGGACACTCCTGGAGCACCCGGCTCAGGTGATCAGGGAGACTGTGCCACTGGGCCACATAGGGCACCTACTACGTAAGGCCACTCTATCAAGAATAGGAGACATAGCATCCCTACCTAATACATAGAAACAAACCAGGGTGGCAGCCAAAATGGGGAGACAAAGAAATGTGTCCCAAATAAAAGAACAGAACAAAACTCCAGAAAAAGAACCAAACAAAATGGAGACAAGCAATCTACCAGATGCAGAGTTCAAAACACTGGTTATAAGAAAAAGCAAGAAAGAGAGCTTAGTATCATTTTCTCTGCCTTTGTGTATCACTCGTCTCACTCATCATCCTGTCCTCGTGTCTGTTTATAAGCTCTCACTTAAGTAGGCAAACAGCGAAGAGAAAGACTGCTGACAGCAGCAGCAGGTGTGATGCTATCCAAACCCTCCCCACAGTTCCATGTTCCAATGTATGCCCATATCACATCGTGTGCAGAGCAGTACCTGTTAGGTTGCAATAAGCTCTGTGCGTCTTACCCGTTCTTTTCAACTTAGCTCCATGTTGAGCACATAGGCCTCCCTACTTGGATGTTTGATCAAAGCTCTTACTTACCAGGGAACGGAATGACTCCCACTGGGGTAGGGTAGCCACCGAGATTGCTGCTAAATTGCCACCGCTTTCACCAAATCACCTTCCAGATAACATCTCTCCAGTCTGCCACCTAGAGAAGATATTAAGCAAGGAAGCAGAGTGAGTCAGCGTATCTCATTGGGGGCCAGGTCACCAGGCCTGATGCAGTGAACTGAATTCATCTGTCAAGCCTGGAGGCTTTCTGGAAGGCAGTGCTGTGAAGGGACCTGATATCCTAAGCCCAGGCTTGCCGACTGTAAAAACGCTTTTCCCTGCAGCAAATGTGAATGTGTCTGTCAAACGTGACCACATCTACGAAATGACTCAAATTATGCTTATAATTTTTGGTACTTTAAAAAGTATAATTAATACAATTTTAAGACTGTAAAAGGCACCATATTTGAGGGTGAAAGCTTATTTTGTGAGCTTAACTGTAATCAACCAGCTTGACTCTGACGCCCATTCATAAATGTAAAAGCTTCAGAAAACAGTTAATAACAACCATATTTTACATGCCCAGATTACAAAACATTGGATATATAATTAAAACTTAGGACATCATTGCAAAAATGATTTAAAATGACACCAGTTTTCGGGACCAACATTGTAGCTCACACAAAAAAGTCTGGTTTGAGTAATCAGCAGTGTTCAAATATTAGATTGAGTCTTGTTCTGCATTAGCAAATTAGTAACTATTCTTTTGAATGACAGATGCTATGTACTAAATGTATGCTCTCTTGAATGTGTTATTCAGTATATAAACATGGTGTATTTAGTACGAGGGCAATCAAACACACGAATGTGACCCTCTGTGAACATTCTAATATTTAAATTACTTTGACGCTGCAAGATTCTAAAACAGAAACTGGAAAAAGGGATTTGGCATTAGATAAGATCTGGTTTCTAATAAAGGCATACTACTTTTACACCATCTTGTTTGAACCTTTTTGAGTCTCAGGTTCCGCATTTTTGAAATGGTATCATACTTCCTTCGCTGGGTTGTTAGGAAAATTAGATGAGTGTGTACATACAGTACTTGGCGATGATAAGCACTCAACAATTTTGGCTTCCTTGTCCATAGCTTTGCAACATTAGCTTCTTAAGAAGGGCTGCTTCAATATATTTTGCTCAATAACTATAAAAATTGTTTGTACCTTTGTTAGTTTCAAAGCTTAAAGGAACAGTGTCTATTTTTCTTCTAAAGTGTGCGCATGCACACACATACCCAAACATTTAAAACTCTTCCCCACTTTTATCAATCCACTTTTCTTTAAGGTTTATCTTTGCCTTAATTCATTCTTACTCCAGGTATCTGCTTCCATCATTTAGAAGACACGCTCTTTGGTTTTCTAATTTTATTTGAAATGAAAGAAAACACAACTGTTATGAACTTGTACCATAAATAGAATTCAAGAATCATATATGGTTTAATAAATCCCCTCTAACATGCCTTAACTAGAAATATTCACAAGAAATATAGTGACAGTGTTTCAATAGGAAAATATTGTGTGGAGATTACAAATAACTTCTGTAGTTACATTTGCATCTCTCACTAATACGTGTAAGCTAAGGACAGTGAATGTCATAGGAAAAAAAATACTAGTTACCAGTGGATGCTCTAGAGTCCAGATGCCTGGCTCCTCCACTCACTACTTGTTTGACCTTCAGTAAATTTAATTAACTTCTAATGCCTTAGTTTCCTCTTCCCTTAAAGGGAATAATAATAGCACCTACCCTTTGGAGTTGTTTGAAGATTAAATGAGATGGTGACATAAAGAACTTAGAAGGGCTGGGGCTAAATTTGTTAGCTGTTCTTCAAGTTATTATTCTACCCCTTCAATGTAAAAACAAAGAAAAACAACAACCCCCCCCCCAAAAAAAAACCCTATGAATCTTCTCTCTCAGACATACCAATAGTCACAAACAAACCAACAAACAAAATAAACTCAATCATTTGAAATGTAAAATTTGGTTCTCCATGATTTTGTTTAGTTAGAGTAAGTCGCTTTACTCTAAATTCAAAATAAGGTGGCAGAGAGCAGAACAAGAAAGAACTTAAAACTCTTAAACTTTTATGTGGCTAAATGCAACTCTAATTTACTGGCAGATATTAAAGGGCATACTAACTTAGATTATTAAATAAGCATTTAACTATGATTTAGATTTAATAAAACAATTATGCACATTAACTTATGATTGATCATTATTAAATGTATAATTAGGGAGATTGAATAACCAAGGAAAAGATAAAAGTCTTTCATTAATCTATTGTACATTCTCAATATGTAAAATTCTAATAATCATTGGCATATAATATAATTATGAAGTTATAAATATAAATTAGATTACTGAAAGGTAGATTTAAAATTCTTACACATTTTATCTAGTTACTATAAATTTGATTATGGATAAATAGCTAAACTATAATATGGCATTTTAGGGTAAAGCTTTTCTGACTAAAAACCTGGGTTTCTAATCTCAAGATGTTTAATTTTACAATGCTTGAGCAGTGAATAATAAAAATTAGAGAAGAAGACAAAAAATGTAATTCATACAGTGTGGCTAAAGTTGAGTTTATATACACAAAGAGAAAAACTTTGGAAAGATAAGATTTGCTGTAAGTCTAAAACAGTCTCATCAAGGTAAATGATCTTAGTTTTATGAATGTTCCTGGTGGCTTACTCCCTTTGATAAGAACAACTTCCTCATTATAATTAAACTGATTACATTCCCAATGATATTCTCTGTCACAATCGATCATACCTACGAATAAGGCAGCGTGATCTGTGATGCAGCTTACACCACAGAAAATGTGGGGACAATTTTAATATCTCCTGATCATCAAAGGGCTCCAAAAATACATGCATTTTCTTGTTTGGTACCGAAACCCTCATTTTCTAGTGGCCAAAAAGAACTTTTTAGAAACTATCAGTAAAGAGAAAAAAAACTTCATATTCATTCCAGTTATTTTAATTTCAAATGTTATCTTTTTCATTCATAGGAAATAATTTAAAATTTGGTTTGGGTGAGTAATCTAACTCATAGTTAAAACGCGTAAACAGAATGGGAATAATATATTGGGAAAGTTCCCGCTCTTCACCTAGTAAATCTCAGTTACACAAAGGGATGTGGATGAATCAGTTTTAGCCTGGATGAGAAGTCCTCACTCACTCAGCCACACCAATAGGCCCAGTGGCCTTCAGTGAGAGAAACTGCGGGATGTCACCATTTCTTGTATGGTCCCACAGCTGGGGGTGTAACAGTAGGCGCCACAGTTGTCATGAGTAGTAAATCAAGCAGGTACTTAAAGCTCCTGGCACAGTTATTGGCACATACATTCTGTGTACAATATTGGTTCTAATGTACTTTTTGACCATTCTAGCCCTGCTCTGCTTTATCTTAAGCCTGCAGATGTGGGTTTAATATCCTCTTGATGTGTTATATTTAGGAAATTTTCTTTATATGCTTGAAAGGTTATATTTTTTGGTTTAAGAAGGGTTATCAGTTTCTAGTTTTCTTTTTTCTTTCTTTCTTTCTGTCTTCCCCTCTTCCTTCCTTCCTTCCATCCTTTTTTCCTTATTTTTGTAATGTGTACATCTAAATACTATGTTACCATTTGGTTAAGACTATAGCTTCTGGAATAAACAGACTTAAGTTCACATACCACTATAGCATTTATTAGTTACCTGACCCAGGGAAAACAATTGATCTCTGCAGCTTCAATGTTTTTTTGTTTTGTTTATTTTTCATCTGTCCAATAAACATAATAGAAGTAATGCTCTCAAACGGTTATGAGCACCACTCTGGATAACCCATGTAAACACTCATTGAGTAAACCTTCAGGCAATCTTAGCCATTATTTTTATAGGGTAGCAAAAACAATAAATATATATTAAATCACCTTATTATATTTTACATATATACTGGGGGTGCCAAAAGAAATATATTCAAGTGGACACTTTGGTCAGCATTGCTCAAGCAGTAGTTCGCCGTCATCAGAAGTGTCTGGACACTGATGGAAACCACTTTGAGCACCTCTTGTAATTGCAGAAGTCAAACGTGACTTGTATTCATCTTTTGTTATTGGTCTATATTGAGTGTTACAATTTTAATACAGTTTTCCTTTCTTAAATTGTATATATATGTGTTTTGGCATCTTCTGTAAAAAAAAATATATATATATGTGTGTGTGTATATATATATATATATGTGTATATATATATATGTATATATATGTATGTGTGTGTGTGTGTATATACATATATATATATATATATGACTTTTTGGGGTCTATTTTTAAAATATCTAAAAATGTGGTTCAACATCTCCCACAATAAGTGCATTCTGTTAATTTTTCTTGTATTCCTGAATATGGATTTGTATTTTTGTTCTGTGTTATTTGGCATATGATTGCTTATTGCTTTTTGTTGCCATTGTGGACAGCACCTTATATATAAATAGGAAATTCTTTCCCACTTAGTGACTTCTGATGAAATCATATTTGTAACAATACTAATGCTTTCCTTATTTTTGGTTTGAATTTTTCTATAAAATCTTTGCCTATTTAAAAAAAATTAAAATTTTGTCTTCTGTGCAGTTTCTATAAATATAATTTAGTTTTGGTATCTTTTCATTTGTTTATTTTGTTTTGTTTTGAATGTCTTCTCAGAGCTTTCCTTTGTAGCACTAATATTTTATTGTTATTTTTGGAAGTCTTTTAAATTCTTTAACTGTTTTCTTACTGTACTTTTAGCTTAGTTTTCTAGTCTTTTGGGGAAACTGTTTTTTGATTGGTTTGATATGGGAAATTTTATTCAACTTCTTGGATGACTACCCCTCACCTTAGTATTTTCTTTTTTCGATTTATTTATTTATCTATTATCTATCTACTAAATTTATTGGAGGTTATATTGGTTAGTAAAATTATATATGTTTCAAGTGTACATTCACCATATATTTGACCCCATTTTCCTTCTTCTACCACCCCCCAAAGCAACAAACGAACAAAACAAACAAAAATTCACAGACACAGACAACAGTATTTTCAAGATAACCATCTTATGCCAAATTTGTCTATCATTACTTTTAAGCTTTACAAAGATGTTCTTTAATTTATATTTCTATAAATACAAAAGTTAAAAATATGTTCTTCTAATAAAAATGAGGAATTAGATACATGCTTGTACCCCCACCAATACCCTATGTTCTTTTATTCTTTTTTTCTTCAAAATGTGCCTTTAAGCTCATTTTGTGTTAATCACTGTATGCTTCATAAGCTTTTTAAAAGTATAATGCCTGATTAAAAAAATCTCTGATTAAGATCTCTGATTATTATAAGTTTATAACAAAACTTAACATTGATATCAAGAATTAATTATATTTATATGAATTCAGTTTTGTTTTGTTAAGTGAATTTTATATTGAATTTCTAATTTTAATTTATCACTTGCTTTAATATCTTATTCATACATTATTTTAAAGAGAATACATGAGTTTTATATTTTCTCGACTCTTGCATACTTGAAATTCACAGTAGAAAAGTGGGCCATTTAAAACTATGTTAGATAAAAAATTTCCTCCATGTACATTTATAGGCATGTTTCCAGCCTTTCATCCTTCAATGCTGCAAAAAATGTCCAAGTTTAACCCAATTCACTTTTTGGGAGTTGGTTTATTTGTAAATCAGAGATTGTTGTTTCTTAAGCGTATGACTATAACATTTCCTTAATAAATAAAAATGTAATTGTCCTTTCAATGCATTTATAAAGAGCATGGTATGTTACTTTTATCTTAATACTCTTTTGAATGTTAAGAGGGTACAGTATTTCCCTATGTGTAAGATGCACCCTTTTTCGAAAAATTTGGGGTCTAAAAACTGGGTGCATCTTATACAGTGATTGTAGTTTTTTTTACTTGCATTTCCTGCTTTTTTTGCGCTTGTTTTGCACTCATTGTTGTGGACTTTTTATTTGCATTTCCCGCTTTTTTGTGCTTGTTGTCTTTGCGCTCATTGTTTCGCACTTGTTACCGGTATATGACGGTAGGTTACGTTTTGCCACGTTCTGCCCAGAAATGGCTCAGAAGAGATTTCGTACAGTGCTGAATTCAAGTTAAAAGTGATCCAGTTTGCAAAAGTGAATGGAAATCATGCTGCTGATGTAAGTTTAGTCCTCCTCCAACTGAGAAAACAATCCGAGAATGGCTACTGGAAGAAGAAACCCTACTGAAAACACCACAGCAGAAGAAGGCCATAAGAGGCAATATATGAAGACAGCGATTCATCATCAGACACAGAGGAGGACAAGCTAATGGTTGGGAGTTTTGAGAGTGATGAGGAGTTGTATGAATTTTATGATGAATAAAACTTGAGTTCAATAACTTTATGTAATACATTTTTTTTCAAATTTCGGGCCCCCAAATTAAGGTGCGTCTTATACACAGGGAACTATGGTATATAAAGAAAATTTTCTTTATGCTACTGTGTTTTTATTTGTTTTTTTTCTTCTGTGTCACTCTTCTGAGGGATGCCTAAAATTCTTGAATAATTTTTCATTTTTCTTCCTTCGTGTCTATCTCTTTGCATCTACTTGTTTTGAAGCTCATTATCTGACATCATGTTTAAAGAAAGGTAATAAGGGGAGGAAGTTAACCACATTCCAGCTCTCAAAAAACAGATAGCGACCATTCTCCTGTTTGGTCGAGAGTGTATTCCAGGTCAATTGTCAAACAGTAGGGAGCAAATGACAGTGACTTCTGGTCCGCTGTCAGGCTTACAGCTCTTC
The DNA here is from genome assembly GCF_001890085.2 of Hipposideros armiger. NCBI lineage: Eukaryota > Metazoa > Chordata > Mammalia > Chiroptera > Hipposideridae > Hipposideros > Hipposideros armiger. The sequence goes on from NW_017731385.1 coordinate 2,992,704, forward strand.
TCCACTAAGCAAAGAATGCTGATGCTAACAGCTCTGTTTTGAATCTATTTCCACATTCCTAAAGCTAGTCCCAATTTCTTTCAGACACAGTAATAGCTGATGGGTCACTTCTAGAATTGAGAATTCCTCTGTGATGAAAACAAGCCAATTGCTCAGGAGACAAGTAAAGATATCTGCTATTTAAAACAAAAATATCCCACAAATCCTCAATCCCCCAAATGGTGTTCAATGCATATCCTTCATACTATCCTCCAAATAAATACTTAAAAGGAAACTGGTAGGAATGTTGTTATAATTCTGTATAATACAGGCTTATGACATGCTGTCAGAGTATAAACTCAATCATCTAGTTCACTGAGCTCTCCTGTTCACCAAACCTGAGGGTATATTTTAGAGTATACAAAGAGGTCAACAGACAATGTGTCCAGTACTATGGGATTCTTCTCTAGGCACAGACAATATCTTTTGGTGTCATTTACAGTTTTACATCCTTTATCTTTTTATATATTAATTTCTATGATCTCACTTTTACAAGTCTTTATCCACTGTTTATATTTTTTTCCATTCTTTTAAACCTTTCAACGATCTCTATATTTACGTTTAAGTTGTGCTTCTTACAGGCAGCACATAGATGGGTTTTGCTTCTTTAGAATCTGACATTCTCTGTATTTTAATTGGAGTGTTTAGACAATTTACATGTAATGTAATTATCAGTTTATATGGGTTTAAGCCTGAGTTCTGGCTATTTGTTTGTCCTATTTTTTATTTGTGGCTGTCTTCTTCTTTTCATCCCTTCTTTTGGGTTGAGTATTTTCTTTTTGTTATTTCATTTTATTTTCTCTATTGGCTTATTAGCTGTACTTTTTTTTTTAAAGATTTTATTGGGGAATTGGAGGAGGGGAATAACCTTGGGGAATCAGAGAAGGGGAACAGACAAGTTGCTGTCCTTTTGTTCTTCAGTCTAGTTGTGGAAGGCGTTGTTTCACTGGCCCATGTTGGTATTATCATTGTGCTCTTCCTGGGTGAGGCAGATCAATCGCAGGCCATTGGACGGCCACTCACAGTGGCTCATGGCAGATCACAAAAGTGCACACCTGCTGCCGGCCAACCCCACTGCAGCCTACGCTGTCACCTGCGACTCAGGGCAGCCCAGCTCCAGGTCAAGCTGTTTGTCACCGTCTTAGCTATAGAGGGCACAGCATCACTGGCCCTCTCACTGGCCCTCATGTGGGACCTGAACTGGGGCCCTGCTACTCAGAGCTGGCGTTCCAATGTGCCACTCCTAACCAACGTGCCACTCATGTTGCTATACATCTTTTATTTATTTATTTATTTATTTTTTAGGATATTCTTATCTCTCTGATTTTAAGATTGATTGATTTCTATTGATCTATTTTCAAACCCACTGACTCCTTCATCATTTCTATTGTGCTGTTAAGCACATCCCAGAATATTTTTACTTTGCTGTACTTTTTTTTTTTTAGCTGAGCCATCCTGCCACCTGTTGGCAGCTCAGCGGCAACTCAGCTCGGGATGGACTCGAAGCGCTGTTGCTCAGAGCTCAAACCCTTGAGCGAGCTCTTAACCAACTGAGCCACTCAGCCGGCCCTACTTTACTGTACTTTTTAGTTCTGTAATTTCTATTTTTTTAATAGTTCCTATTTCTCTCCTGGTATTTCATATTTTTTAATTCATTCATGCATATTTGTCAAAACCTCATTAAGTATAGCTATGACAGCTCCTCTAAATTTTTATTTACTGGAAGGACTTCTGGCTATGGCCAAATAAGGAGTTCATTTAATCCTCTTCTAAAACATCAAATATACTGGTGGTTAAAGGAAAGTTATTAGACAAAGAAAGAAAGAAAAACAACAAGAATCTTCAGCAACTGTAAGAAAGCTGGAGTGACCATAGTAATATAAAAATATTATATTGAGATAGGAAATATTACTAGTGAATTGGGAGGACATTTCGTTTTGATAAAGTTTGGTGCATCAGGAAAACATACCAATTACAAAAGATCCTTAAAATATCAAAAGAAATTCTGACAAAATAGAATGAAAATATAGTCACTTCATCATTAATGGTAGACTACTTCAATTACCCAGTCAAAATCATTGATAGAATACCTAGGGATAAAAAACAGGACATTTGACCAACATTACAACCAATCTGACCTGGCTGAAATATACAGAAATCTCTAAAAAGGGATTATAGAATATAAAATTTCCCATGCACAAATGGAACATTTTCTAGAACATACCATATGCTAAACTACAAGACCAGTCTTAATAAATTTAAAAGATTACAATCACACCATGTTTGTTATCTGATTACAATGGAATTAAATTAGAAATAAAAAAAACAGAAAGAAATCTGGAATATCTCCAAACATTTGGAAATTAAACAACAAATATCTAAATAACCCATGGGTCCAAAAAGAAAGCACAAAGAAAAGTAGAAGGTATTTTGAACTGAATGAAAATGAAAGTACAACATATGAAAAATTATGGGATGCAGCTAAGGCAGCACTTAGGCATTTTTAGTTTTAAATGTCTATTTTAGGCAAGAAAAAAAAGTCTCAATTTAACAATCTAAGGTTCCACCTTAAATAATCAGAAAAATAAGAGCAAACTAACCTCAAGGCAGCCCAATTAAAGAGAATAATAAAGATTAGAAGTCAGTGAAGTAAAAAAGAGAAAAATGAAAAAAAAAATCAATGAACTCAGAAGTTGGTTTGTTAAAAAGGTCAACAAAATTGGTAATCCTTAGCCAAACTGACAGAAAATATATAGACATAAATTATCAAAGCCAGAAATAAAAGAATAGACACTATCACTAAACCTGCAAAATTAATATGATTATAAAGAAATATGATGAAAAGCTATATGTACAAAATTAGACAATTTAAGTGAAATAGATATTCCTAGAAATACACAAATTACCAAAATTGAATCATGAAGAAATCAAGATTTGAATAAATTCATAGCCAGTGGAGAAATTGAGTATATAATTAAAAACTTTTCCAAAAAGAAAATTCCAAGCTCATGATTTCTTAGGTGAATACTATAAAATATTGAAAGAATACCAATTTATCAAAACCTCTTTCAAAAAATAGAGGGAAAGGAAAGATGTCCCAACTCATGTTATGAAGTCATTACTCTGAAACAAAGACACCACAAGAAAACTACAATCCAGTATTCCTCATAAACGATGATATGGATCTCTTTAACCAAAATATTTTAAGTGAACTGACTCTAACAACATATAGAAAGCATCAAACATTATGATGAGTGGGGTTTAGTCCAGAAATGCAAGCTTAGATTAACATCCAAAAAACAATTAATGCAATCACCATATTTTTAGAATAAAGAAAAAAAAAAGCAAGCATCATTCAAGTAGATGCAGAAAAAGCACTTCACAAAATTCAACACACATTTATGATTAAATCTCTCAGCTAACTGAGAGTAAAATAGAACTCTCTATTTTCATGAAAAATAACTAAAAACAAAGCAAAACAAAAGAAAAACAAGCAAACAAACAAAACCCAAAAACTTCATGGCTAACATCAAGCTTTATGGTTAAAGACTGAATTCTTTACCCCTAAGAGTGACGACATTGCAGATGTCAACTTTCACCATGTCTATTAAACATTTACCTGGAAATTCAGGTAGGTACAATAAGGAAAAGGAAAAAAAAAAAAGAAAAAGTACAGGCACTGGGTTTGGAAAGGAGAAGTAAAACTTTATTTTAATGTAATCTTCAGGCTTCTGTAGAATTTGACAAGTCGATCCTAAAATTTATACGAAATGAAGAGCACTTAAGATGTCCAAACTAACTTTTAAAAAGATAAACGAAGTTGGAAGAGTTACACTACTTTTGTTAGTTTTCTTTATAACGAACTACCCTAAACTTGGAAGCTTAAAACAAAACCCATTTGGTGTCTCACAGCTCTATACATCAGACGTCCAGGACGGCATTCTCTGCTCGGTGTCTCACAAGAATAAAACTGAGGGGTCATCCATCTTTGTTCTCAACTGGATCTCAGATTCCTCCTCAAAGCTCCTTCTTGTTCTTGGAAAAATTTACCTTTTTCCTGTTGTAGAACCAAAATGCCTGCACCATGTTGGCCATCAGCCAGGGGCAGCTCAGGGCTCCTGGAACCCACGTGCATTTCTTGTCTCGTAGTCATCTCTATCGATAGGAAGCAATACTGTGCCACATCTTTCTCACATGTGACATCTCTCTCAGACATTCTCTTCTGCTGTCTGTCAGAGCAAACCTCTGTATTCTTAAAGCACTCCTGTGACTGGACTCATCCCAGCTGGATGAGCTCCTTTGGATGAATTTAGTCAACTGATTAGTGATCTTAATCACACGTGCAAAATCACTGTTGCTATGTGATGTAATATAATGAAGGTGTGATTTTTTAAAAATCATATTCACAGTCCCAGGAATTATGGCAGGACACCTTGGAACAAGCTATACAGGTATTTCAAAAGTTTTGACTTTCAAATGAATTTGTTAAAGTCAATACATTTTGATAAGTCGTCAACAATATCCCTGAAACATCTCCTTAATGTCAAGATATATACATCTTCTACCTTTTAATTATAAAAGAAGGGATAATATGTAAGATCTTTTAAAGCAGCAGTAGAGATTTATCTTCCTTCACACCAAACTGGGTAGACGTTTAGAAATAAATTACTCCTTAAAGATGCATGGCATTGTTACAATTTTGCTGAAAATGGAGGCACACCAAAAAGCAATATTTTTCTGTTTATTTGCATCAGTGGACTCATCTCAATGATTGACAAAATCATGCAAGTGCCAAGGGAAGAGCGCAGAGCTCTGTTCTGCCTCTTCCACGTACTAGCTGTTCGCCTGCAGGCCCATCGCACCACCATTGGGGCCTCAGCCCTGAGTAAGATGGCAGAGCTGCTTAATGATACAGATACTCTTTAGGACTGGCTTCATGAGAGACTCTCCGATGCTTTAGGTACAGGTAACAACATGTCACAATTTGAACGGGTGTGAGTGACTTCACATGCCTTTTATTCGTTGTGTCCTTATCATTTATTGTTCAAACTGGGACAGCTTTGAGAGTGAAAGTTGGTGCTGTTATAATTATGCTGGAACAACAGGCTTGAATAAGACTGCTTCATGCTAACCGGAACCTCTGGTTACCTGCCCATCAAACTAACTAATAGAATGGTAAAATAACAACAATAATAGCTTTAATAACACTGGGAAAAGCTATGAGCATTTAGTAGAAAATTGCCAAGATTTCCCGTTTTGGTGGTGAGTTAATTTCAAAATTGGGTAACAGTTTTCAGAGACGTTTTTTCCTATCAGCTAGACATAGACATATGTGTAGAGTGTGTGCATACACACATGTATATATCTGTGCACCAATGCTTAGTGGGCGTAGCCATGTCTTTTATATGGGTTCCATGGGGGTCAATTGTCTGAATATGTGCTGTACCCCACATCCAGTCCTGCTTTCCTGTAGGTGGTCTACCACCCCTTTTTAAGGGAGTTTTAGTCCAGCTGGTCTTCTAAGGTTTTGTTTTTCTGGAGATTAGTGCAGGAGCACACTTCATTTCCTTAAATAGGATATGTTGCTTTGCTTGGTACCTCACTCCAAACACTTGTGAGAGAGGCGTGGGTTCCCTGGATCAACTTATCAGGTACCACATTATCTTTCCACCAGTGATCCAAATGTGTGACTTCACCTGAGTCCTTCAGTTTCTTCATTTGAGAGACAATGATCCCCTGTCTCATGTGTCTGCCATGCGTTTTAGCTCATACAAGTGATTATTAAAAAATAAAAACAGTAAGTGTAAACTTTGTAAAACTGTTTGTTCTCCCAGAGTGCCAACATTGAATCTTGGACCCCAGCATTGTTCACAGTTATGCTGGGGCATTTTAAAAATACTTTTCTGGCTTTAGAATGAACCTAAATTTGGTGAAGATATCTTCTTAATGTGTTCCTCTAAGAATGAAACATAAGTCTGAGCATTTCTATATGACAAAGACACAATTTGTATAATCCCATGCAATATAAAATCTGATCTCTCAATTCTTTTAGAGATGATTCTCCTAAAATTGCCATAAATAGTAAGGACCAAATAACTAAATAATATCTAAAGATAAATATATTTCATGAGACTATTCTGTTAGGAAGAAAGAAGGAAGGAAGGAAGGAAGGAAGGAAGGAAGGAAGGAAGGAAAGAAGGAAGGAAGGAAGGAAGGAAGGAAAGGGGGAAAGGGAGGGAGGGAGAGAGGGAGTGAGACAGGATGAGAACACTTGATAATCATAAATGATAATTAAAACAACAAAGAAAGAAAAGGCACTGTTAAAAAGTGAAACTGAAAGTGCCAGATTAAGTCTTTCCCTATCTTCACATACGCAACCTGGCCCCAGCCATCGCCACAGAGGCCACAGAAGCCATTAGCAAGGAATCAACAGAAAAAGCTTTTGGTTCAGGGGAATTTCAGCTCCTGCTTAATTTCTAGTCACAAGTCCAAGTTGGGGGCATGAGAACCTACAGATGTTCCACTTTAAACGCTATGAAATGATCTCCTGCAAACTGCTTCCCCTCCAGGAATCCCCTCTCAGATGCATATTTAAAAAGACGATGCCTGAATCGCATTATTCCCCAATTATATCTGCTTAAAACAGAAACGCCGTGCACCTGCACACTCACAAAAAGTCCTTCCTTGTCTTCTTGGCGTGATAAATAATTCAAGTGGTATGCTCCAGGGATGGCCAAGAATGAGTTTCCTATCTTGTTGCAGTCAAGATATTTTCCTCATCCGGAGACATCTGAAAAGGTTCCTGAAATATATGTTTATGTATCAATTTGAAATAAAACGAGTATCGTGTGTGTATTGGATTACAAGCTTCTGGAGGATCGGAAAAAAAGTCTTTTTAATTTGTTGTTTAGGGGACACTGTACATTTTGGGTAGCTTTTAATGAAAATCATAAATTCCCGAAGCCCACTGTGACACAGAAACATCGTAAAGTTGCATAGTCATATTTTTCTCTCATCTCAGTAGAGGGGGTACGTAACAAAATAGAGGCCACTTCTGCTATTAGTCAAATGATTGCCCTCTTATCAATTTCAGGGGCTCTCTGCTCCTAGACACCTTGAAATCTACCCTGAAGTCCACAAATGCTGCTATTAGTCTCTTTTTGAAAATAACTTCCCATCGATCAAGCCGAAGAAAAAAACCCGAGTTTTTTCCTACATGAGTCATGCTCACCAGCACAAACCTCCCTGCATAGGAAAACAGTACTAATATAGCAGCACTCTGAAAGTCCATGCGATAAAAGCATGTGTCACCATGTGCAAACTGGGAAATGGAATTGAAAGTAAAATGTGTAATTAAAACGGACATTTCTGAACCGGTTTCTGGCAGCGGCCATCTTGCTGAAAAATTATATTTGTTCCACCAGCAACCTGGGAAAACAGTTCAAGAGACAGCGAGTGCCAGGTTCCATCCAAAAGTAAATGGGGTGAACATCAGAAAGAGAGCTGGGATGCTGATCGTTTGGTGGCTGAGCATGTCCCCAACACAGGTTGCCCTCGTACAGACCGGTCGGAACAAGAAGACCGGCTATGTAGCTGCTTCTAAGTCAATATTAATTATAACAAAGCATCTCCCTCCTTCCAAATAATTGTCCCTTTCACTCGTGTCAGCCAGGTTCCCTTAACAATTGGGCTTTCAGAGGCTATGGTCTTTTTGTGCAGCCCGAAATGTGAGGATGCTCGTCCTCTCCACAGTTATTTCGCCTTTGAGACCCCAGAGATCTTTTTTTTCTCCCCCTCATAAAAGCCACTGATCCCAGATAATCCTCAGGCTTGAGTGGGGATGAGCTCCGCTGACTTTTTCAGTTCAAATGTGAGAACAGAATTTGAAAACGAGATTCTGTCTGGCATCCAAGAGACAGCTTCTCCTCGGTGAAGTCTGCGTGTATTCAGTGGTCAGTCTGATTGTGATGCACCGGGCCTGAATTGGGCAGCTTTGGGCAGCCCATAAGTGTCACAGTCTCAGAAAAATCTCCTTGGAGGAGAATTTCTGTGGCATTTTCTAAAGGACAAGTGCAGGAACTTTTTTTTTTTTTCTGTTGCATCTCTCTCGCTGTCCTCTAAAATCTCAGCTGCCCACAGTGGACCCAAAGCTCCAACAGCATCCGTGTTGTCTTTTTGCCTTCACAAAAAGGCAAAAGTTCCAACTTTTATCCATTTTCCCCCCCAGTGTTATTTAGGCTTACCTGCACTATTTGTGGATTTACCTGCTTGGGAATCCATCCCTAACAGTAAAGGCACAAACCCACAAACAAATACATAAATCAATGATCAGTAACTGTAAAAATCATGAAAAATGTCAATAGCAAGGCATGGGGGGATAAAATTCAGAAGACCTGATCACTGTTCTGTAATTCATGATTTGGGTATGAAAACGACTCCCACTGTCTAGCTAGATCCAGCCACCATGACATTTGATCAGTATTTCTTACCTGACCTTGTTTAGCGAGCGCTTTCCTATAATATGTTCTTTATTGCCCAAGGAATGCTCTTTGAATTTACTTTCTTTATGGTGTGATGATAAATCTTCGTGACAACCCTAATGATTCATCTCTTTTGGCACCGGGCAGGAGGATAACCATTTCTATAATGCACACATTTCATTTAGGGTGAAACCACAGGAGATTTATCAATCAGAGCACGGTTTTCAGGCATAGGTTGAATGAACCCTGTCACTGTAACCGTTTCCCCCTCTCCATAAACACATTTAATTTGGGTACCCTTTCTGCCTTAAACAAACCATAATCCTTTAAATAAGAGGTTGTTTTTCATTTGTACATGATCAAAACCACTGTATTTTATTCTACTGAGCAACAGATGTAAATTTTAATCTCAGTCATAATATGAAATATTTAGTTAATGGGGAAATATCCACCAGGTTATTTCACATGACTTAAATAAAATACACTGCTTACTTTGAACTCTGATTACGATCTCCTGGGTTTTGCTACTTAATTTTAAAAATAAAAAGGCTACATAATTTAGGGGCGCTAAAATGAAAGTGATCCTCTTATTTATTTGGGGGTTCCCAGTAGCCAGACAGTGGTTAGGCGTTATTGGCCATGTCTTTGGGCTTCAGTCCTAAATTTTAATCTTTCCAGCAAAGTGTTCCTCGTGAGTGGAAAATCCCTCAGCCCTACGAGCTAACTACCTCTCTCCTAAAAGGTTTCTGGGATGGAAACCTCCCCATGGCATCTGATTTTTGTCCATCAGTGGTGTTTGCTTCCATTAAATGCTCCATCTCCATAGCCTTATAAAAACAGAAAACTACACAAGCAGATTACAAGCCCATACAGGAGAAGCCAACGACGGAGGGAAAAAGCCTTCTGCAAAAATATTTTTGAACTTCAGAGGACCAGACCCCTGCTTGGTCTGGGAGCTGGAAGAAATGGAAGATTTTTCTTTCTCTCTCTCTCTCTCTTTTAAACAGACATATGTAGAACATTTGTTTCCGTTTTATTTCTGCTGTCATAATATGATGGTTTTATTCAGTTTTTAAACACGCTTCAGCTGGAAACACTACATCTTTAAATCAGGCAGCTCTGGCGTCTGTGAGAATTCCCTTCCTGCGCTCCCTCACCTTACCCAGGTGCATGTTAAATCAGTATTAATGACAATATCATTCTTGTGCAGTCATCTCCTGCCTGCAATTTGGTTTTAATTACCCGCCACGTTGTCTTTCCCCCTCACTGACAGCCATTAAATAGGGAATGACACCAGAGTCACAGTGCTGGGGAATATTCGCTTCGCCAGATTTCAGGGCCCTCATAAAGCAGGCTGCAGTGCCTCCTAGTGGCGGAGATCCGAAAGGGCCGACGTTGAAATTGCAGATGGTTCACGCACACGCACTTTTCAGGTTAATGTAGAGACGCACTGACTATTTTTAAAGGGTGCGGGGGGGGGGGAAGGAAATTGAAAAAAAATCACTAATTGATTAAGGAAAAGTTGTGATTTGGTAAAGCGTTTTTTCATTGAAATAAAATAAATCGACACGCTCTTTAAGCCTTGTTTGACTGTCTAAAATGGTGGCTCAGAAACAACGAACTTGTTCCATAAAATATTGTAACTGACCAAAGTTCTCGAAGCACATTGTTCCACAAAGGTGAGCTGCAAGTCCTCAGTGAATTAGAACTTCAGATTTATTCTCTTTAGGGCACTATTTTCTCTTATGCAAAAGAAACGGTTTTTCTTTTTCCCTTTCTCTTTCCTATTTTTTCTTTTCCATTTTACAAACTCCTTTATTTTTATATGAGTTCAGAACATTCTCCGGAGCTACGAGTGCATAAATGCATATAAACAGTGTCTCTCTGTGCAATTATGAAGTTCTTAAGAGTTTTTTAAACAAAGTTCTCCCTTACGCAGGAGTTTAAAATTGGAATTGTTTGTCGAAATGTTCAAGGCAGACACTGTACAGATGCTTTGAATTGAAGATGCCCATATAATGGCTATCACATCTTGCATTAAATTTTTTTTTCTTAAAATAAATGTGAGGCCATGTGCATTTCGCAGGAAGGACGTTGGACCTCTTGCACTATAAATTTAAAACATTGCTTATAAACAGTACAGCACAGCACACTTGGAGAGGGAGCACCAGTAAGGGGCCAGATGAGTTTTTACTTTGTGATTCCCCCCCCACACACACACTAATTTTGCCTTGGTTGGAAGGTTGTGGGTCCACGCGTTGCTTTTTCACAGTTTTGGGCCAACTTCTTTCAACAAGCGTAATTACTCATTTTACATGCTGCTAAATGAGAGTCGTAGCTAACGGCTTTAATTAGAATTTTAAGCACACATAGTATATGCAATAACTTGTACATACATTTATTGTGTATGTTTGTACTCGTCTGCTCGTGTTTATAAAAACCCACGCATAAAATAGAGATGCCAGTAATTACAATGCATCTCACTTATTTTCTGTTCTTCAAACCAGAACCGCAATGTTACGCATAAATTCATTTGTGGTTATTGCTCCTTCTTTTGAAGAATAACTCTTCATTTACATCTAAAAAAATAATATGAAACAGAGTATTTTGTTGAAAAAATGGAAGCACCGAATAATAAATTGATGTAATATTAAAATTGGTTAGAACTTGAGCTCAAATTTTCAAAAAGACATGGGAGTAAGAACTTTTTTGCTAAATGAGAAACTTTAAATTGCCTCATAATGCACTGGGATTTTAGTGCATCTGGTAGCTTCACCAAAAGAATAAAAAATATATATTGTCTTTAAAACTTAGAAAATTCACATATAGTTTCAAAGGGAAAATGTGCCCATTTGAATCATGCTTTTCTTGCGAGAGGGTATTTGATCTTGTGAATGTGGCCTGAATGGATTCAATTTATTATTTTAAGGAATATTTTGCATCATTAAATAATATCTAGGGAAATTATTATTCCTTCCAGACCGAAATGGGAAGCTTATAAATGCAAAGATGAAAGCTTAATCTCTGATACGGCTTATATATATATTGGTTTACAGCTATATTGAGTCCAGTTAGACTGATTTTTTCGTCCCTAATATGAAACTCGATGCTGGGAAATCTGATAAGTGAGTTTCATTTCCCTGGAAATTTATTGCCTCTATAATCCAACTGCAAAGAAATAGCACACGTAAAAACAATGAGGCGTCTGTATGCAAGGCATTAACGAGGGTCACTGTTTTTCTCACTATGGTTCTGCATTAGAAAAAGAGGTATCTGAGTTATTAAGATGACGAGATATGCTATTCCTTTTAGGATCGATCACCATTCTCTTGGCCTGATAGGTGTAATGTGAAATTGGCATGTACCTAAGGCATTTTGGGAGTGGGGCAGATGCTAAGTGCTCCAAGCCCTCTGCCGGGCCAACCCCCACCCCCTCTGGGCCTCTCCCCGAAACATGCGTTACACATTCTCACCTCCACTCTAAGCCTGGTGCTTGATACATTACAGATGGCACGACAGGAGCTAAAGAACTTTTCAGAGCGCACACAGTTATCATTACATTAATTTAACCAGTGACTAAAATGGTTCCCTAATACAAAAGACCCACTGATGGGCATCCTGGGAGTAAGATAACTATGATATTTATGTTGCTGGCTGAGTGTCCTCTGTATACCAGGTACTGTACAGAAGGGACCTTACTTTGTGGTGGGAGCAAGCCATGATAAAGTCCCAAGGATGACACAGAGGGAAGCGGCTTGTCTAAAGCTCGACCACCAGAAAGAACAGAACTGGCCTATGAGGCCTCATCCATCTGCCTGACTATAAAGCCGGTACTTTTCTTTTCACTGAACAGTGATTTGGATTTCAAGAAACTTACACTCTCAGCTGGAATTTGTAAAAAGATGATAAACCATGTGATCCCAGACATAAATGGCAGGTAATATATATAAGCAGGGGTCGAGGCCATCTTGACCAGGAAGAGGGTCATCGTCAGCTCAGACATGACAGGAGAGGATGGAAAGGCACAGTTTCGTTGTGCCAAGATGCTGGAGAAGAGCATTCCTGGGGGGGAGGGGTAAGGTGGTCATCTTGAGAAAGCATGCCCCCACACAAAAATACACATATACGCACACACAGACAGGAAATGGAGGGTAGGTGTGCGTTATTCGGCGAGACAGAATATAAACCAGTTTCACTGAATAATTTTTTTCTTATAAGAAAGCAAGCGTCCCTCCAATTGCTTATGGCTCAAAAGGTTTGGAACATTTGAGTTAAACAAAACCCGGGTTCTTTAATGCAGGACTTTTCAGAGCCTGTAACATGCTAAAGTACAATATGAATAATGTAGAGAAACTGAGAATGTGTATTTCATGAACTAATTTGGCCTCAAATGTTCATTTAATTATTTTTTTAGTCCCTCTCTCAGGGCAAGGCTATATAGTCATGTTGCAGAAAATGTTGCAGCAGGGAGGAAGGTAAATTGAGCTAACGGGCAGGAATCCTTAACTACTTGATCAAGATAGACGTTACCCTGTGGGCAATGAGAAGCCACCAAGGGTCTCTGCAGGGGGGGCCGGTTTCTGCTACAACGTTGATGAGAGCTCCAGCCCCCAAGGCTGAGCCAGCCAGAGTAGCATCTTCTCCAAACACAGCGAGGCCAAACTTGTCAAAACAAATACTTGACGCTTCCTTCTTGGTTTACAGCAAAGCAAGCCTGTGCTTTGCGGTGCAGATTCACTGGACTTGGTCCAAATGCTGTGGTTAGAAATAAGCCACACATTACGGGTTTTATGGAGCACTGAGTTGAGATTTTAATCTCGCTGAGTATTAAGGATAGCAAAGCAAAGGGGTTGGTGCAGCCCACTCAGCGATGCCTCTCTGAGGTTTGGGAGCACAGATGGCATCTCACAAGAGGAAGACAGCAGGAGATGTGAACCCATAGGACAACCTGGGCAGCCTGGGGAATCGGGGGACACTCAGACGTTTGTGGCCCCGATTTTCTACTTACTGTCCTGAGTTCTGAAGGCTCTAGACCCCTCCCCAGAAGACAGTTTTCTAAACACTGCCCATTGTCATGCAGATTTCTAAAAGCGTCCATGAGTACAGCTATATTGGGTTGTCGGAAAAGTCATGACGTATTTTTTTCTATGTTTTTCATTGCAAACATGCATCATGACTTTTCCGACAACCCAATACATACAGCATAGGTTTTTATCTGAATGATGTTATCAGCTAATGAACCACAGTAAAATCTTGTGAGGGAGACGGATGATAAAAGCCAGTGTTTATAGAGCAGGTGCGTGTGCCTGATGCTAGCTCCAGCACTTACAACATATTTATACCTTGAATTCTCAAAAACCTCAGAACAAATACCTTTGTCCTTGTTTCACTGATTCGGAAACGACACCAGAGAGAGGTTAGGGGGCTTGTCAAGATCTTGCAACCAGTTTATGTGGTTAGTTAGTTAGCTAGTTAGGCTCAGTTAGGGTGGGATCAAGTTAGCGAGTGTTCAACTCAGGCAGTCTGGCCAGATCCCTTGCTCTTAACCACTCTGCTGTTCAGCCATGTTCTGATCCAAGGCGCCATTTACAAAGACCACCCTGTCCCTTCCTGCTCAGTAATATAACAGTTATCATAGCTAACAGGTTTACCTATGTACCAAGTGCCATGATAAACCACTTATTAATACATTGTGTATCTCATTTAGTTCTCGCAACTATTCTACAGGACAGACAGACTTACTAACACCACTAGATATGTAAGAAAACTGGCCCACAGAAGGGATGGGACCTATTGGGTTGTCGGAAAAGTCATGACGCATGTTTGCAACGAAAAACATAGAAAAAATATGTCATGACTTTTCTGACAACCCGATATTTAAGCGTGCGCAGCTAGTAAGGGGTAAATTTACAATACAAACCCAGATCTGACTCCAGAGACCGTTGTCATAACCATTTATTCTAATGAACCCTATCTTCTGGAAGTTTGTTACATTAAGTAAGTCAGAGAAGACAATCACAGATTGGATCTTGTATTTGGTGCTTGTCATTTTCTTTCCCCAGTTAAAAAAAATGAGGGAAAATATTTATTCCTCTCAGAACCCAGTGCTTTTGGGAGCTGTATTTATTTTACATAGACTGATGTATCTGTTTTGCATCCATAAAACACAGTATGGACTTTTAAAATAGCCATTTTTATTCTCTTCTTTCAGGAAAAAAAATGTTCTAATGAAACAAAAATCATCCATGAGTGTTTTTCCTGAGAGTCAAACGCTAATGAAGCTCAATTTATAGCATTTTTTTTCCTGTATCGATCAAGGCAATTGGAAGAAAATGGATGTGCAAGAATGATAGGTTATATATAATAATATACTAGTTGACTACTCTAAAAATTGAGAGTCGGAAACACTACAATCAAAATGAAAGATGCTTGCACCCAAATGATTTTGTATGTTGTTATCTTTCTTTGAATAAATCGATTGAATATTTCTTTATAAATTCTTTGCTACAAAAAGGAATGGCTTTTAAGTAAATACTAAGTGTAACTGACTTTTTAAATCAAACATTTAAATCATTCATAATGAGTTCTCTGATGTCCTTTTTTGTCCTTGACAAAATTTTCTCCAAATCACTGGAAATACTCGCATGTGCTTCTCAGATTCTGACTTTCTTGCCTGTGATAAGGATACAGCCCTAAGTCATTATTTCCTAATAAAACACTATCAGTAAGTGACACGTTAATATAGTTTCTGCTCCGCGAACTGTTTAAATTTCAAGTTTGTTTGGAAATCTATTGAATACCTGTAAAGACCTTTCTTTGCTGGAGAACTTATCAGGGTTAGTAATTTTTGTGATTCTGTGAAGGGGGCTCTAGGCGCTTCATTTTAAAAATTGGCTCTGGGGCCGGCCGAGTGGCGCGTTGGTTAAGAGTTGGCTTGGGACGCCAGAGGGCCCCGGTTCGGATCCCACATATGAGGGCCAGTGACACTGCCCTCCACAGCTAAGATGCTGAACAACAGCTCAACCTGGAGCTGGGCTGCCGTGAGTCGCCGGCAACGGCGTGGGCTGCAATCCCCTGCTGCAGTGGGTTGCCATGAGCTACCATGTGTAGCCAGCAGCCAGCGTGAGCGGCCAGCAGCCGCAGTGAGCGGCCGTCCAGAGGCCGGCAACTGATGTGCCTCGCCCGGGAAGAGCACGATGATGGTGCCAGCTTGGGCCAGTGAAGCAACGTCCTCCAGAACTAGACTGAAGAACAAAAGGATAGCAACTTGTCTGTTCCCCTTCCCCTGATTCCCCAGCACTGTTCCCCTCCCCCAATTCCCCAATAAAATCTTTTAAAAAATAATAATAAAATAAAAATTGGCTCTGGAACATTTTTAATGTGAAATATCTCTCTCTCATTTTATTTTATTTTTAAAAGATTTTTTATTGGGGAATTGGGGGGATGGGAACAGTGCTGGGAAATTGGGGGAAGGGGAACAGACAAGTTGCTGTCATTTTGTTCTTCAGTCTAGTTGTGGAGGACCTTGCTTCACTGGCCCAAGTTGGCACCATCATTGCGCTCTTCCCGGGCGAGGCAGATCAGTCGCTGGCTTCTGGATGGCTGCTCACTGCAGCTGCTGGCCGCTCACACTGGCTGCTGGCTACACACGGTAGCCCATAGCAACCCACTGCCACAGGGGCTGCAGCCTACACCTTCGCTGGCGACTCATGGCAACCCAGCTCCAGGTTGACCTGTTGTTCAGCATCTTAGCTGTAGAGGGCAGTGTCATTGGCCCTCATATGTGGGATCCGAACCGGGGCCCTCTGGCGTCCCAAGCCATTCGGCCGGCCTCTCTCTCATTTTTTAATGTGAAATCTCTCTCTCTCTCTCTCTCTCTCTCTCTCTCTCTCTCTCTCTCTGGAAGCTGGTGTAGGTATTGGCAAGAGATTTCTGGAAATTCAGGTTGTTGCAAAGTGTGTGATGGTCTTTATCCTGCAGAAAATGGGGGAATTGTCCATGGTTTTGGGGTAGAGAACTACCATAATCATCCTGTTGTTTTAAGAAAAACCATTCTATTAACATAGGTCGCATTTCAATGGAACAAAACGTGATTATGGTCTGCAGGGTAAAAATTCCAGAAATGAGATGTTTCACATTAACAATGGTTTTTGACAAGAAAAGGAACTAAACAACCAAAGACACTGAAATGAGAATCAATAGGGCTTGATGAGTTTGAAGAGTTTAAGGACAACTCATTTTCAAACATGGATGATTAAGAGAATAATACCACCACCCAAAGAAATGGAATGATGGCTTGTGGGGTTGAACACAAAAAAAGAATCCTTTTAATATTGATATTACATGTTGTAAGCACCTTTTGGTTGCAGATTTTCATTGTTCTAGTATCTCTATAATTTACAAATATATATTCAAGGTCATCATGAGGAAATAATGCTATAAGCATTTGTATTTGCTATCTATTGCCATAATTATGTTGTGTAACAAACTACCCCAAAACTTAGTGGCTTAAAAAAAAAACAACATTTATGACTTGTCATGAGTATGTAGGTCAGCTGCAAATTTGTACTGATCTGGGTTGGGCTCATTTGATCTTATTTTTGTCTCACATATGTGTCCGTGGTCAGCTGGGGTCAGCTGTGAGTGGCTCGTCTATACTGGCTTGGACTGCAGTGACCCTGACCTTCACTCGTCTCTCACATCCTTCCATCAGGGTCATCTGAACGTGTCCTCATGACAGCTGCAGAAGACCAAGACAAGGGGTGGAGATGTGGAAGTTTATTTATTTTATTTATTTTTTATTGAGCTAACACTGGTTTATAGAAGTTTCAGGTGAGCAATATTATAAACTGACATGTATGTACAACATCATGCTTATCACCAAAGGCCTAGTTTCCATCCAAAATGGTTCATTGGTGCCCCTTTACCTGTTTCACTTTCCCTCTACACTGCCCCCTCTGGTAGCCACTAATCTGTTGTCTATTTCTATAAGCTTGTGTGTGTTTCATTTGTGTTTTTATATTCCACATAGGAATGAAATAATACAGCATTTGAAGCCTTTGTTTACATGACGTTCGCTACTGTCCCATGAGCATGAGACACACAGCCAAGCCCAGAACCAGTGTGGGAAGACACCATCAAAGAATGTGACATACAGAGGCCTGTTGACAAGAGTGCACTTAATATAGAGGCGTTCAGAGTCCCCTCTGTGGTGTCGCTAAAGAAGATGAGGAATCAGATGGTTCTCGTTACCATAACGTAGCAAAGGGCTCTGGAGTCAACTCGTAGCTTTTCTAGTCCATGGCCACAATCTTATCCTTGAAACCTGGAAAACTGTCCTAATGCTTTTGAATTTCTTCCACTGGTACCCACAAGTCAATACCATAGGCAAACTGCAACAAGACGAAAATACCACTGGAAGCTTTCTCTGCTGATTTTTGCCACCGCAGGTCATTTATATGGTCTTCTGAACACAGACTGTATATTTCCGCTGAAGATTACCTTTACAAGGGTTGCTATGTGTATTTAAGATGCATTTTATTTATTTCAAGTGGTCAGACTATTGTTTTTTCTCTGAAGGTATTTCTTCCTGTAGCATTAGATAAACAACGTTTAGACAATGTACTGTTTAATAAGTATTGGCATTATCTTCACTTTCACTTTATTCCTGAAATATTGGGGGAAATGAATGTCATTTTTAATAATGACCATGGATGGCTTTGAAAAAGCATTTCCACAGCATGTTCAGCTATGGGGGTACCATGTCAACGATATATAAAATTACATTCTGTACTTTTCAGCTTTCACTCAAGTAATAGTTTCAAATGAGCAAATGTCCAACATTACCTCAGGGCCTCCTCTTCTGCACTGCAAGCCCATCCAGGTGTGAGAGGGATGTTGACTTTCTCAGGTTAGAAGAGCCTTCCCGGACATGGGTAATATTACCTTAATTCCCTACTCTTTCTCCTTTTGGTGTTGTTTAAAAGGTTGAATTGCTTTCAAATTTATATTTTTAAAACTTAATGACTTTATTTCCTGAATGCCACTTTTTTTAAGTGCTCATGAGCGTTTCTTATTCAGACAAAATCATTTCTATCTTCCATTTATGTTCTATCAGGAAAAGAAAACCTGTTACCTAGTCATTTTCCCTGTTTTACTGCTTTGTCACACCAATATATATACAGCAGTGTTGAAGACAAAGTAAATCAAATTAATAAGTGTGCTAATAACAGCAACAAAGGAAGCATACTTATGAAAACCTTAACAAAGGGGTGTATATGAACAGATAGGGTAAAAAGGTACATCAGCATTCTGATATCTGATTTTATTATTCTTTCTCTTCTCGTGTGGTTTCCATCTGTGGCTTGTGAAAATTTTCACTGAGGTCCAGTCCACAATAGGGCTAACTGGGCTCTTTAGAAGGACCTGGCCCTCAATGAGCATCCGGGTCCCAGGTATAAGTCTTGGATCCGGTACATCTCCGATCCTGGCCCAGTTCAGCTGTGCTTCCTAGTTTGTAGGTTGGAGGTTTGTTACCTGGCTCTTTGTCAGAGCTCGCTGTCCCCCACTTGGGAGTAGACACAGATGTATCCAGTCAACCAGTTTTGCCCAAACTTAAATCATGATTTTGCCATATCAAGTACCACCTACATTCTTATTTATGTAACAGTTTGCATGTATAATACTGAGTCACTTTTTAAAAATATTTAGGTCTGCTTGAAATAAAATTTTGGCTGACTAATGAAATGGAAAACAACTACTATTCTCTGAACTGGAAAGTAGGTAGCCATAAAAAAATACGGTGAAATCAAAGCCAAGTTTCTAAATGTGACCCATATATACTGTGGCAGGCCTGAGGTCTGAGCTCTAGGTAGGTCTTCATTGGTTTAAAAAGAAAATAAACGATCAAGCATTTAAAAGACAAGCATCAGATGGAGCCTTGCTTCTTGAGATAGCCAGAAAGATGCAAACATCTTTGAAAGGACAATTGCTGTTGACCTCGTGATTTGTCATTCATTCAGGGTTTCACTGGCCATTTCTACGCACTTTCAATAGCGACAGTGTCTGCTTCTACATTTTGGGAAACACTGTGTTAATAGGACGTCAGCCCAAGATGGCAACACTGGCTTTACCTGGTGATGTCTGGGGTCCAGTAGGAGAGGGAGGTGTCAGAAGTGACTCTTCTGCGACTCCATGAACTCTGCCCCTGCCCTACATTCTCCAATACCAGAGTCTAATGTCTCCTTTTTCCCCCACTGTTTTATTTAGAGCCCTCTCCAAGACCTTGTTCCAAGCCCAATAGTCCTTTATGAACTAGCTCAGGATGCTGGCTCTTCACATGTCCCTTAAAGTGACTACTTTGGCTCCGAGAGTTTAGGAACTGCCTGGGCTGAAGCAATTGTGTACAGTATCTGTGATGAGTAAAGTGAATGTTAATTGGTGAGATAGCACACTTCCGCCCTTTTCCCTTTGGCTTCAAGGTTTATTTAGAATTCATGAAGTTGTGTCTGCGCGAGAAAGCTTTGAACCATTAAAGAGAATTATTTAACAAAATTTCTAAAACTGCCCGTGCAAATTGGTTTGTCTTGAAATTCTGAGGCTTTGTAATTTTGCCAACAAGAAAAAAAAGCTTAAAAAAAATGAAAAGCTGGAGGGAGAATATGAATGTAATAAATATTTTATTTTGGTAGCACATCGGGCATTGTTCTCAGTCTCAGGCCTCGCCAGCAGTCAACACAGTAGTAAATTCTAGCACCTGTGGACCTGTTTCAGTAATTTATGGTTTCCATTAGATTCCCATTAGAGATGGGCTGCAATGGTTCACGCAGTTCATGCACCCCAGCCATGAGCAAGGTGGGTTCGAGGGGTTGCTTGCATGTGGGTATTGGGCAGCGTGCAGCCTCATTGCTGCCTTTCTTCCATGGTTGTTGACATCGGGGGCTGCTCAGAACATGGAGGGATGTTCAGACCTCCACCCCTTGGGGTTCCTCTTCTGCCCACAATCTACACTTGTTTCGTTCCTTCATTTCACAGATATTGAGTGAGTGCTTGGTCAGTGCTGGGTCCTGTGTCACTGGGGATACACAGATGCATAGGAGAGGGCCCCTGATGTCAAAGGGTTTCTACCAGAAGAACAATTCACCAAAAATCAGTGCGATTAAGCATTGCATCGTGGTGCTGAGTTCAGCCGCACATACGGAACGAGCAGCTGGTGTGACCAGAGGCTCCAGAAAAGAACGCCTAGGAGAAATACCAAGGAGACAGGAAGAAGGGGTGCTGAAGGCAGGAGGAGGCCGGGGGTTCTCGGCAGGCAAACTGGTGTGAGCAGACTCTCAGAAACAGGAAGCACGATTTCTCCGCACAGGAGGCAGGGGACTCTGGAACATGGGCTGGCCAGACAAGCCAGGAGCTGACGGAGCCATGAGCGTTCCTGGACAGTGCTGGCGGGGCGGACTGTAATGATGCTGATGTTTCTAAACATGACCATGGGATTTGCTCTCGGCGGTTTTGTGTACTTTATCTTTTCCCTAATCTGGTCCAGCTACCTATCAGCCTGGTAGTGGAAGAGAATTAGAGTGAGATGACAAGGAAAGAGTTCATGCTCATTTCTTCACATCTAAAATGGGACTTTTGTCTCCATGACGAGACAGTGGGCATGAAGGCCTGACTTTGTCACAGGGGGTGGGAAGATGTTCCACTCTCGCCCCCTGGAGCAAAGGGCAGCCTGACAGACCTTGTCTTAGAGCTTTACTGGGTGCTCCAAATGCAAGAATTAAGGATGTGGCAGAGGAAATGAAAGTCCCTAACCCATCAGTTCTGAGTCAGGGGACTGTGGGCAGAAGAAAGGGAACAGTAGAAAGTCATTAAATGAGAATATTGGTTCTTACTTCCCTCCTAAACCTTGATGTGTGGGGCAAGGAAAATGGCAGTTTGAATTCAATGCACATGTAGGGTACACATTTGCATGAAAGTACTATAGAAGAAGGTGGCACTTTTCTTTCAGGAGACTTCTCACATGCAGACATTCCTACATGATGTTGGCAACACTGGTGGCAGGAGGTGGTGACAGGAAACAGGTAGGGGGCTCAGCTGAGGGGATGCTCCCGCTCCCTGGACCCCTGTCCTTGGCGTCACAGCACCAGGAGGTGCCTTCGTGTCCCACTGAGGGCAGAGAGAAGACCAAGCTTGCAGGTGGCCCAGTAGAGGCCTGGGCCTGTGGGAAGGGGGCTAGGATGTGGCCTTTGCAACGAGGGCCAGAGGATTGAGGCTGTGGACACAGCACGGGGCTGTGAAAAGCTCAGAGGCACAAATGTCCTCGCAGTGCCCCAGCTAAGCCGTGGGCCACACCAGTCATTCGAGGGCCCAGTAAGAATCCATGGGGCTTCGTCTGACCCTCACTGACCCCGGCTCTTGGCCACCAGGAGGTCACCTAAGTATGATTCCCCTAAATACAATTTTGGAGAGAGCTGAGGAAAGGAGAGAGAAAAAACCTAAGAAACTGAACATTTTACTTAAAATAACTGAGCATGTGCCTAAAGGACGATTGACATTTTTACTTTGGGCTACCTTTGGCTTAAACTAAAATTTGTTATATTTTGACTCTTCTCATTGGATATAGGATCAAAAATAGTTCAATATAAAAAATACTAAAATATAGTATTTTTTAAATATATTTTTAAAATATAGTATCTTTCATATTGCACATCAACCTTGACATAGAATTTTTAATAAGTAAATATGCTGTAAGTCACTAAAATACTAACTCTAGTTTGATTTAGTCTCTTTATCTATAATTTGACAAAGTCTAGGAGGCTGGCCAAAACGAAAAAAGAGACGAAGAATCTAAAATAAGAACAACCCCTTCTGGCATAAAGATGTTCATTTAAAGCATTATTTATAATGGCAAAAAAAACAGCAACAACTGTCTCTAACTTTAGGAAGTTAATAATGTATACCACAGAAAAAACATAAAGTAGAATATTACGCACTTGTTAAAAGTTTTATGAAGGATTTTTAATAGCATTAGAAATTTTGTACTTACATCTTTAATAATATAAGATGCATCTGGAAGTAACTTATTCTTCAATTAAATAAAAGTATGAACATTAGTAGAACTATATAAAAATATTGAATTTGTTGCTGAATGCAGGTTTATGGTTGGTTGTTTTACTCTTCAGTTAAAAAATTTCTTGTAATATAAAGCGCACATGTACTATTTTTATAACGGGAAAACCTAAAAGAAATTCACCTTATATTAAAAAAAATAGTGAAGAAACAGGCAGGAGGAAGAGACACGGCATAAGAGTTCAGCGGAGTGGGTCCTTGGTTCACATTCTTTGACAAACGCTGATAAATGGGGAATCAGGATAAATGGGGAATGACGTCCATGCCTGGCATTGAAACAGACGTGCGTGGACAGACGGCACAAAGACACAGGGAGAAGGTGGCCGAGTGATGCCAAAGGTGGCTGGCAAATCCCAGAAACTAGGAAGACTCAGAGAAAGTTCTAGAGTGTCAAAGGGAACATGTTCCTGTCGACACTCTGGATTTCAGTGTTCCCACCTCCAGAGCTGAGACAATAAATTTGTTGTTTTAAGCCACCCAGTTTGTGGTAATAGTTTGTTATGACAGCCCTAGGAAACAGACAAACTATTATATCTATCTATACCTATACCTATATCTATATCTATATCTATATCTATATCTATATCTATGTAATCTATATCTGTCTATATCTATATAGTCTATATCTATATCTGTCTATATCTTTCTATCTGTAGCTACATGTTATATCTATATCTATAGCTACACCTATACCTAAACCTATACCTATATCTACCTTGTATCATATCTTTGTATTTCTATCTCTATATCTATATCTACATCATCAATACCTACCTACTTTTTACTTCTTGTTCTTTCATTTATTTGAGAATATATGTGAAATAGCAATTTTGTTACATATTCCAATTTTGTGGCACAAGAATTAATGCAGAGAAACCTCAGCCTGTTCTTTAAAACACAAGAAGAAACTCTCTGACAAGCATGCACCCCACACCTAACCTTTCATCTGCTGTGAATAATACCTTTGTAGGGCTGCCGCTTGCGGCTGTGCCTCCCTGAAGCCGCAGCCTTAGTGGCTAAACACTGCTTTAAACTCCAGCTGAACTGTCCTGTGGGACGAGGTTCCCCTCTGGAAGGGGACGATAGGAAGCCCCACTGTGATAATGTCACTCTTCAGGTTGCAGAAAATCACTGCAAAATGCACTTGTACTAAGACATTGTCACAGCAAGACGCATGCCCTGGAGTGGCCCACGGCCTAAATGACAGATCCTAGGAAGCATCCGAATTGAAGCGTGTGGGAAGTGGAATGTCTGTACTTAGATACAGGGAGTTGCCGCCTGCTGTTGTACTGGGAGCTTTTGTTCCTGCGAATCTGATAGACCCGGCTGCATGACTCCCCCAATACACTCATGCTCGCATGCACAGGAAGCGGGAAAGGGTTAGCAAAAACCAAGGAAGTCACACGTTGCTGCCAAACAGCTCTACGAGCTACAGTGACACGGGTAGTTTTTAAAGCGAGTCCCCTGGACAAAAGTACACATCTAGGAAAGAGAATCACTGAGAAGTTGGGGGAGGGAGATGTGCATTATAAATATTTTTATAGATAAAAGGCTACAAGCAAGCCAAAATAGGGGAACAAACCTCAACTGAGTCAAAATGAAAGACCCTACATATCCATCTCATTTGGGTGTTTGTTTTGAAATAGAGAAAGACATAAACATCATATCATTGTAATCACCTTATTGTACTAATGATAGGAAATATACAACTTCATTCATTAGAACAAAAAATACTAAAATGTGGTGTGTGTGTGTGTGTGTGTGTGTGTG
>NW_017731385.1:3017230-3041101 GCF_001890085.2 Hipposideros armiger
GAGAGAGAGAGAGAGAGAGAGAGAGAGAGAGAGAGAGAGAGAGAGAGAGAGTCTGTGTGTGCGCACGTATATACAACTCTGACTTTCCCTTCTCCATTGTTTTCACCTTATCAATATATACCAGGGGTGCCAAAAAAATGTAAACAAGTGGACACTTTGGTCAGCGTTGCCCAAGCAGTAGTTCGCCGTCATCAGAAATGTCTGGATGTTGATGGGAACCACTTTGAGCACCTCTTGTAATTGCAGAAGTCAAACGTGACTTGTACTCATCTTTTGCTATTGGTATATTGTATATTGAGTTTTACAATTTTAATAATTTTTTCCTTTCTTAAAATGTGTATACATTTTTTGACACCTTCTGTATACACACCTAGCCATATAAAGTCAGAGGAAGCATAAATTATTATTGACAGGGAAAGAGTCAGAAACGACACTTGACCTGAGCCTTGAAAGGCAGCTGGGCTTTGCTCATATGGAGAGGAAGGAAAGGGCACATGAGGAATGAGATTAAGGGGGAAGCCCAGGACGTTTGCAGAAACAGAAGGAATTCAATTTGGCCAGAGCAGAGGGCATGGGAAGAGCAGGGGCTGGGGCTGGAAATTCAAATCATGATTATCGTATTCAGAACCGAAAAGGTTTTGAAATTTCTGAAGATTCAGAGTGGCCTCGTCAGAGCATTTTTCCAGGATGGTGGCTCTGCTGGTATATTAGAGGGATAAGAAAGCACAGACCTGGACAAACAGTACAGGCTTTTTTCCATGGGTTCTCACGAATGTAGAACTGCTTGGATCCATCAACACAGTACCACAGAGCATAGTTTCAATGTCCTGAAACCCCCTGTGCTTCCTGCAGACTTTATCCCTGGGTTGGACTTCCAGTCCTTTGGGAACTGAGTATATGGCCACGTGACTTGCTTTGGCCAGAGAAACCTCAGCAATAATGAGATGTGTCACTTCCGAGTAAAATTTAAATAGCTGGTGAGTGAATTCCTGCTGCCTCCTTCTGTCATGGCTCTTGGCTCTGCTCTGAACGCTGGATGCTAATTAACCTGGTTCCTGATGACCTCGACCTAAAATAATGGCCCGCCCACCACGCAACATGAGATGTAACTGTGGTGTGAGTGAGAAGTAACTTGTTTTAGGCCATGGTGATTTTTAATTTATTTATTACTGTGACATAACTTAAATCCATCCTGAGTCACACAAAGTGTGTGAGTGTGTGTGTGTGTGTGTGTGTGTGTGTGTGTGTGTCTAGCATCATGATACCAATAATACGACAGAATGTGAAAGAAATCAGTGTCACAATGTTTGAGCAACCACTGATTCTACAGGCTAAAGGAGCACGTTTTGGAAGTGATTTCAACATCTTGGTCAATTTATGTTTCCTCTTCTTGCTGAGATGAACAATGCTACATAACCCGTGTCTTTGGGGCTATAGACCCAATTTTCTGTCGCTTCCTGGGCATTTCCACCTTGACGTTCTACAGCTTTACTGACACCAACATGTCCCCAAAGAAATATTTCCTTCTCTACATTTGCCATCATTATTAGTCAGTGTCATTCTCAGTCACCACTCACTCAATCCATTATCCCATGACATCTGAACATCTCCTAGAGTAAAGGGATCACCACGCTCTATTATTATGCTCCAAAAGGTCTCAAAACTGATGTAATTTAGACCCTCTTTTTCTTTGTCATGAAATATAGACTTTTTCCCAGTCTTTATATCTCTACCAATAATTCCATATACAAGTAAAACTTTGGATTGCAAGTAACGTGGTTTGCAAGTGTTCCGCAAGACAAGCAAACATTTCTAATACATTTTAACTTGGTAAAAGAGTGATGTCTTGCAATAGGAGTAGTTTGTTTCCAGAACGAATTATGCTTGCAAACCAAGGTATTACTGTACTATGTACATTTTAAAAAACAGACTGTATCATTATCCTACTTAAAAGCTTGCATGTTTTCCCACTGCCTTGAGCATATTAAGCCAACACCTGAGAACAGCGCAGAAGGGACGTCACAATGTGATGTGTTTTCATCATGCACCACCTCCCACCCCCACAGCCCAGGAACAAAGGACGGCAACTGTTCCCATGAAAAGGACATTCGCATCTTCAGGTCCATGCTTCTATCCGCATGAAGTGGGTCCTAAATGTGTTCCTTCCTCCACCTGCCAAATGCTACTTCATCCACAACACACATTCTTTGTGACGACTTTCTTAACTATGACAAGTGGACTGTCACTTCCTCGTGTATGTCCTGCTAGCACAGCATTCACCATTCTTACCGGAACTGTTATCTCATTGTATCGCATTTACTTTTTGATTCATCTTTCTCCCCAGTGAAAAAGTCAGCTGCAGGAGTGATGCGACGCTCATTTTATCTTCTGCCATTGACATAATACCTGACAATAAGCAGGCTCTAAATTAGAGCTCTTTCTTTTTAAAATTAGTCTCCGGTTTTATTTATTGTTTATTCTAACAACTTAAGATTGCAAGGATAGGACAGTAGGTGGAAAGGTAAGAAAGTGACCTTTACAAAAGCTCACACACTGCCTGACCCTTTGCAAGGAAAGAACCAGAAAAAAAAGTTCTAAGTTGGTTCTTTATAAGACGCAGGAAATCAGGACTCTTGCTGAATGCAAGTGAGGTTACAGATAGTTTGCATAATATGATATCTAGGACATAAAATGTCCTAACCCCATGGCAGCCAAGAAAGACTTTTAAAAATGGGGAGCTAAGTTAAGTCCTTGCTTATGGGCAGATATAATTTTCAAATGATCCTTCTAGGAAGCAGATGAAACTTATTCATAATGTAATGCCATAGTGAAGAACTACTGAAAATGAATCACACACAAAACCCCTTAAGGTACAATAATCTAGGGTAAGTATATATTTATCTCGGCCTGCTTTCTCTAACCACAGAATCTTTAATACAGAATCTATAATACTATATGCTAACCGAAGTGTAGGCACATTCCTGGACATCTCGGGGGGGGGGGGGGGAGGCGGGTAGGACAAGTGTCACTCTCTCAGTGACAAAGAGGACAAAACGAAGTCAGAAGATGGGAAATGCTGAAGATATAGAGCAAGCTAGTGACAAACATGGGCAAATCACTTTTTATTCTATTCCTTTTCCTTTCCTCTACATAATGTTATTTGAATAAAAATGAAAACAAAGTTTTTAGAAAATGGTTAGTTTTAAAAAAAAAAACTTTGGGTTTTATCTATGCTCTCTATGGCAGGAAAGTAGATTTAATACATAGAAGGCTGGTGTAAGCCACAGGTGTTAAAACAAGAAAGTGTTTTGGCTGACTCTCTGTTAAACTGAAAATTCAATTAACACTAACTTATTCTGGCTAATTGGGTTTTTATAATGATAACAACCAGAATAAAACCTGACCTTGAATTTCCACAGTGTCTTTCCTTTCTGGAGCTCAAAATGCCATCACAAAGATGAACCCATGTCTGCAATAGGCCTGAGAGTTTGTTGTAAAGAACACCTACCATTCAGAGTGCCCTGGGCCTGTTGACGACTCTTAAAAGTCAGATAAATGAGGAGTTTGCATTGAGGCCCATTTGCTGCTATGCTCAGCAGCGACCTTCATCCTAATGCATTTAATTCACTCGGTATTCTAAATTTATCCTATGTTGTCCTGCTTTAATTTTATAAGCTATTTTATAAAAGGAAGTATATATATCCTATGCTAAGCCTCATTTACCCACCAATGTCCTCAAAATACCAAGAATATCCTTGGTATTTACCATGCAAAAGTTAGTTCTAAATGCTTTAGTTAGAAAATAATATTTAGAGACCAAAATGCTGAACTTACGAAGGGTAGCCTTGTTCCCTGAGACACTAAATGTGGGTAAACTTATTTTTTAACCCCTCAACTAATTCACCTTTCCCCCAATTCTGACCTGGAGGACATATTGATTCATTCATCCTAAGTTAATGCCTATGAAAAAAGAATGAACCTACTTTTCTCCAGCAAATGTAACTTACCTTTCAAGTCTTTCCAAGTTCAAGACAGAAATCCATTGACTTAGATGGAAGATTCGAGTGTAACAAGCACATTGTGTATTGACTTGCTCAATCAACTGAACAATCCTTCACATTCATCAAGCCGCAAGGAACTCACCCCAAACTTGGCCCATGGCAGATCATGAGCACCCGCAAACCCGGCCTCTGTGGGGGCTTCTGAGGGTGCTTCAGATGGGCTGTGCTTTGCTTCAATTTAATCTCATGGCTCTAGTTTGAAGGTCAAGTCCTGAGTCAATTCAATTACTTTTGCAAAGTCACAGAAAGTGTAGCTTTCTTTCTCATGATTCAGGATACTGTTAACTACTGAATAGCTAAATAGACAATAAGTTGTGTTAACAATAAGAAATTGAGAGTGAAGTGGGGGGATGAGTAAGATATGTAACTGAGTAATCACGCATTCAAGCCACAATTAAAAAATAAAATAGTATGGTCATTTTACATTCTCATTTCATATTATTTTATTGCTATCATTAAATATACATGTGCTATCATTAAATATGAAACATGTGCCATGGCAAACATATACATACAATTAAACATATGACATATTTGAAATAAAATCGAATGAGGTCTATATTCAGAAATTGTCCTAAAAAAAGAAACGTGCTTTCTTTATAATTATCAGATCTATCTTGACTTCATACCCTTCTTTCAAATGGTACAGGTATGTAAGAAAATAAAGTACAGCCAAACATAAGAAATGTCGTGCCACATCATATAATAAAAGTCAAAATGAATAGATGTTCTATAAGATCAAGTTCATAAGAAAACCGGTAGGTAGCCTCCTCATCTTAAAAAGAGGTCAGAGGGAAAAGTACACAAGAAGAGTAGCCAGTGAAAGTAGCAGAGGAGATTTCTAAAGGATAGGATTAGAAGAGCCTAACAGTCACTTCCTATTTATTTGATCATCATGAAGCTATCAAGTCCATTGAGGAGAAAAATGCAGTCAATTGCGTGACAATACAATTACAATAACTATTACATTTTAGAATCATAAGTAGTTTCACTGCCACCATTGGTGAAAAAGAACTGCTATTTTTCATGGGAACCCTTCAAAGTTAATCTGCATGATCCTACTTTATAATGCAGCTATGACAGCATAACCTCCTCTCTACTATGTAAATTGAGTGGGATCCCTCTTTTCTTCTTTTATTTGTAGCACATTTTTCTGGTGGTGGTTAGATAACTGTTTCGGTGGACGGTAATTTGGTTGCCCTCTAGCACTTGAATGTCTGGTATTGTACAATCAAGAAATCGGTGTCACATTAAGGCGATTCTTAGAATATAATCAAAGTTCTCATGCTGCACTCTCCTTTAGATGAAACAAACTAATGAAACGTATTGACCCTCCTTGCGCACTTCTGAGGCAAAATGACTAAGCAGTATTGAGACGACATGAAATACACTGACATTGATTGTGAGGGCCGCGTTTCCCAGTCACATTGGTGCCTGATTAAAGTGTCACATTGACAATATAGCCCCTTTTGAACAGGAAATTAATACCAGCTTGGTGGCAAAGAGAATCTTCTTCCACAAGGAAATGCACATCATCTTTAATCTTCCTTAGGAAGAAAAAAAAAAGGTCACATCTTTTGCACTAGCACAGCCTTGGGTTTTCTTGTTATGAAAAGCATAATCAGAAGTGTCATCGCTGTAATTATTTTAAAAAAATAGGACACCTATGGTATTCCATGCTTGTTTTGGTTATGAATCACTCTCAAAAATAAGGAGGCAATAAAAAAAAGAGGAAGAAAATGTTGAGCCTTTCATTAACTCATTTGAACGAGCACTTAGTTTAAACATGAAAAGATTAAAATATTGTTAATATTAGATAGTTAGCATTATTCTTTTCCTATACATAAAATAAGAAATGGCATAATTCTGAAATTCTAGCTATTTGAGGATATACCCAAACATTTAATTCCATCAGGAATATGTTTCTCTTAGTGGAAGGTACCATATGCCACTATTCTAGGATTCAAAATGTAAAAGAACCTACAAGATAAAGAATCAAAGTGTGGACACACTTGATCTGCCAACCCCCTAACATCCTGTTCCCCTCTTGTCATGGAGGAAGGAAATTATTGCTTTAAGTTTCAGGTTTTCCACTGCTTCATTAATTTCCCTTCCAACCTCACTTAATAATTCACTCACTAGATAATACAATGTTGACATTCCTTTTAATAGATGAGTAACTACTGCTTGTGTAGGAGAGGTATTTCAGTGGGTTTTCTCCAGGAGAAGGGGTGTGGGAGGATTGAGATGGATAAAGGAGGTAGGGGAAGAGGTGGGTATGTGACAAGGGCTATCTTTTTAAAAGTCCAACCACAGTTACGATCAAGGGTCGCTCACACGCAGACCTGAGTTCTTGCTGGATATAAGTTCCCACATGCAGTAGCGTTCTTACATTGCTTGCCATTCCACTAATGCTAGCTTTCCCTTCCACTGAGACCCCCTCATTGGTGCCCTACAAAGCTGAAGAGTAATTTCCGTCTGTGGCTATTCTCCTCTTTTCCCTTTCCTGCAGGAATATCTTTGGTTATGATTTGATAGTTTTTAATCACACTGTTGTAGTAAAAAGAGAAAGTGTTTAGGGCAGGAAAAGTCTTAGATATCTGGTTCATAAACCAATCACTTCATTCTATACTCATTGAGTACTTTTATTTCTAGAAACTCTAAATCCAAAGAATATAAAGGATAAAAATACTGTCCTCTAGGATCTTACAATCTGAAGAAGAATCACACAAAGATGCAATTACTACATGTAAAATTTGAAAACTGGAGTACGCATACCACAGAGGTAAATAATCTATTGAGATACTGTAACATGACAGGAATTTTGGCTGTCAATTTATTTTTAATATCACTGCTCCACTGAGATATAATTCATGTATGATGCAATGCACCCATGGAAAGTATACAACTCAATATTGTCCAGTATATTCACAGTCATGCAAACATCACCTCAATCAACTTTAGAACATTGTCATCACCCCCAAAGTGAACTTCATTCGTATCCAGTCACTCCATTTCTCCTAAGCCCTCTATCTTGTCCAGGACCTAGGTAACCCTTCCTCTATATTCTATCTACATCTACTTTCTGCCTCTATAGATTTGCTACTGCTGGATATTTTGTAGCAATGAAATGACACAATATGTGATCTTTGTGACTCTTTTAATTCACTTAGCAAGATGTTTTCAAGGTGTATCCATATTGTAGCATGTATCAGTAGAATGGATCATTTCTTTGTATTGTTTTATTGTCAAATAATATTCTATGACATGCAGAGACTACATTTTGTTTAGTCATTCATCAGTTGATGACGTATATTCTCTACTGTTTTTTAGCTATTAATAATACTGCCGTGGACATTCATGCACAAGATTATTTTTGTGTGTGTGTGTGTGGACATATGTTTTCATTTCTCTGGTGTGTATACATAGAAACAACTCTTTATTTAACCTTTGAGGACCTGCCAGAATATTACACAAAATGGCTGCATCATTTTACATTCCCACCAGTGATGTAGGAGGGTTCAAATTTCTCCATGTCCTCAACCATCCTTGTAATTGTCTTTTTTTATCGCCATGCTAATATGGGTGAAGTAGTATATCATTATGGTTTTGATTTGTATTTTCCTGATCACAATCTCTATTTTTAACAGTTACATTTTTGTAGACATTTTTCATTGAATAGAATAGTTTGAGACAGTAAAAAGGTGCATACACGTATTATTTGTATGTGCATTTGTCTGATAGAGGACACAGGATCCAAATTCTTCATTGATGGTGTGTATGATCAGGCTATTGGCAGAATGAGAAACTAAACGATAGATGCTCAATTATAAGTCACGTGTACAGTGAAAGCAGAAATAAAGCAGTTCCCAGAAGAAGGAATGTGTCAGTTGAATCTTTAGGCATGGGTGGGTAGGTACCTGCTGCTCTCGTGGGGGGAGAGAGGGAGGCATTACAGGACAAGAGAATACCATGTAAGAACACCCACAGAGGTGTGAGAGAATCTGTCAACCTTGGTGAATCTCCAACATCTTGAAGTTATTTGGAAGTGCAGAATGTCCTTGAGGGAGTGAGTAAGCATGACTCTGGAAAGGAGGCGAGGACCAGTATGTGAATATTCTTTTTGTTCTACACATCTCGTGTGCAAAGAGGAACTATGGACGATTGTGAGGATGGGGATGATACTGTTTGATTTTTTTTTTAATTTATCCCCACGACTATTTAAAAAATAAGGTATGGTTGTTAGTCCAAAGGCAGAGATGTCAACCCAGGTGAGAGATGCTCAGGACTGAAGGTTTGTTAGTGATTTATTAGTACTAGGGTATAAGTTCACGTCTATTAAAAATCTCCATCTTTACCTCTATTTTCTTGTTAGGTATTCCTCACTAATTTTAATATATTAATAGTAATAGGTTATATTATTCATTTAAATCCAAAGACATATACTTCTATGTATACTATAATTCAAGACACAGATCTTTCCATAATATTTATTTTCTAGACAAGGACTTCCTAACCTGGGGTCTGGGGGCCCTTTGGGAGTTAATGGGAGCACCATGGGGGGCCTGTGTACTCCCTGACAGTGTATGACAACGTGTTGCTGTGTGTGTGTACCCACACAGACATTTTCCTGGACAAGGGTCCATAACCTCCACCTAGCTCTCCAAAGGGTCCTTCATCCTTCACAGAGATCAGGGAGCTTTATCACCCACAAACTAAGGAAAAGGGGTCCAGAGTTGGGCTAGAAGTAAGCACATTGAACACTGGTCCGGGATTTCCAGAAGTGCAGGATTGTCTCATCTTCAGGGGACTTGAAGCAAAACACGGCTAACTCCATGCAGGTACTATTGGGTTGTCGGAAAAGTTATGAATTATTTTTTCTATGTTTTTCGTTGCAAAAAATGCATCATGACTTTTCCAACAATCCAATAGTTTCCAAAATTTACCAGTTAGCGAGGCACTGAGTTAAGACTCAGGGCTTTCAGCTTGCTCTCCAGACATCTTTGTTGACTTTGCATAAAGTGACTGTATCTGATGGGTCTGCACAGGGACCCACACAGACTCACGTGGGTTTTTTTGTGCTTTGTTTTTTGGGTTTTTTTTTTTAAATGGACCAGCATCAAACAGCTTGCCAGAAAGGTGAGATCAGAAGAGGGTAAAGGACTCTTATAAAACAACACAAAACAAAAAGAAACAAAACACCCAAACATCTGGACACAGAAAAAGGATTTCTTATTATTTTATACAAAAGCAGGTAGTAGGTTTATAGGTTGCAGATCAAATACAGCAACATTTAGGGAAACTTGCAGACTGAGCTTTTTTTTTTTTCCAGTTAGCAACAATGGAATAAAGAACAAACATACTTGTTGTTGTTCTGATAGTTATATCTTCTCTAGCACGACAACTGTCGAATATAATATTTCTGTCTAGAATTACCCTTTTCTGGAATGGGGTATGGGTGGCAGAGGCAGAGCCATGATTTCTCAGAGGAAAGTTTTCAGTGGGTATTGTTTGTTTTGTTTTTTGAGACACAATTATTGCCTTTTCATGCAGCACAAGTTAATTCAGTGGTCAAAGGCCATATGTGTGAAATATGCACGTACTGTCTGTGAAACCTGGGGACTGATAGAACAGTCACAGATCCAGGTGACTGAGGTTTGTCGTGTGGCTTTTGTTATTTAAAGCATTCCTGACATGGTGGCTATTTCACCCCAATGAGTCCTCACTTGTTACAGCGTCCAGGTCCCCGGAAGGGGCCTCTAACACTGCCCAACGCCTCTTGGAAGCAATGCTGAAATCAACGGAGCTTTTGTAGTTCTCTCTAATGGAGTCTGGATGATGAATTTACATCTATATATCAGCAACACTGTCTTCTGCCCTACATTAGTAATGTCAGAAAATTGCCTCTATATAATTCATCAAAGTATTTCTATACACTCACTCCTTTATTATCTTTTCTCTGGCAAACTGTATAATTCCCCTTCATTCCATGTCAGGGAGAAACTTTAATCTTGCCTGGCTGCGTTCTGGGGGCTTTTTACATGAAAAGGCATGAGCAGGTGTCACTGCTGGCAGGGAGGATGGGAGCAAACAGCGATGGGGGTCGTCTTACGGCAGTGACTTGAAAAAAGGCAAGCGAGAAGACATTCTCTATAGATCACAGCCTGCAGAAGTGGTTTTAAATACCTGTTGGACAAAAATTAAGATACCACTGGTATTTACATGTGTCTTTATTTTTCCTTCAGAATCCTCACCCTATCACATCGACGTATCCTCTTGGCCTCATCCGCAACATACACAGTCTAATGCTCTGAGTACAAGGAGTGAAAGTCTGACAATGCAGTTAGTACATTGCCCTTCGCAGGGCAATGATGGGGCTCTCAGAATGACAGGCAAGTCTACACGGCTCCCAGTCCTAAGAGGTCTCAATGCTTATTCCGTTCTTCTCTCGGAGTCTGCCCCAGTGATGCCTGGTCAGAATGAGCAAAAGTAGAACCTCCGCTCAAGGGCAGACATGCCATTGTCAAGTGTAGTGGGAATGACTTAATACTGAGAAACACGCTGATGGGATAAAATCAAGGATAATTTTAGACGAAATAAAAACACAGAGGCTGTAAATATGAGTTTAAAAGCCCTACAAAGATTTCAAAGTACGGGTTACATACACTCTGAGAAATTTTATTCCAAGGTCTGCCAAATGCACCACGCACGAGAAGGAAAGATCGGTGGGTAATTTATGTCCTCCAACAATGAGGGTTAGGCTCAACAGGAATAAAGATTTTCTGACAATGGTACAGAAGAGTTGCCTTTAGCTATGAAGGCTAATGAAATAAACCCTCCAAGGAATAACAGAAAAATACGGGACTGTAACAGAGACTGACTTATTTTCATCTTTGTCACCCCAAGTACTTATCAAAATGCCTGATTCACACTAGCTGCTCCATACACAGCTTTGGGGCTGAGTGGGGCCTTGTGCAAATTACTGGATTTCTCTGAGTTTTAATTTCCTTGGCTAGAAAATGAGTATATGCTGAAGGTTAGGAACTCAGGCTGTGGGGCCAAACAGTTGAGAGGACTGATTTTAACTGTGTCCATCTCTAAAATACTAGCATAATGGGGAGGGGGGGGCGGTCCCAGGATTCTCTTCCCTGCATGGGCCTGGGTTAGGGCTGCTCTTAAGAGCTTCCTGTATGAGATTTAAGAAGCAGAAGTGAAGGGTCAGCCAATATATGTGGGAGGTCGATGCAGGGCCCCAGGAGAACCCCATGGTACCAGCATAACCAGAACTTAGTATTCAAGTTCAGGTTCCTTGAGCAGGTGTCAAGGTGACAACGAATCTGGGCACAATTCCTGGAACCCGATACTGTGATTATTTGGGTCTTGGTGGAGACTCCTGGGCCCAGAAACAAAACTCACCACCTTTGGCATTTTGCTCATTCTGCATAAACCCATTTACTTTTCTTTGTTTATATCCTCGCAATTCTGTACATTAAGAGGGGGTTCAGTTTTGAGAACTATTGCAAGAAAAGGAAAAAAAAGGGTTTGGGTAAAGATAGCATTTACAGAAGATAACTGTCGGCCACTAGAAATGGTTAAGACTCTTTTCCACCATTTTAATTTGTGTGTTATATTATTTTGCATTAGTCGCCATGTTCAAAACACCAGAGATGCCTTTGTTTTTCTCTCTAAGCACCCGTGACAATGGATTCTTAAATCCAGATGGGAAGCCCAGACTCGCTGGTTTTGGGTCCTTCTTCAATTGTGTGAATCTCACTGGCCCTTCAGGACTCAGGCCACATGTTAGGAGGGATGGCAAATCATCTTCTAGGACCAGCTGAAGGTTGTTTCAGTGTTTTTTTGTGTTTTTTTTTTGTTTGTTTTATTTATGAGTCATCCTGCCACCTGTTGGCAGCTCAGCTCGGACCAGGAATCGAACAGGAAACCCTGTTGCTCAGAGCTTGCACTCTTGAGCGAGCTCTTAACCAACTGAGCCACTTGGCCGGCCCTAAGGTTGTTTCATTCTTAACCTGAGATCCACAAATGGGACTTAGGAGTTCCATGAGCCCTCAAAATAATATGTAAAATGGTATATATAATTGCATATATGCGTTTCCTGGGGGAGAAGGTCCGTATCATTTATCCTATTTCCAGTAGGGTCCACAATTCAAAAGTTTTACAACCATGGCTCCATGTAAACCTGTATTTAACTATGAATAGCAAGTGAATAAGGTGAAGGGCTCTTCAGAGGGTCACCGTTTTTATCCAAAAGCTATGTCTTCTCCAAATTATTACTGCTCATCATTTCACGATAAATTATTTTAATCATTTCAATCTCCAATATCACTAAAATGAGTATGCACCTTATTTGTAACCAGAAGTATCTAAAGAATTTAAACTCATTAAAGAACTGCTGTTAGTACAGCATGTGAAATACAATGTATGGAGAAAAGTTCATCCTAGCTTTAGAGAAATACAGATTAAATGCAGACCAGTGGAACTTTTCCTGCCTCGATGGTCCCCTTAAGTGATTTTATTCACCTCCATGACTTTTAGTGCAGCTCAAATTTAAATTACTCCAACATCGATCTCCGGGCTCATGAGGACTGAACTGGGGTTCCCTAAAAGGTGAACCCCAGAGCCTGTGCTGAAAAAGGTGGCTTATTCATAGGGAACCACAGCTAGAAAAAAGAGTACCGTGGATATGTGCATGTACGTACATAAAGTCTTGGGAGGAAGTGTCTTTCCGGCATGTCCAGCACAGTTCTCTTGCGCATGATGTATAGATGTTAGATATATTACATAGCTTACAGTAGCCGAGCCCTCTTTTAACACACAAGTCCCTTAGTGTAAGGGAATACTACCCCCCCACACACACCTCCTGCTCTGCCTATAGGAAAATAAGACTTTTTTTCCTTTCAATGACTGTATAGGTTTTCTCATCCCATTGGCTTGCTTCTGCCACACTGCTCTGATATTTATGAATGCAAAGCAAGTATGCCATTTAAAAAACACCAACTGGTAAGGATAAATGTGCTCTGGGCTCATGCACAAAATACTTGAAAAAAAAATTAAAAAGGATAAGAGCTTTTCAATCAATTTGATAAAAAATTTAAGTTAATTAAAAGAAGACCCTATTTTTCCCTAGCAGGCGACACTGATCTTTATTATTAATGCATACTAGTGTTCCATAGCTGTGCATAATAATGACCTGTAACATCAGGAACAGTTTCATCCAGAGCCTAATTTGTTATAAAATCTTTCCTGGTAATCTTAAAATGTGGCCTCTGCCACTGCCTCCCTCCCACTCCTGGGCTAGTTCCAAACTCAGAGAGAACGCCTCCCTTTCTGTCTTCACCTGAGAATTAATTTGCAAGATTGTTTTTAGCTGTAAAGGTGTTTCAAAAAAAAAACATCATTTATGGGATTTTCACTTTGTTCTCATTTTTCTCTTGATGTTCTATAGATAGAAGCTATTGTCAAAGCATCCTACACTTGCTATCTTCTCTTCTGCAACAACAGTCTTAGCAGAGAGAGCCAAGAGAAAGGAGATTAAGGGGTGTCACATCGTAATTCAAATTTAGAGTTGGAGAACATGCACATATTCCCCAAACATTCCCAAGATTAACTGAGTCATTCATTCCTCCATTCACTCATGTGAATAAATACATAGTGAGCGCTTCCTGTATGCCATGCACTGTATTCAATACTGGGAAGATAAAGATGTCTAAGTGCCTGCAACCAAGGGAATGATGGTATTTAATACCTTGTACTTGTTGTCCTAAATACCACAAAGATAAAGGGAAAATGAAGTTACAGTCCCTACTTTCAAGGGATTATGATGGTATACAAATGTGTAAAACAGAGACCAAGATAGAGCACTGGTCCAGCACACGTGTGTAAAGCATGTCTGATGTGAACGTCCGATGGGCCAAGAGTCTGAAGGACACATAGTATCTATTATGTAAGTTGCATCAAGAAACATGGGCTGACATTAGGGTGCATTAATACTATTTATATAGCGCAGCTGGTCAAAGCAGCGAGCGAAGGAATATGTGCCTGTGATAAACTGTTGAAGAAAAAAGGGAGTTGTAAAAAAACATAGGCGGTGTGATTCATTATTTGTAGAAATAAAAGTGAAAAGCTCTTAAAAGAGACGATGGGCTGTTAGGACAGATGGTGAGAAGGGGAAGATGTGGCAGACAGAAAAGTTTTCAAAGCCATACAGTATTTGGGGACAGGGAAAAGACGGGGCTATCCACAGTATGTAGAGGAACCATCCCAGGAGAGAAATATGACCATGTGGTTTATACTCTGTTATAATCTGCAGACCCAATTCAATGGCAGTATCTTCTCTTGAGTATGACATGACCCCCCAGTGGTACAGGACAGACGGCAAGTGTTCACAGCCAGGGAGGCTGCCTACCTCCCTTGTGAAGAAAATTCTAGAGAAAATGGCCAAAAAAAGGCCAACTTTAACCTTTAACCTCTGTCTTCCACTTCTCTCCTTCATAGGTAACCCCTGCCCTGTACACATTGCACACAATCCATTCCTTGAGAAAGAAGTTTCTGAGCGCTTCCTGTGTCTCTGGCCACTGGGAAGAAAACCAGTATTGCCCTTGACCTCTTAAAGCATGGAAGACTTGCAAATAAATGTGCTTGATCACTACCGCTCTGAGTCTTTGCTGATGCAAAGATCTCCTCTATATTCTGACTTCCTCATATATTCTCTTCTATCCTTTCCACCTACCAAATACTACCCATCCCCAAATTCTCTTTCATCACACTCTATATGAACTATATTTATTAAGGAAACACTGTCAGGGATTCTGTGCTCTCTCCTTGTGTTGTAGTGTTCAGCCCACTGTTAGTGATGGGAATGCTAAGAAATTGAATGAATGCTATTAGCTTCCTCATGACTTCATTCCTAATTCCCCATCATATTTATGAAACTTACAAGTTAGTTGCTGATGAAGCTTGTATTCATGGTAAAGGTTATATGATTTTCATCTAAAAATGAAAACTAGGGGTCAGCTGAGTGGCTCAGTTCGTTAAGGGCATGAGTTCTGAGCAACAGGGTTGCCATTTTGATTCACACATGGGCCAGTGGGCTGTGCCCGAGCTGAGCTAATGCTGAGCTGCCAACAGGTGGCAGGATGGTTCAGCTGGTGAGAGCGCATACTCCTAACAACAAGGTTGCTGGGTTCAACTCCCGCATGGAATGCTGGGTGGTTATGCCCACCCGCAATTAAGATCGAACATGGCATCTTGAGCCAAGCCACTGCGAGCTGCCGACATGGCAACTGGACTTGGAGCTGAGCTAGCTGCACCCTCCACAACTCAGACTGAAGGACAACAACTTGGCTGTCCCCCTTCCCCAATTGCCCAATAAAATATTAAAAATAAATAAATTAATAAAAATGAAAACTAGACTTTACCATAACTTTCAGGGCATTTTGATGTTTTCTGCATGGAAAATAGTTTACCTGCAGCCTTTCTACGCTCACCTATGTCATCATCAAATCAAGGATGGATTCGTCGGAATTCTATGGGTGTTTCCCTGTTCACGTATTTGGTTCCCTACATCATGACAATGCTTGAAATGCTTTTGCAGTAACTTTCATGTTCTTTCAACCCAGGAGTAAATCAAGAGAAACTGAAGGTCACAGAAACACATTCTCTTTATTTGGCCTATTTGCATTCATCAATATGTCTTTCCTCCATCTGCCAGCCAAGAGCGGCCTCGGCAGTTAGTGGTGCAATGGGAACCATTCATGTCCATGGCTGGTTCAATTCCAACAGAGGTCCAGAGAACAGTTTTTGATACTTAAAACCATAAGTCTTTCCTTAGAATTTATTGCATATGCATTAGTGCCTTTCTCTTAAAAAAAAAAAAAGACGGGAAACACATATGTGCATGTTCAGATAAAAGCTACATCACTGTTATCCATCCTATGGGAATCTGTCTCCTGAACCACAAATCAAAATACTGACAAAGCTTTCCATGCCACTGCTGAGTGTCAAAGGATGTATGTGAAGTGGAGGTTACATAACGAAAGGCTGAAACTTTGGAAAAGTGTGGTGACTAAGACAGCTGAATAGTAACTAGAGTCAGGACAGCACCGAAAAATCCAATGCATAGACCCTTGTAGGTGATTCCTTTCAAGGCAAAACTGGTGACCTCTGTCGCATGCACGATCGAGATTTTGCATTTCTTGGTCATAAGTCTGTATCTTATTTTAGATCCATCACTGCATGCTGTGCCATCCTGGGAGCGTTCAGCAGCGTGCTCCAGCATGGCCAAAACAATGGATTAGCTACCATCTGTTCAGGCTGTCAGCACCCGTACCTTATCAGTTACTAAATATTCTTATAATTCATTCTCTCTCTGTCCTTCTCACAAAGGTAGTGCTTTATGTTAGAGCATTGGCTTTTCTCCTGGAGGAAATGGAATACATTGCAAAAGTAAGACTATATGTTTTTCACACTTGACACACTATGTTTTTTTCTATATTATAGACATATACTCATATATGTAAGTATTAGTATGTGTCTACATATACAGAGGGTGCCAAAGAATGTATATGCACTTTAAGAGAGGAATAAAATGTATTAAAATTGTGATAATATATACCAATAACAAAAGATGAATATAAGTCACGTCTGACTTCTGCAATTACAAGAGGTGCTCAAAGTGGTTTCCATCAGCGTCCAGACACTTCTGATGATGGCAAACTACTGCTTGAGCAACGCTGACCAAAGTGCCCACTTGTATACATTTTTTGGTACCCCAGGTATGTATATACTCTGTAAAGCACATGCATGTACAGACATAACGTGCACATAGGCATATATACATACATATACATAGTATATATCACCTCTATGAAATATAGAAGACACATAGTGAGTTGCTGTGCAGAAATCCGTGGTCTTCCCTTCCTTCCGCGGTATAGTCCATTCCCTCGGGGGACAATCTGTGCTCTAAGATAAAGCCCTCCCCTTTGTTGTTATGCCTATGTGTACCAAGAGCAAAAACATAAACCTAGACGCCCATCACACCTGAAGACACAGCTCTGCACAACTGAAATGCCTTTGCCCAAGTGGCACCAGGGTGACTTGGCTCAGGGAGGTCCTGAGTCACTTATCTAGGATTCTGGATTGTGTACTGAGACATGGATGGTGCAGAGAGTGGTGACTTAAGGGCAGCGAATGGCAAGAGGAAATGGAAGTGAAAGGAAGCAGCAGCAACTTCTGGGTACAGATGCCATGAAAGGGACCATCAGACACGGGAGGAAGGGAGGGAAGACCAGCAGGCACCAGTTTGAGATTCTAACCGAGCTAAGTGAGTATGAACTTGACATCTATCTGTGCTGTGCCCACCATACTCCTCACAATTTACAACATTGTTGTCCTAGTAAGCAGACATTCCTACTTTTAATGGGGACTAGATATTAGTTGTCTCCTCTTCTTCTCAAACCCCCAACTCATCACCTCCTCAACTCATTCCATAATTTATAGAAAAATAGAAGACGTTAGATGAGACTTTCCTCAAAACCCAAACATCTC
Organism: Hipposideros armiger; assembly: GCF_001890085.2. Classification (NCBI taxonomy): domain Eukaryota; kingdom Metazoa; phylum Chordata; class Mammalia; order Chiroptera; family Hipposideridae; genus Hipposideros; species Hipposideros armiger. Next base: position 3,034,858 of record NW_017731385.1, read on the forward strand.
CCCAGAGCCATCCTCTCCTCTTATTGTGATGGAAGAGGTGTGTCTGCTGCTGGGTCCAATCTCCCCAAAGGGACTCCTGCTCCTGTCCCCTGCCACCTCCTCAGGAATCTTTTCCGGAAACGTTGGTGGGATCCTCTTTTATCCACTGATAATTACCATGGCTCTGATCAGTATTAGTAAGATGATGGTGTCCATATTGGGGCCTCCTGCTGCATCTCTGGGCTCTAAACTCATGTCAAATATCTGACTTAATACCTCAGCTTGGGGGCCAGATGGACATCTCAAAACTTAACACACCCGCTTACTTGAATTCTGTTTTGCTCTCTGGCTGCCCCATCTCAGTCATTTCCAGAGCCGTTGCTCAGGCAAATACGGAGGGTCTTTGTGAGCCTAATTTCTCTCATAGCCTTAACCAGTAGTGCATGTGCTGTGTCCTAAACAAACTTCGATTGGTTTATCTGCTATATTGGTAAGTGGAAGCCGAGCCATATTTTGCTAAAGAACAGGAAATGTAACTTTCTCAGAAATATTGTGAAGTGATACCCAATATTATCTAAATTGTTTTAATTATGCAGAAATACATGGAAAAATTATGAATGCCTGTATGCTACCCTTGCAGCATTAATAAATAAAATAGTAAAAGAGCGTGCTTCTTATGGTCCTGCCTTCAAAATGGGATGCTCTTCCCTCTCCGTGAGAACTAACCCTATTCTGAACTTTTTTTTTTATCATTCTTGTGCATTCCTCTGTACTTTTATTCCAAATTAAGATATTAATAAAAGGTATTAGAGACCTTTATATGTTGTAAAAGGGTTTATAAATGATACCATACATGCTCTTGGGCAATTTGCTTTTTTGGTTTTTCAGCATTTTATTTCTGAGATGCAATCATGTATCTTCCTGTGACCGGTTAATTTTCATGAATGTAAGTACCCTTGTCTTTGAATACACCCCAATTCTTTCTCATTTTAGTCTGCTGGTTGATGTGACATTGTTCTCAAGTTTATGATTTTATAAGTAAGTCTTCTCTGAACATGCTTTTTCAGGTTGTATGGTATATGTGTGTAAGAGTTTCTATAGGCTCTATACTGAAGAATGAAATTGATGTGATAAAACACAGGCATTTTTAATTGTACTGGATATTGATCAGTCATTTTTCAAATAACTTAAATCAAATATCAGCAGCAATAGGTAAGAGTTTCTTCATTTCCCATTCTTAGCAATACTTGCTATTATCACACTTAATATTTTCCAATCTAGTGGGGGTAAAGAGGTATCTCATTAGCTATTTCATTTTCTTTCCCTGATGATTAACATGCTTGAAACTATCTTCATATATTTACCGTCCATTCCCATTTCCTCTTCTGCAGATCACTTGTTCAAATCCGCTGCCCAGTTAGTTGTATAGGAGGGTTTTGTTTTCTTCTTTAGACTATGATTTTTCTCAGAGATAGTTCCAAAAGAAAATAGTGGGAAAGATGTCTCTTCCATGAAGAGAACAGACTAGATAATGTTAACTTGAACTTGGCCACTAGATAGGTTTTTATACTTTGAAAAGATAAAAACAAAAAGACTAAAGTCAAGCTCATCGCTGGACCCTAATAGTACTTGGAATCTTGTTCAGTTACAAGTTGGGCACCGAGTAGGGCTTCTCTTCTGGCAATAACTGTACGGGACAGGGTTGCCTTGACTGTGGTGGTCTGCTGGTATGGACTGCACCCCGACATAGCGATGGGGAGTGCCTGGGATGCGTCCAGACAATGCGCTGTGAAGGGCCGGAGTCCAACCCCCCCTGACTTGGACTTATCTCACTGATTGTAGACTGAGGCTGCGGTCCAGACCCCACTGGCTCTTCCAAGCAGATGTGTGCAGGTGGCCCGTAATTTCAACTGCTGCTCTATAAATAAAGTTTATTAGGGGATTAGCTGATCACTTGTCAGGCCTGAAGGAGTAGATGGGACCCCTGAGCCTGAGCACTCAAAGATCTGAGGGCTGCCCCTGGCATCTCCTTGTCTAGGGTGCTCTCTTTTCTGGTTCTGTCTGTGTCTCTGGACTTCCAGAGATTCCTGACTTTTTATTTATTTTTTTACAAAATACACAGCCCATAAGCAATGTAATGTATTAGATTATATGGAGCATAATAAAGCATTCATGTTTTCCTCCCTCAACAGATAGAAAACAGATGTGTTTCTGAAGTGGCTCAAAAAGTGAAGGTGCAAGGAAGGAAAAATCATATTTTGTAGCCAAGAAAATGAAAGAACGGTATTTTCAGACTAGGGTCACGATGTGTGTACAGGCTCACCTCCACACCTGGAGAAGGCCGTTTTTCAACATAAAAACTAGAAAAGGTGAGTGATGCGTGTTCGTGCAGGTTAGTGGGGCCTGATAATCATGGTTACATTCAGACGAACATACACATTAATGATAATAAGAACGAGGCCAAAGCCTCTTCGGTAGATTGAAGGTCCGTCCTGTTATGTGAAGCTGAGATGACGGAATTCTCTCCTGTGGATTTTACAGATCACATTACAGTGGGAAACTGAATGAATATATTTGAGTCTCAATTTCCTGCTGTGTCACACCGGGAGTTGGCCATACCGTTTGAGCTCAAATACTAGCCTTAGAGCTAAAGTAAGAAAAAGTATAATTTTATACCATCGTTTTCACAATCAAAATTGTTACCAAGAGCCAGGATGTTTTTCCTGTCTTTCCCATGGTTATACAGCTGATAAGTGAAGTCAGATTTAACCAAGATCTTAAATCCAGTGTCATTTCTGTTAATATTCTTTGCCTCTCCTCTTGGGATGGAGAAGTTTGATGATCAGATGAGTCAAGGGTTATGAAAGTGTTTTGAAAAACTAAGTAGGGGGTTGGTAGATGAGGGTAAAAAGGGATCAAATACATGGTGATGGAAGGAGAAGTGATCTGGGTGGTGAACACACAATGTGATTTATAGATGATGTATTACAGAACTGTACACCTGAAACCTATGTAACTTTACTAACCATTGTCACCCCAATAAACTTTGAAAACAAAAAAAACAAAGAAACAAAACTAAGCATGCATTCAGTCATATGACTTGCAGTATTAATTGAGTGAGTGAGAGAGAGAGAGAGGTAGGCTGGTTCAGCCTGTCAATCAATTAAAAATAAATTGCACAGCCAGTCATTGTGCTGGGTGCTCAGGGTAGAGGGTGGAGTTCTGCAGCCTCGTCACTATTGACATTTTGAGTTGCGTAAATCTTTGTGGGGGTTGCCCAGCGCATTGCAAGATGTTTACCAGACTCCCTGGCATCTCTGTTGCTCAGAGTTTGTTTTTTAAAGATTCCACACATAAATGAGATCATATGGTGTTTGTCTTTCTCTGACTTTCACTTAGCATAATGCCCTCAAGTTGTAGCTATGTTGCCACCAATGGCAGGATTTCCTTCTTTTTGATGGCTGGTAGTTCTCTTGTATATGCATATAGCATGATTTCTTTACTCATTCATTCATTGATGGACACTTAGGTTGTTTCCATGTCTTGGCTGTTGTAAACAAAGCTGCTGTGAATGCGGGGGTGCAGATGTCTCTTCAAGACAGTGATGTTATTTCTTTTGAATAGATACCCATAACTGGATTTGCGGGGTCACATGGCAGCTTTATTTTTAATTTTTTGAAGAACCTCCATATTGTTTTCCATAGTGGCTGCATTAATTTACTATCCCACCAACAGTGCACGAGGGTTCCCTTTTCACCACATCCTCACCAGCACTTGTTATCTCTTGTCTTTCTGATGACAGTAGACATAGCCCCCCCCCTTTTAAAATTAATCCCTTCAAATGCACTGGCAAAATTTTTATCATTCCAAAGTGTAATATGAACAAGAACAACAACAACTAAACTAGGAACAAGCTCAGATGGTCACTTAAGATTAGTGCTGAGGGGGTTTCAGACCCATTTGGTCTTACCACCTCCTTTTAATAGACAAGAAACCCAGGCCCAGGAAGCAGGAGAGACTTGCTCTAAGCCAGCCTTCCGAGCCTGGTTTTGTTGAGGTGCAGTGGGGAGATGCGATCTTACTAGAGAAAGCCCCTTCTTGGATAATTTTACATTTTGCCAAATACTGAAGACGCTGTTGGACCACAGCTTAAGTCTCTGTACGTTACAGGATTCTGTTTTGTTTGCCTGAGTTGGCCAAGTTTCTCAGTGAGGCCTGGAAATCTCTGTCGCTTCCCCTGTAGGAGGCCTGCTGTCGGAGGGAGGGTGGCAGACAGCAGCCGCTGGTTGTCAGCCTTCAGGTGGCCACTGCGTCCTAAACACATCCCTGGGGGAGCTGACATCTCCTGGAAGGGCTGCCAAAAGATTTCCATACAAATATGGAAGTTTGAGCCTTTCATAAGGAGCTTAGAGTTTCTGCTTGGGTAAATGCAGCCCACTGCTGTGAGGATACCCACTGTGCCTCGAAGGAGATGCAGCAAGTTCAGCCAAGGAAGAAAATGTCTGAGGAATCCTCATACCAGTGGAGAAGTCACCTATCCTGATACCGCTAGCTCTACTGGAAAACCAAGCTGGGAAAAGCAAGTAGCTGCCTTTTCCTGTGTGTGTGTCTCTCTCTCTCTCTCTCTCTCTCTCTCTCTCTCTCTCTCTGTGTGTGTGTGTGTGTGTGTGTGTGTGTGTGTAAATCCACATTCCACGCACAATTACATTTTTAAAAAATATTAATTTCCTTGATTTAGGAAGGGAAATCTAAGTGGAATTAGCTTGTCAACGTGAAAGCATTACTGGTTATAATTTATTTCAGAATGTTGAAAGTACTGGGGGGTAGGGAGGCTCCGTTGGCCGATCATTTGCAGTATTCAGCACCCAGCTAATGACCCTTTACATATGGACTTAAGCAGACTCCGTGAGTACAATCCATCCCCAGTGTCCCAGCGGGTCGGGTTTAATTGATATCATTAGAGCCCAGTCCTTTCGCACGTGGCCTGGGAGATGTCGGTGTAACCAGGAAAGCTGCTTTTGATTTAGTTTGCTTTTCTTCTTCATTCTTTACCTCTTTCCTTTCTTCCTTTCTCAAGTTCTGCTCAAAGGCCAAACTTGTGAAGGTTAAAAACCCACAATCCAACAGTCGGGCTGGAACACTCTGGCTTGCAAATCTGTTTCTAAAGTTGGGACATCTAACGAGATGCCCTTGGCATGTCTAATGGGTAGCGAGGGAGTCTTTTTTTTTTTTAAGGGGATAGTCTATGTGTAAGACACACTGAAACATTTCAGTCACTTCTCAGATGTTTCTTGTTCTCGTTAGAAGAAAAGTATCTACTAGCTCCAGCTGCAGAAAAAAAAAAAAGCAAAAAAACTCGAGGTCTCTATGTGATCTTATAAAACTTTTCTTTGTTCAGGTTCAAGTTCTGTGTCCCCTTAGCTCTGATACAAGTTTTCATCCTCAGCCTTCAGCTCACAATGGAACTTTTACAGTGATTGACTCTTGTAAAACGTCCTTAGGTTTGACTCCTTTTTATTGATGCTAAAACAATCCAATAAATATGTTGAAATTGATTGTGGTAAGGAAAGCTTATGTGTTTTAGATTATTTTGAAATCTCTCCATCTGTCAAGAAAAGAGATTCTAAAAGCCGTCAGCCAGAGATCAGGAATTCCAGTGGATTCGGCAGGAACCGATGTTAAAGTGTGTCGTCTGATCGCACAGATTCAATTCTGTAGTGTATTCATTTCTATCAATGGGATTGGGTTAAAAATATCAAATGCGTCATTCTTTGATGTTTCATTGAAATGAAAATGTGAAAAGAATACCATTTAGGGAATTTTATTCTTGAGATTTTTTTTTGTTTTGTTTTGGCAGCTTCTCATATTTATAGGGTCCAGGATAGATTAGAGAACACTTTCACAGGCTCTTACTTAATTGATGCTCAAAACCATGGAAGGTATGTAGAAAATTCCTGCGTTATAGGTGTGAAGACTGGTAATTAAATAGTTTGCCACATAGTTGAGAAAGAACATAGACAGTGGTCCAGTCCCCATTTTCTAATTCGGGGCTATGTCCACTACCAATAGCGGCCTGTTTGTGGAGCTGGACCAACCTCTTGGTGTGTCTTGTAAAACTTGGCAAAGTTTGCATTACCAGATCAGCTTCTGCCTAGGCTTTATGTCCCTTCGTGTTTTGTTAAATCAAACCTACAATGTCGAGTTTTCTTTCTTTCTTTCTTTCTTTCTTTCTTTCTTTCTTTCTTTCTTTCTTTCTTTCTTTCTT
>NW_017731385.1:3041201-3108552 GCF_001890085.2 Hipposideros armiger
CTCTCTCTCTCTCTCTCTCTCTCCCACTCCCTTCTTCCCTCCCTCTCTCTCCTTCCCTGTAGACTTTCTCTAACATATTTCTCTCTGCCTGGACTATTCTTAGTATATTGACATTTGTGCTATGGGGGGAAAAGTTACATTCTCCAAATAGCAAACAGTGTTCTTTATTGTAGGACTTCTCGGGGTTCTCGGGGCCTTTGATATGCTGCTAAGTGTTGCTCATCTCCATGAGGCACACAAACTAGAAGAGTTTGACCAACTTAAATAATCGTGGGATATAAGTGATTTGCCCAAGGTCATGTAGCCTATTAGTCACTCCACTATCTGAGCCTCCGGGTTCTCAGCCCAGGGCCTATGTCATCATGTTATACTGACTCTCTGCTTTCCATAGCAGACATTCATTTATTCATTTTGGTCAAAATACAGAACTGTTTGGGGCTAAGGAAGTCATCGAAAGAAGCTGACATTGCAAAGGAATTGAGGTTCTCTAAAGAAATACAGTCTCTTCCCAGTGTCCCTACCCAACTGGTAATTGAAAAAGAGAGACTTCCAAAGCAGAGAGTTTGTTTAAGGGCATATCTTCAACTTGGCAGAAACTTCCTCAGACACAGGGGGGGCCTTTTAAAGGTTCTCCAAATCAGTAGCAATGACCAGCTCTAATTTTACCAATGGATTATTCCATATAAAATACCAGGGTGCCAAAAAAATGTATACACATGACTTGTTTTCATCTTTTGTTATTGGTATTACAATATGAGTATTACAACTTTTATAGTGTTTTTTTTTCTTTCTTAAAATGTGTATACATTTTTTTGGCTCCCTCTGTATTATAATCAATAAGATTAAAATAAAAACAGACAAGCCCACGCAAACATCCTGCTTGAGCCAACTATTAGGGAACATTTTCCTTCAATGACACACGTTTTAAAGAACATTAGTACCTCCTAAGTCTTATAAACAGTCAGAGTCTGACCACTGCTGAATTTCAGGCAGAGGAAATAAATGGGGAAAAGATCTGATACAGCAAGAGATCGCTGGGAAGAGAAACTTTATCTTCAAACTTGGTATTCCTGACACTTCTGGGTTCCTTGCCTGCAGACAGGGCGGACCTTAGTCCACACTACACCTCTATGCAAATTAGAAAAATGTGCCTGCCCTGGGCAGAAACAACACCATAGCTGAGGCACCCCTTCTTCCAGGAAAGCCCAGCCCTCTCCAGGGCTGCCAGCTTGGTGAGCAGAACTCAGGCTGGTTGGGGGACCCCCCACCTGCCCCCTTATCTGGCGTCCTAGTGCAGAGAACCCCCTACTCCCCTTCTCTCTCCTGCCTCCTTCAAAATATGACGTGTCACACTCGGGTAGAGAACACAGCACCATTAGGGACCATTACCACCTAATCCATTTTTATGGGCAAGGAGTGTTCTTCTACAGACGTCCCCCCTGGGTGCAGATCATAGGACTATAAATTTCCCCGGGAGCTTTCCATTTCCTTATGAGGGTGTTACATCCCCTCTCCACCCCATCCATCCCACTCTGTGGAATTCTCTTCCTGATCCATCAGACTTCCCTCTGCCCTACCTCCCTCTTGGCACATGCCGTCTGACCTTCACAACCCCGCACATATGTCAGGTACAAAGACTTCCTCCACTATATCAACAATACATAAATCCCAGAGGATGCATTGAATTACAACCATCTTATTTCCACCCCGCCATTCTCTCCTGCCTCTACCCTTCCCTATCCAAGTGAAAAGAACCTTCATTTTCTTGGGAAACCGGATAAATGGGTTCAGTAAGCAGGCATAGAAGCCTCGTGCTGTTTCTTTGGGAAATCGGAGGGCTCAAGTGCAAAGGAGCCTGTCTTGTAGGTCAAGGAGGGGCACATCAGCTATTCACTTTTAAAAGGGATTGTTGAGAATCAATCAAAATGAAACACACGTTTTCATATTTTTGGGAAAAGGGTAGATTATGCAGGGAAGTAGACCTGACTCTAAATCTTGGTTTGGTTAGGAACTCAGGCTGTAGACATTTCCTAAGGGGCACAATGGGATGGACAGCGCCCCCTACTGGCCTTGCTGTGGGATGAAATGGACGCATCTGTTTCTAGGATGCTAGGTGCGACGCCCTGCTCTGCCGCGAGTCCCTAGCCATTCTCTGTTCCTATTTCTTCCCCTCTGCCTTCCCTCTTTCGAAGCGGTGCCTCTCTTCCTTCCTTCTCTTCCTCTTCTCCCAAAACAAAGGGGTATCTTTTTTTTCCACCCTGCTCTTTCGAGCATTTTCTTTGGCAGGATGATGTCACACCCTCCTGTGAAGAGAACCATTTTGATCAAGACAAAACCACCATGGGCCCCGACAGAAGGTCACGTGGAGTTGCCAGTTGTAGAACCAGCCCCACAAAGAGATCGGCTTTCGTGAAGAACTTCTGAATTGAAAAGAATATTTCTATTCACCACGAAGTCTTTCCAGCTTAACAAGGGGAAGTTAAAAGACTTGCACCTGAACTCGAAGAGCATCAAACTTTACATATTTTGCTTCATGGTAACCCTAGAACAGTGACCTATTCCTGGAAAAAGTCTTTTATGGCTATTTCAAGAGAAATACCCCGCAATTGATTAAGGACTTGACCCAGCTGTAAAGCGCAGGATGGGCCTTTTTTGGGTGATTTTTTTCCCCCTTGAGGTTATCATCCTTGGGTCAGTAAGAAGGCATTTATGTCTAATAGGTTTATACTGATTAAAAGAAAATAGAATTCTACCTCTCTACCCCGGTCTCCATTCAAACCCTTTTGGGGGCCAACTCAAGCCTTGTAGCTGACCGAATTTTAGTATTTTTCACAGCATTTAAAAAAAGTACACTTTCACTTGCAATTAAGGAAAAATATATATAATTGGTATTTGGACATTTTTATGGAGGTCTGTGAGCAATGAGATTGTGCCAGGGTTCAGCTGGGAGTGAACATTTATCATTTCTGTTTCTCCCTCTCCTGGTTTCTCCTCTTTTCCTGCCCAGGTGCTCAGAACTGTGGTGAGCACTGCTGACAAAGTCCCAGCAAAACACAACTGCCTTTCCAAGAACCAACCCCTTCCTATGCATTTACTTGTCAACCCAGTTAAACTGATAAGTTCCAACTGCTTTACTGAAAAGCCATGTGTTCAAACAGATTTATAAAGCAAACACCAAATCACCCACTGTAAGATGCTCACACTTGGAAACCTCAACAGTGGGTGCTGACCTGACGGTGGGCGTGGCTGCCATAGTTTCCATTTTTCAAAATGCAGTGATTAGCGTCTGTTAAAGGAAGGAGAAAGGCATCACTACTGTGCAGCAAATTACTGGAACCAGTACGTCCAATTTTTCAAGACTCAGTGCTGAAAGGAAGTCCCTGCCCTAAGTTAATATGACATGGCTGTCACGATGCCACTTGCCAACTCTAGGATATCAACACATGGTTTTTAGTCTTTCTATAACAGGGAGGCCTTTTCATTGAAATTCCTGGAGGGAGGTGAGCTGCAAAGTTTCCATTTGAATCATTTACATCCTAGGTTTTGAGCTTCGCATTTCCTGTTCTAGTTGAATTCCCTTGTTTGTTTTTCTTTTTGAATGCAGGGTCAAAATGCACTCATCTGTCAGGATTAAGCCACCTTCTTTCTCCTTCTGTGCAGTTGTTCACTTCCATCCATCCCTGTTGACTGTGCAAACTTTCATCCTCTATGTCCGCTGTGATGGAGGCATCCTACTCTCATTTTCATTTGAAGGAAAAAGCATTCAAAGTGGCTGACATTTCCAAATACAGACAATGATTTAACGGAGAGGGCAGGCTTGATCCCTAGCCTCTACCCCAATTCTCCCTTTGGGTTCACCATGTGGTTTTATAAAAATAAAAGTGTATTAAAATACAGACACTTGGCAGACAGGGAGCCCAATCCTGGAGTCCTAGCTGCACAATTTAAATTGATAGCAGTGGGAATCCTTTATACACAAGAGTCAATTAAAATTAGGAAACTGGGCCCAGGGTAGGTTCAGGGACGTTAACGTTCAGAAACACTGACATTTGCAGGAGAAACGGGCCAGGCACTCCCTTCAGGACAGACAGACCTCTTACTGTATCATCCAAACGTGCCTTTCTTCTCTCCTGATGTCAAAGTAAGGAGTTCAGTGCCTTTCGCTTCACCTCGCAGGGCTGACTGGTGGCACATGGACCATCTTTCCATGGTTTCCGTTTTCTTATATTTCATTAAACACACAAGATTTTTCTATTGCCAGTCTCTCTCCAGAGAACACTAGTTTCTGAGTTTCTTTTCCTTCAAAAACATAAAAGTATTTATGTCTCGAGGCGGCCGGTTTGCTCAGGTGTTTAGAGCGTGGGCTCATAACACCAAGTTTGACGTTTGATTCCCACATGGGCCAAGGAGCTACACTCTCCACAACTAGATTGAAAACAATTACTTGACTTGGAGCTGATGGGCCCTGGAAAAACACACTGTTTCCCAATAAAGTTAAAAAAAAAAGTATTTGTCTCTTCTCCGTTTTCCAAAAATTGCGCAATGCTGTCATCCCCTAGTCACTGACAAGTGTGTCTAGTCCATCAAAACTGGTATTGTACTTTACCTCCAGTCGCCCCAGGTCCTCAGGTGGTGCCAAGTTCAGTGTCAGGGGCCAGTGAGACACTGTGTCCCTGAAGCCACAGGTCTCCTGGTCTCCAGCTTGTGTCCTTTTCCTTGACAAAAAAAGGGGCGTCGTCCTACCATCTGAATGGAAACCTTCACCTGGTGCTGCTCTCAGTCCTCTCAGAGTTTCACAGCTTGTTTCTAGAAGTCATTCAGTATTTCATGGAATGTGTATTTGAAGCAAGGGGCAGGAAAGATAGAGCAGTTTCCTTTATCTTTGATAATCTTGGAAGCTAACTGAATTTATTGTGATGATTTCACACATGGGGAATTGGGGTGTTTTCAGAAGTTGTCAGAAAATCAGTAAAAATGAAAATGTCAAGACCAACCAAAAACCAATGCGTGTGTGTATCTTTGTGTGTGATTTACTCATCAGCAGCTATTTACTGAGCATGTTTGACTGTGGTCAGGCACACTGGTAGGGATCATTTATTTATAGATACGTAAAGCGTGGCCCTTGACCTCCATGACTTTAGAATTAGTTTGTAATTAGGAATCCTACCTACAACGGCCTATTTTCCTGGTTGCCAGGCAATGAGTAATGTATCATCCAAATTTAACAAAACTTAGTTTCATTATAAATAAAAAAGAATGTATGGCTATTTCTTGGAAAATGACTCACTGCCCTGTCAAGGGCCAAAATTGGAAAAAAAAGGATGGAGAAAAAATAACTCTACTTTTAAAGGCACTAAAGTTGTGTGAAGGTCACTGAGTTAGTACAGATTTTAATCCCTTCCTGCCATTTGAGGAGCTACGTGTATTCCAGTGAGTAACAGAGGGGTTCCTCTCTCTCTCTCTCTCTCTCCACCATACACACACACACACACACACACACACACACACACATATAATTTATATATATAATTTATGTGTAAATTATATATAGTTATAAATAATGTATAATTATAAAATTATATATATATAATTTACATAATATAAAGTTATAAAAATAATACCTATTAATAGAACTTTTGATTGCTAAAAATACCTATGGAGAAAACTCCTAAATCACCTAGTCTTTTTGCTACATGTTGATAAACAAACAAACAAACCAAGTGGCCCTGGAAAGTAGTAATGGCTAGAATATAATGTATCCTATGGAACAAAAACAATCCACAGGCTGTCAATAATAATTAGACAAGGTCATTGTCAGGCTGTGGTGGAATTTTACAAAAGCAAGGCCACGCTGTAATCATGCTTCAATATACAACACAGACAAGGACGTCACGCACCCACCAAATAACCAAAGTCTTCCGCTATTGGCTAAAATCAATGATGAGGGCAGAAATAACAGCTTTAGCCCTGCTTCATTTCTTCCATCTCCTAATTTAAAATATTGAAATATCCAATCCCAAATGTCTCTGTTTCAAAAGACAGTCCAAGATTAAGACAGGTAAACCTCTCACTTCCTTAAGCCCTCCCCGAAAGTACCCAGCAGAAGCCAAAACCCTATCCCAACACCTAAGCCCGTCCCAACATCTTCTTACTAAGAAATATGTTGTGTGTGCTTTCCCACGTTACAGCAAGCGCATAAATGTAAAAATTTGACTACAGGGATATTCCTGGTATCCTCTGGCTGGGCATTCAAAAACAATACACAGTGAATATAACTTTTTTAAAGGAAATAAGGATCATACTTAAGCCTTACTGGTTTTTTTTTTTTTAAGATTTTATTGTGGAATTGGGGGAGGGGAACAGCATTGGGGAATCAGGGAAGGGGAACAGACAAGTTGCTGTCCTTTTGTTCTTCAGTCTAGTTGTGGAGGATGTCGCTTCACTGGCCCAAGTTGGCACCATCATTGCACTCTTCCCGGGTGAGGCAATCGCTCGCCGGCCATTGGACGGCCGCTCACGGCGGCTCACGGCAGCCCAGCTCCAGGTAGAGCTGTTGTTCACCATCTTAGCTGTACAGGGCGCAGCATCACTGGCTCTCATGTGGGATCCGAACTGGGGCCCTGCTGCTCAGAGCTGGTGTCCCAAGCCAACTCCTAACCAATACGCCACTCAGCCGGCCCAAGCCTTATTTTTTAATTTAACAACTTTTACTTTATTAATCTTCGCAAAGATGATTTTTAAGGTCTTAGTATTCTATTTTATGGCTATAATTCCCTTTTACAATACAGCAAGTGTCCAACTTATGAACATTTGAGTTGCGAACTTTCACAGATACAAATGGACCCCACATTATGAACATTCGTAGATGCGAACAAATCATGGAAGTAGCTCACGTGTCTGCCAGACATTGTCACAGTTGTGCTGCTGTGTGCTTACTGTACAGTGCAATAGTGTATAGTAGTACAGTGCTCAATCAGAGCTCAGCATGTCTGGAAACAAGAGGAAAAGCAGTGGTGATGTGGAGGGGACTGCTAGGAAGCGTGAAGACTTACTTTGTCAGATTACGATTGAGTTGGACTTCCGAATGAATTCGACTTATGAACGTTCTCCTGGAACAGAACTCGTTCGTAAGTCGAGGGACTTACTGTATATAAAATAAAAGATTTAAACATTTTTGTTTGACAATTTACAAAGTATGCCACAAAACTTTTCTCAGCTTCATTGAGATATCATTGATACATAACAATGCATAATTTTAAAGTGTACAGTGTAATGATTTGATACACATATATATTGTGAAATGATTATGACAATAAGGTTAGTTAACACCTCCCTCACATAATTACCATTTTTTGTGTGTGTGGTGATAGCATTTAAGGTCTACTCTCTTAATAATTTTCAAGTATATAAGACAATACAGTGAATTAGTCACTGGACTGAACAATAGGTCCCCAAAACTTACTCATCTTATAGCTGGAAGTTTGTACCCTTTGACTGTCATCTCTCCATGTCCCCCACACTGAAGCCCTGACAGTCACCACTTTACTCTCTATTTCTACAAGTTTGGCTTTTTTAGATTCCATATGTGAGAACTGACAGCATCACAAAATGTTTTAATTATGATTTTTTTCTCCATGCAAGAACGCTGTAAGTTATATAGTATTTGCTCATTTTAAAAATGAGAGAATTAAAATTCAGTACAAAATGACAATGCAGCAGTAATTGATATAGAATGAAGGTTTGGACTTCATTCTATGTAATTTAATGTTGCTTATGTTTTATATTCTAATCTTTTCTAATGTTAAAATTCTTCAGGTTCTAGCTTGCCTTTTTGTGCATCGTATGGTAGTAAGACCCAGTTTTTATATTATTATGATTTTGCTGATGGATTTATCTATGCTTCATAAATCTGATATGAGGTTTAAAATTCCTTTGAAATGGTTTATGACCTCAAGTGTGGAAGATAATTTATGGCATTACGTGAACAGTGTAGAAGTTAAGAGACTTGGGTGCCAGATAACTGGGTTAAAATTCTGCCTCCAGCACTTAACTCCTGGGCTGGTCTTGGGCATTTTAATTAATGTATTTGTGCCTCAGTTTCTCATATATAAAAATAAAGATAGCAGTATTTTGCACAAAATTATTGCTATATTAATTTTTACAAATTCATACCTATTTTATAAGCTAAAACTTCCCATTTTTAAAGACAATGCAAATCGTTTCACATGAAATGGGCAGTCCAGTTTAACTGTTCAAACACTGTAACTGGACTGATATGTCCAGCACATGTGGCTGATATCTTCCATGACCTTTAGCCCATGGGCTACTCTTCAAGGTCATTTCTCCATCCAGAGAAGAACAATAAATGTCCACTAGCCATGGGACAGTAGTCACATTGTTTGGGCACATCAAATCCTATACAGCCACTGGAAGGAACTGTCTAAATAAGGGACTCCAAGACGAGTCCCAGAGTTCCTCCATTGTGGGGACAGTACTGGGCCCCACTCCTGAATCTGGATAAATAGAGAAAGGTAATGACAGTGAATAATTTCATGGGCTCAAGTTGTATTCCGGTGCTTGTTGGAAAATACAGGGGTGCAAACATCAGGCTTCCTCTTGATTTCAGTATTTATGGTTTTTTTTAACTCAATGAATTTTAAACATATAAGAACAGTTGTTAAGGCCTACCTAATGCATGCCTTACCTTCAATGTCACATTAAAAGAAATATATGAGGAATGTGAGCCTTGGGGAATAACAACAGAATAACACCTATGTGTTTTACCTAATTGCAGATCCTCCCATAGAGATAGGCCCATTTAACACAGTTCATGTAATGAAAGAAAACTTTGTGTTATTTGTGCCATGTAAAACTGACCTCCATTGGAGTGGAGCAAGAGAGTTGGGGTTTTTATATTTGTTACTCCCTGAAAACAGGCTTTGTGGGGTTTTGAAGTAATCTACTAATGGGAAAGTCAAGGAAAAATGTAAAGATAGGTTCATTTCAGTTGACAGTGACACACTGTATAACCATGATGGTACAATTGGTTGATTTTGTTACCAAAAAGATTTTGCCTCTGGTCCCCAAAAGCCTACAAAGTCCCCACTCCCAATCTCCATTCCAGGGCTGAGAGTCTGAGTTATGTGTACCCCCAGGTCTGATGAGGGTGCAGATAAAACCGTAGATGCTAATGTGGTATTTTTATCACCAGCATGCTCACACTCTAAACACATTACAGTGTTTATAATATACATGATATATATAATATATATACATACACATGCATGCCTATATATACATATGCATATATACACATATGTAAAGGGAAATGATTATGTATATACAATCACCATGCCCATACTCTAAATGCATTATAATATATATGATACACACACACACACACACCCCTCCCTATACAAAAGGAAATGATTATGTATATATAATCACCATGCCCACACTCTAAATATATTATAATATATATGATATATATATACATATACACACATACATATATAAAGGGAGATAATTATACATACATATATATATACACATACATACATACATATATATATATATATATATATATATATAAAATCACCATGCCCATACCCTAAATATATCATATTATAATAAAAATGATACATATCTGGAGGGTAATTATTTCAGTAAATCCTTCTCTATTTAAAGAATGTTTTTCCTTTATCAGGTCTCTGAAAAGAAGCCACTTTATTAAAAGTGAATATTTCAAAAGCTGCAAAGTACAAGAATTGTTCAAAATGAAGAATTCTGATTATCTCTGCATCCTGTTTCCCTGGAAACATGAGATGTGTGCGTGAACCACAAGGTAGATGTGCGAGCACCCAGGGCCTGTGGCTGCCACCGGGCACCAGAACTGGCTGGGACACAGCCTCCCTTAGAGCCTCCAGAAGGAACTAGCCCTGACCACACCTCCTCTCCCACTTGCAGCCTCCCAAACTGCAAGAGAATAAATTTCTGTCACCGTGAACCAAAATTAACTCAAAATGGATCAAAGACCTAAACATAAGACCTGAAACAATAAACTGCATAGAAGGAAACATAGGTACTAAGCTTATGGACCTTGGGTTCAAAGAGGATTTTATGAATTTGACCTCAAAGGCATGGGAAATAGAAGCTAAAATAAATGAATGGGACTATATCAAACTAAAAAGCTTCTGCACAGCAAAAGAAACCATTGACAAAATAAAGAGGAAACCAACTGAATGGAAGAAGATTTTTGCAAACAACGCCTCTTCCAATAAGGGGTTAGTATCCAAATTTTATAAGGAACTCATATAACTAACAACGAAAACCAATTTAACCCAATTAAATAATGGGCAGAAGACCTGAATAGACATTTCTCCAAAGAGAACATACAGATGGCCAATAGACACATAAAAAAATGCTCAACATCACTAATCATCAGAGAAATACAAATCAAAACCACAATGAAATGTCACCTCACACCTGTTAGAATGGTTATCATCAACAAGACAAATAGTAACAAGTGTTGGAGAGGCTGTGGAGAAAAAGGAACCCTCATACACTGTAGGTGGGAATTCAGATTGGTGTAGCTGCTATGGAAGGCAGTGTGGAGGTTCCTCAAAAAATTAAGAATAGAATTACCATATAACCCAACAATCCCTCTCTTAGGTATCTACCCAAAAAATCTAAAGACATTTATCCATAAAGATATATGTGCTCCGATGTTCATTGCAGCTTTATTCACGGTGGTCAAGATATGGAAACAACCAAAGTGCCCTTCAGTAGATCATTGGATAAAAAAGTTGTGGTATATATAAACAATGGAATACTATTCTGCCATAAGAAAAGGTGAAAAAGTGCCATTTGTGACAACATGGATATTGAGATTATTATGCTAAGCGAAATAAGTCAGTCAGAAAAAGTCGAGAACCATATGATTTCACTAATACGTGGTATATAAAACTGAAAACAACAAAGGAACAAGACAAACAAATAAAGAAACAAAAACTCATAGACACAGGCAAGAGTTTAGTGGTTACCAGAGGGTAAGGGGGGAGGGGGGTGGTAGATGAGGGTAAAAGGGTCAAATATATGGTGATGGAAGGAGAACTGACTGTGGGTAGTGAACACACAATGTGATATACAGATGATGTGTTACAGAACTGTACACCTGAAATCTATGTAACTTTGCTAACCACTGTCACCCCAATAAACTTTAATGAAAAAAATTTGTTTTCTTTTGTTTGAAGCCACCAAGTTTAAGGTCCTTGGTTACAGCAGCCCTAGGAGACGAATACACTAAATAATCTCAATTAAGATATTATATTTTTTCTTATTCCCTATTAAAAACCCCTGAAAACAAAAATGTCAGTGTCTCCTCAACCTCTTTTTGTTCATCTCTACTAAATAAAATCCAATGAACCACATGTTGTCATGTAAAAGAATGTGTTTGATTCAACATATTTTATAAAATATATTTACAGAGTAATTTGTGCATTTAGACAAGCCACACTTTTGTTTTCTAAGTCCAGATGTCTCTTAGGGATTTGGAAATTATCAGGAAATCAATTAAAGCATAGGCCTATAAATTTGGAATGACAATTCATAGAGCAAAGGGGCTTTAAAACAAAATATCCAATACTACAAATCTAACACCCTATCTTGAAACGGGTTAAGCAATTTAGCTAAGGAGATTTCCACACTGCGTAGCTGTTAAGATTAGGGAACTGGGGGGGGGGGCTCCAGAACCCTCCTATCTGAATTGAAATCTGCACTCCCTGATTTTAGCCATGAGAACTTGGACAAGTCAATTAACCTCTGGATGCTTCAATTGTCATTTTCATAAATATGGGAGTAAATGGTACCTGTGTCATTGGGCTATGGTGAGGATTAAATTAGTAAGTACATGTAAAATACTTAAGAATAGTGTCCAGCATGGATGAAGCTCTGAACAAATGTTTACTATTAAGGTGACTATATAATTTATCTTGCACATCTGGAGAATTATGAAAGTAAATGAGGCTCTATTATAATTAGCCTGAAAACAGTGTAATGTGGGGCAAACTGAAGCGTATGATAACCAAAGTTTTAATAGTTCTATGGACTGAAAAAGTTCATCTCGACGGGCCTAATATAATTTTGGATAAAATTTTATTAACTTCCTTACAAAGTCCTCATGAATTTCCACCATCTTTTCTCTGTAATTCTAAAATCCAAACCACTCTGAACCCCAAAAGTTATAAAAGCTTTTGTTCATTTTTTTCTTTTGTGTTTCATAAAACTGTGAAACTGTGAACTTAAGTGGGGTCATTTTTGGTTTTTATTTATTCCACTTACTAAGAATATTAATATATGCTCCAAAATCTGAACTATTAATGTACTGGGGGTGTCAAAAAAACGTATACACATGACTTGCATTCATCTTTTGTTACTGGTATATATTGAGTATTACTATTTTAATAAATTTTTTTCCTTTCTTAAAATGTGTATGCATTTTTTGGCACCTTCTGTATTTACTACAGGGGACAGCCCTAAGCCTAGCTGGGTGCACCCTATTACCTTTCTAAAATCAGAAATATTCTAAATTCAAAATACACTTGCTCTAAAGGTTTCTGTATAGGAAGTGTGGATGTGTACTTGTGTTCACTTTAAATCAACAAACTGTTGTTAAAATTCTATTATATAAATCAGCCAATTTATTAGGCATTATAATATTCAATTATAAATAAGTTAGATATAGACTGTGTCAAAAAAATAAAACCTAACGATATTTAAATTACCAGAGGATGTAGATACATAAGTTTTTGCCTGTGATAGAAAGCACATCATCTGACTGTTGAATGGAAATGCAAACACTGAGTTTTAGACATGGAAACTTATCAGGGAGGACTGCCAGGAAGAGGAGACATTCAACCTGGGTTTTGAAAAGTGATTAGGATTTTATTAACCAGAAAAGAAGAGGGGGGTTCATTTTATCTCAAGGATCTAAAAACATCTGATACATTTAAGGCATGGCAAGTAGTAAAGCAAAGATTACAGGAGGTAGTAAAATCTACCAGAAAGATTCATTTTTTATGCCTGAGAAGAAAAATAACATTATTTTAACTCTCTTGGGAGAGATTTTTTTCTCCTGTTGTTGAAAGAAGAAAAACAAAGTTTTGGGTAGATATTTTGTATAAAATATTTCTTTTCTAATAAAACCACATATTTTGAATGGCAGAATGTGGCATCTGTGATTTGACCCTTTGGGATTGTGGAGGGAGGCTACAAACATATAAAAATTTCAGGCCCTGTGGGCAGCATTATTTATTGGAAGATACAGGACACTGAATATATAGCTTTGGCAAGATTGTAATGTACTCGTAACCAACTCATCGGCTACAATGGCCAAGGGAAGCCAGTCTTTGGAGGCCAGGAAGAGGGGAGGAGGAGGAAGAGGAAAAGATAGCCGAGTAGAGGTATAACCACTGTTTTCTGCTTGCTTTGGGCCCCGGGACTCAGGGCCGGGCCAAACAATCAGGTCCCAGAGTGAATTTCCTAGTTACCGTGGATGATGCATTCAGTCGGCCGTGGTGACGGATTGTTGGTATTAGCAGTCTTGAGTGTGATTAATAAGCCTGCTCTGTCTCTGACAGAGTGGGAATGGCACCACTAAAATTGAACGGAGGCAATCCTACTAAAATCTGTTAGGGGTGCTCCTTGGGGAAACAAAATGGTACAAAGGACGGACCAGGCATAGAAGCATCAGTTCAACAGCTGTAGCCATCAAAGCAAGATGGCTGGGTCCCTTGAAATGGGGGCCTTTTGCTTCTCGACTTAACAACAAATAGGCCTGGATTCTTCCCCGCCTTCCAGCACCATCATGTCTGTACAAGTGTGTATATGTATGTGAACTGTTCCTTATATGGATAAAAGAAAATCAAAATGATATTACATTTGCTATTGAGTATATTTTTGTTTTAAAATTTGTTAACTGTCAGGTTTGGAGAAAAAAAATAAAGGAGAGCCAGAGAGAGAGAGGGTCAATCTCTGGTCTATTAACAGATGTGTTTTAACATTTTGATACTAGAGCCAGGGTTTTATACGACATAAAATGAAAATATATTTTCTTACGACAATATATCTCTCATCACCATTAAAAAACAATAAAACTGTACAATGGAAAAGAGGAAACATGTCAAAATTTGGGTGAGGCTGTGTCATATAGTAAGAGTTAGTATCTGAGAGTTATGTTTCTGGTTAAGCAGGTATCAGGGGATGTAAAAAGGGTTAAATATCTCTTTGTCCATCTCTTGGAGCTACAGAAATTACAATGTGTGCTTCTGAAATCAAAGACACACTGACAGCCCCTCCGTAAGGACTGACAGCATAGAACTTGGTAGTGGGCAGGGCAGCAGGAGCAGGCAAGGTGCTATCGTGGGTCAATGACCTTGTATAATCAATAGGGACTTTTCGATACCCTATTGAGGAATGTCAATACCACCTCGACACCACTGAAGCTCAGGGGTGGGGGGGGGTCTTGTAGAACAAAACCTTTAGTGATAACATTATCATCATAATGGGGAACTACTAGATGCTGGCCCAGCACCTTTGTTCTAGATAAAATTCTCTGTAGTAAGTACAACCCTATCAGAGTCCAGACCTTTACCTCTAAGCAGACACTGTGGAATCTTTTCCTTTCATGAATGATTATTATTTTACCATATGTACTTAATATCCATTTTTCTAGTTGCATTTAGGATAATTTAGCAATGAAAATAATCGATACCTTGATGACACGTTACAGTTTGCAAAGTACTCTGTATATGTCAGTTCAGTGGAGCATCACAGCTTTTTCAGATATGTTAGGCAAGTCCAACAATTTTTGCCTCCTTTTTTCCCTCCCACAAGTTGTTGAAGTTTGGAAGAAGGAATGGAGACAAGGTGAGGATTCTTATGCCCAACAGATGAAGAGATGGTCTGAGACTTGGCAGTTGTTCACAGGTAGATTGAATAATGGGGCAGTAAAGTGACAATTCTGTGTTTTTACCTTCGAACCGATTAGCCCAGCACCTTGTAGACGGAATTCATATTTTGCTTAAATGATAGAGATGTGATGCTCACTCTTTATACCTGGGTAATATCTGTTGTCTTGCAGATCCAAAGTGCGTTTAATAAAATTCTTGTACTCGATTCATTTGTTTGTGCATTTCTTCGTCAACACAATTGCAAACCTCACCCTTGTCAGATACAACCCTCCTAACTTTAAAATCCGGTCAAACCCTTAAGAGAGTAACATGCAGATGGCCTTTATTAAAAATAAGTTTCTGAGGGTATAAGCAGGTTCTGCCAAAGAGCTTTCCCTGTCTCAAACTCAGGTTTACAAACTCATTAATTCTTACAAACTCATTTCTGCACTTTGCTGAGTTCAAAATAGTTGACATATATTTAATGTTTCAAATGATAGAAATACAAAGATGCACTTCAAAAATTTTAAATAAATACAGGTTCATGAATGCATGGGACTATAGGAGACCAGGAACTGCCTACCACATGGCGATGATCAATCAGTATCTATATTTATAAATTAAATTTCTTGTTTCCGTGTGATCCCTGGACACTGCTGCATTCTTGTCCAGGGATCACAAATAATCGTGAAAGCAACTCGCCCCTGCTAACTCTTGGGGAAGCCTACAAAGGGGTTTAATACACCTAGAAGCAGAAGAGGGGAGGTGGTCTGCAGGGCACACCACACAATATCACTCTGATCCCATTCCAAGCATACAAGATGGTGGCCCAGGCATGGCAAGGTGGGGACGCTGTGTAAGAGCAGGTAGAGGAGACCTAGTCTGAGTGCCCAGGCTGGTATGTTCATTTCAGTCTAGGTGGGTCTGTCTGGAGTGTCGAGGTGGTTGTAGCACTGGCCATCTATTTCTCTGGCATCTCTCTTGGACAAAACACTAATCCTCAAATCAGGAGGAATACTATAGGACTATCTGATCAGCATGGAGGTGAGGCAGCCAGTAGGAGACAGGCTCTTAGAGATCCCTTATGCAACGTGGGCTCACTCTGCCTCAGCCATTTGCCACCTTAGATGAGTCACCTCCAGCATGGGAAATATACCACTGCCAAAACCTTGCCTGAGCTCCATGACACCATGTTTAACTCAGGTTCTTCAAAAGCAAGAACTAAGAGCTGAGGGTGGTGTTGGGGGTCCCCCTCTGCTCTCCCCTCAGGCTGCTATCCCAGCCCTGTCTGCCTCTGATTGAGGCAGAAAGAGTCCCTGTGACATAGTTTAGGGGGTGGTCACCCATCAGCTTTCTTTGAAGTTCTCCCACTGACTGAGTAACCTTGGGCAAGTTACCCAACACTTTAAACCTCAGCTTCCTCATCCATAAATAAAATAGGGATACTAATAATACATATGTTATTTTCTCAGAGGAAATAAGTACAGTCTTTTAACATGAGAAAACTCCCAATAAGTGGTATCTATTCACTTTTTAAGTTATCATTAGCATGGATCTATAAAATGTCTTTGCTCCAAAGGTTAGTCTAGAGCCTTTTTACCCTAGATGTCTGGTGTTTTTTGAATGGCACTACCACTTCATAAACATGCACAAATAAATGCTGTAAATGCAAAGAAAACCATCTCTAAGTGAATTAAAGGAATAGTGAATAAAAATAGCCCATGCAAATAAATTTGTATTGATTATAATTCAGTCACCCCCATTCAGAAAGAGTTTTATATTGTACAAGTGGAAGAACTGATCATTATTTTCACTGACTCTAATTTTTACCAAGATTTATTTATTTTTATTGAATCACATCATTCTATTGTGCCTGATTTTATTTAGCATAGAGCTGCCGTTTGTTGGATGTCTTAAGTCTTTGTTTTGCCACGGGGGTCATGAGAACCGCCCTGTATAATACAATAAGGCTCTGTTTGTAAGGTGTTATTTTTATAACACCTAGAAAGGAATGACTCTTAGCTGCTTTCAAAGGACTAAGATATTCTGTTGACACAGTATGTCCAGTTCTGTATGTCATGGCTGGTCTCCATCCATGTCAGCAGTAAAATTGCTGGTCTCACCTTTTTAGTCTGGCCAAACTGGGGCAGAATCGGGATTAGGATGTGCAATCCTGGGCTTTTTAGTCCCTTATACCTATGTATCTGTTTTAACCATAACAGTTAATGGGTTTTTAGGACGAGCCATTTTGAGGTTGCAGTAACTCATTTCCAATTTCATATATGGTTACGTGGGACACCGCAAATTCGATTCTCTTCTATAAGAGTTACCATTGGTTTTCCTCTTTGCAGACTGAAGCCTGGTTAAGTTTGATCTGAAGTGGTCATAGTACTCATCTAAAGGTCTCATTGGAAAGGGATGTTTGTAATCTACAATACACTGCCTAATTTCTTGGCCTGTGGACTGTATTCGTGGAGTTTCCCCAAGAGTTCACTTTGTTCAAAGAAAAGAGATCACTTCTAATTGTCTCTGAGAAGATGAGGTCACCTCTCACTTTGAACCAACTCTGTGTATTGTTCACTTCTGGATATTACCCAGTATCGGGAATTTTCAGCAAAAGATAAAAAAACCTATAATTAACACAGACTAAAAAAAATCTGTCAAAATGTACGCAAATCATTCCTAAAGGATTAACTAGGGTGAGCCCTGGGCCAAAAGCAATTGAGTTAAAAAGGAAGGAGGGGTTCCTTAATGGTCCAGACATACTTAGGTTAAGACAAAGATGTATCGGAAAAGGGGGAGGGGAATCTGTTGTGTTTATGAGCTGCAGGCAGTCAAATTTAGCAAGGACAGAGTATTACTATCAAGCTTTCTCAGGTGTGATTGCAGATTATCAAAAAACTTTTATAGAATAATCCACCAGGCAGATGAACACCAAAACACATTTTGGAAAGTCTGGCATTGTGCGACCTTTCCTTACAAAGGCTGGTGCTAACTTGCCAAAATTGCATGTAAAATGATTATTTCACTGGAGGTACTGGACATACTAGGAGCTAAATACTTGTGTTTCTGTCCAGAGTGTAAACACGGAAAGCTGCAGACTTTAGAAATTTTATCCTATGTGCCTGAGACCACTGATTTCAAGTACAAGCATGTAAAACTAAATAAATATATAGAAAGGCTTATAGACAAAGGAAAGAAAAAGTTTCTCTCCTGGGAGGGACCAGGTGGGTGACATCCGTCAGCACCAGTTTTCATAGGGAGGGTGAGGGGTAGTTAGGCTGGTGCATTGGTCACAAATCCAGTGGGGTGTGTGAAACTGGGCTGACAGCTGGGATGGACACAAACTTTTACATCCCAGCCAAGTTAGAAAGGTCCTTAAAACGGAGAGCAGAGAAAGAAATGTCAGAACCAAGAAGTTAGAGAATGAAGAGAACGAGGGAGAGGAGGTGGGTCGAGAGTAAAGTGGGAAGGAAGGCGTGATCCTGAGCAGTGGCCGAGGGGAGCCCTCTGTTGTTACCAGTGCATATGAGAGAATAAATAAATAAAATCATGAAAAAGGTTGATCCAAGTCAAATGGGGCATACTTTCTGTGTAACACAGCCATTTAACTCAAATTAGTCTTCAAACATAGATAAAGGCATTCGATGAAGATGGCTTGCTTACGTATGGCTCTTGAACTGCTTGCTGCTGCTCTGTTTCGCCTGCACTGAAATACAACACGTAGGCACAAGACAATAAGATAACGAATCCTGGTGGATGACATCTTGGCTTTTTATTGCCTCTGGGTGTCTCAGCAGAACTTGGCATTAATGCAGGTGCTGGGATTGGACTTAAGAGAACATCTTATTAAGGTGCCAATAGATTCTATTGCGTTGTCGGGAAAGTCATGACGCATTTTTGCATTGAAAAACATAGAAAAATACATCATGACTTTCCCTGACAGCCCAATATGACCCACAAAATAAGCAGTGGACTTTTCTTTTCAAATAATGGTGCTAAAGGCTAACAGGACTACGTCCAACCAGCATTGGACACAGCAAATTTTCTAAAATGAAATTTTAAAAACTGTGTCTTCAGCTCCTTTTTTGGAGGAGGGGTTATATGTCCAATATTTTATTCATAAGTAAGAACCCAGGCATTCATGCATTTTAATATGTATGTTTTGATTTCTAGGAAAGAAATTCTTTTCTAATCGTTCATGTGTTATTTCCTAACTTTCAGGATTGACACTCTGCTCTCATCACGCTCTGTACCTGACAATAATAAGTTTTATGCAAGTGGTCGTTGTTAAATTTTCACCTCTTTTTTTTTTCATGAAATGCTGTGGTTTTGTTTGTTTTTTTCTGTTTTTGTTTTTGTTTTTGTTTTTTTTCCAATGTAATCAAATGCCAATCTTGAGCAGTGCAGAAGGCACTTATTAGAAATACTTTGCTGTTGGGGGAATCTGTTTTTAATGTGATTTGAGTGTTTATTCATGAAATTTTCACAAATAAATTTTAATGAATCTTGTGAATTTCATAGCCTAGGAGCAACAGGTGATCCCACACAGGCTAGTATGTGTGGTAGTTTGTGTGAGTTCACTCTGTGATGTTCCCACAGCCATGAAACCGCCTAAGAAGGCCTTTGTCAAAACATGTCCCCGTCATTAAGTGGAACAGGGCTGTAACGGGCATGGGTTACACACAAAATGCCTGGAGATGTTTTCCTTTGGATCATCTATTTTCTAGGACAGAAATAACTTGTTTCTCATGTTTTCACAAATAAGAGAAGAGCATATGGGTACATATACCCAAAATATAGTCAGGAAGATAAATATATTACACCAAGTTCAAAATAGACTCCAAGTATTTCCTCCGCAAACAAGTCCAATCAAAGTGATTACTTGGCGATATCAGTCAAGTGAAGTTCACATACAATTAGATTACACTGTGAAGTCAAGTGACCTTTTTGCACTCACACTCCCATGACTGGAAAAATGCTTTCTCCTTTGCTCATCACAACTTTCCTTGTGCCTAGATAAGAGCATGGCATGGAATAAGCTCTCACTGGGTAATTAATCAATCGGTTGTTTCTACACTAGTACCGTGTCTGTGCTAAACCAATTCTCCCATCATGGAAACAGAAGACAGAGGTGGAGTCTGCTAACCTGGTGAGTACCCAGCTACCAGGCCTTATCGTTACCTTCGGAGTAGGACTATCCTAGAGTGTCACCAAGTATTGGTTTGCTTAGTTATTGGTAAATATTCAATCTGCCCAAGCTAACTCACATGTGAGTAAATGATGTGCAGGCTGTATAAGCCGGTAAAAAATAATCCCAAATGACAGACTAATGGATTTTGTCCTTGTCGCTTACTGCTTCCCAAAGACAGAGCTTGGCTAAAGCTTGTGCGTACATATGATAATCGCATGCCCACACGGAAGTGACATCCAATTTCTAGTATAAGCACTCACACAACAGCATCTGTCACTAGAGGAGGGGGCACCGGGGAGGGAGCAGAGGGAGCACAGTGCAGCCACACCTGAGAAGATGGGACCTTTGACCCAGGGTCCCAGGGCTGTGTTATCATGCTCTCTCCATTTCTCACTTGCTCTCTCACACCCACTGTCTCCGGGGATTGAGACCAATTTACAGAGTGGTACTGGCTTTGGCGGGGGGGAATCAATGACCTATTCTCTTGGTCAGAGCAAGAAGTTTTGTGATGGCAGTCAGCAGAGCAGGAGATGGAGAGGAAAAGGAAATAAAAGAACGCAATATGAAGGGATGGGGGGAATATCATTACGCTTGCAGAAAAGTATGCTCAATAAACAGACTGAGTGGCAGAGAGGAGCTATTCATAAACATGAAATTGGAATTGAAATTGGGTTGAAAAATTAGGACACTGGAGCTCTTTCTGGGCATAAGGAAGGCATGTATGATAACAGAGGTCATTCCCATCTGCATTGCTACCTGCCATTTGTCAATCATCTAATTACACTTGGTAGAGGGGGTTATAGCGGAAGTTCTTCATGGTGATGAAAGTTTGGGTGAGGCTTCTGCAGGGGCCATTTGCTTTGTGTTTGGAAGTCAAACTGTTTCTAGGGAACTGGGGAACAAAGGGAAAGGAAAGAAGGGAGGAAGGGAGGAGGGAAAGACTACAGGAGGGAGGGAGGGAGGACGAGGAGGAGAAAGAATAAAGACAGGGAGAGACGGACAGGCTGTTCACGCCTGGAGGAAGGTGTAACTTGGGGTCAGCCTCAGCTTTGGGAACCTGGCCACTCCCAGTTAGTCATTACAGAAAGAGACCTGCCAAGATGAGAAATGACCAGAGGAGGGGCTGAATATTAGGATTAATTGTGTGGAATCAGAGCAGTGGAGCAGGTCTGCAAGGCATATTGGGGTGGAGATAATGACGCCAATAAGCAGTCCTTCCTGTTTGGGTTTTTTTTTTTTTTGGTAGAAAGTAGAAATTTAAACAATGGTATCAACATTTTCATCCCAATGTAACGAATTTCAGAAATATTAAGTAAGACATGATAATGCCTTTTCAGCATGTTAAAGAGTTGCATGAAAGGAAGATGTATTCTTGAGCGGTCTGAAATGTCTTTAATTTGATTGTCAGCCACGTTCCCTGCTCCTTTCCCTGTTGCCCCTTAAGAAACTAGCTTTATTTTTTGATATTTATATCAACCAAGACCTACTCCTTTACAGATTTAGGTTCCATGAAATTATTCTAACTAATAATTTCAGGAAATTAATTATGAACCAAGTGATATTTTAGTATCATCTATATACTAAGATGAGCCTGGACAAGTTTGTCTCTGAAATGTCACTTGGTTGAAAATCAAGTTTAAAAATGATATAATGGTCCCCTGTAACTCAACTGAAAATAAAAAAAAAGGTGTGGGGGGGTTTCAGGTGATGCTTGCATTTTGTTGCGGTATCTATTTCTACAAAGAATGATTACAAAATTCTATCTGGCTGTCGTATTAAAGTGTGGCCGCTCTCCAAAATCCCTTTGCAGGTTTTCCTTGTCTGGGGTCAAGAGTTCTGACTGAGATGATCCAGTTATTACGCCATTTCCCATCTAACTTATTCACATTATTTGTGGATAACCTACATACTTCAAATTCAGATGAGCTGTAGGTTTTCTTCTTTGTATGAATTATCAGCAACATTTTCCCATTCAAGTGCACACTGATACTTCATTCCAGGAAGTGTACTGGAAATTAAACATGAGTATTTGTTGATGTAACTCTTTGTACACCTGCAGTAGTTGCTTATTACTGCTGTAAGAAATGACCACACTTAGTGGCTCACAGCAACACAAGTTCATTATCTTACAATTCTGAATATCAGAAGTCAAATTAACATCAGTTGTCAGGGCTGTGTCCTCCTAAGGGTTCTAGTCCTGGCCTTTTCCAGCTTCTAGAAGCTTCCCTCATTGCTTGACTCATGGTCCCACACCCCTGGAACCTCTGCTTTCATCATCACACTACCTTCCCTCTGAATTTGACTCTCCTGCCTCTATCCATAAGGACCCCTTGACTGCAGTGGGCCCTCCCAGATAATACAGGGTAATATCATCCTCTAAAAAAAAGATTTAATATAATCATATCTGCAATCATACCTTTTGCCATGTCATCCATTCAGGGATTCACCTTTGGACACCTTTGAGGAGGTCGCTGTTCTGCCTAGCATAGCGCTCAACATTCCAATAAGTGAGTTAATTTTCCTCATTTTAGCACATTCAGTTAAAAAGAAAAAGGAAAGAGATTCTATTTTCCTTTCAAGTGCACATAAAAACATAGTTTAGCTTAGTTTGGTTGAGTTTGTTAAAAGTAGGAATGTGCCTTTCTGAAGACACATCTTTCAGTTTACCGCAAGCCATTTATTCAGTGTCTCTAATGTACCCTGGGGAGCTCGGGATTGGGGCTAGACCTGGCTTACCCCCAGGTGTCTTTGTGGAAGTCCAGGGCTTTGATCTTTTTTAGAGTTATTTTAGGGCTTATCAATAATTAAATACATGTAAGGGAAAATACTGCTCTATCTTATTCTAGGGTCTCTGTGAGGAACAGACTGCCTATTGCTGTTTTTCCTGCGTTTACTGCAGTATCTGTCATGTAGATTTGCAACCAGTGTTTTCATGAATACGTTACTGTTAAACGGTTAGTGCTTTGGCTCAGTTCCCTTAGAGTCACCCCAAAATTCCTTTTTAATGATGGGTTGAAGAGAAAGATGGCCTTAGAATTGCTGGTGGATCTCTGGTGAGCCATGGGAAAGAAAGAGGCCAGGCTCTGTCAAAAGGCAACTCTGGTGAAGGCGACCCCCAAAGGCAGGTGGCCGCTGCCAGTTGGGTCCACTCAGCTCATACCTGGGATTGGAACCCAAGAGAAAGGGGTCACCAAATTAGAGTGGCAACCAAACAGGTCTGAGCTCTGGCTTTAGTATGGAGCTAACTGCTGAAAAGGAAGGTAAGGCTGGAGTTCAGCAGAGATGGAAGAAATCCCGGGAGGGGAAGGACAGATGCTATCTCAGTGAGCAGCACATGGCAAGAGGATCTGCAGCCTCCCTGGATGGACTGGAGGTCAAGGCGGCATTGAACTTGTAGGTTGGATCACTGTCTAAAACTCAGATCTGCTGGGGGAGGCAGAAGTTGATCCCAGTCTTTTAGAAAGTAGTTGTAAATCACCGCTCTGCCCTTCAAAGACATAATGCCTGCGTCTCATTGGGAAAGGTAACTTAGAAATGGAATGGCCTGGAAACAGTTGATGCAGCTGGCTGGGTAAGTCATGTCAATGCCAAGGAACTAACCATAGGAATGTCAGCACCATGCTAAGTGAACATTCAGTTCCACCAAAGCCTTTGTTTCCCTCGGCAGGGATGAGGTAGGATGCTGGAAAACGTGATTTGTTCGTCTCCTCCAAGTCTGTGTCTTGGTTCTTAATTAAAGTCACTGTTCCTTTAAACAGGCCACGTGGGTTTGGGCTGAGCCCGACAGGGAGCAGAGGCCTCGTCTAATTTAGAAGAGTGCAGGCGTCCTTGTCAAAGCCAGAAGAAGCTCCAATTGGAGCTGCCATCGGAGCCTGACCCCATCAATCAGAGTGGCCTGTGGTCACAATTTTCTAGGAAATGTGGAAAATCATCATCTACAGGAAATCTGCTGCCTGAAATGTCTTCCTTTAGTCTACAGTTTACTTAAAAATCTGGGGTCCATCTTCTATTGCTCTTGTGTCTTTAAACTTCGGTGTAACAATATCTAGTTCAAGGGTAGCCTAGTGGACTATGGCTGAAAATCCCTATAAAGGATCATTTCTTTTTAAATTTTCATTTTTATTTCTTTTGAATAAAAATGCTTGGGGTAAATCAACATCTCATCATTACCGAAAGCCCTCACACGTGCAAATGCAAGTCACTTTTGACACAATGGCAGGTGTGGAGACATAAGCCTGGCCTCCAGGGTCTCTTGGTCTTGCTAAAGTAGCCATGGTCTTGAAAACACTTCTAGGGTTTGACAAAAGAGAGGTTCTCAGGACCCAGGGAGGAGAGGAAGTTTTCCAGGCATAGGTCGTGCATAGGCAGAGGTGTGGGAGATAGAGAAGACAGGGCCCCTTTTTATATGGACAAGTACCCTTATTACTGACACCCAGGAGTGCCAGTGAGCAGGAAACAGCCTATGGGAGTAGGCATGGAGGTTGGGACCAGATAGCATAGGGCCTGGAGGAGACAGCGCTAAGGGACCCATGGTCCTGGGAGTAATAAGAGAATGAGGAGGTGATGACATCCTATGGCTACTACCTCATTGGACTTGGTAGAACTCTAGCTCTTGAAAATGAAAACACAGTCCTCATTTTAAGTTAGGTAAAACACGTGTTATTAAACCACATTCTTAGGATCACACTGCTCCTTAGACAGCAAACAATCCAGTTCACTTGACTATTATTCAGACCATATCTCTAGATTGTCCCCACCACATAGTTAGCCAGTCTCTGTCTGAACAGATGTACTTCACAGTCCCCCTGAGTTCAGCAGCTAGATTATAACTAAGTCCTTCCTTATGTTGAGCCAAAGCTGTCTGTGTAGTTTCCCCTCCCAGGCCTCAGTCTTGCTCTCTGGGATCACATTAGAATAGTTCTAAATGTTCTCATACATTAGAGACCTGCAATTACTTTAGAAAACTGCCCGTCCCTTTGATGTGTTCTTTCCTCCATGCTGTTGCTCACAGGACATAATTTAGACTTCCTACACTTTTGTGGTGCATTTGCTCATCCATCAAGCCCCTTTTCTTAACAAGTGGGCTCTGGAAATGAAAAAAAAATCTAGGTGTGATCTGATGAAAGAGACTAGAATGTAACCAACTCTCCTCCCCCTTGCCCCCCAGAGATCTATATATCTGTAAGAGCTCTTCAGCTATAAATTATTGAGCAGACACCCCAGGACAGGCACAGAATCCGTCGTTTACAAGTATGAATATCTCTGTTTTACAAACGAGGAAACCAAGTACCAGAGATGCCATACCACTGACCTAAGCTCATCAACATATCAGGTGATGGAGCAAAAACAGAAATCTCAGCCAGTCTCACTTTAAGATCTTCCTCGTGTCATTATGCCATGATGTCTTTCATTTACTTGCCAAGCTACATCAGCAAGTCTCTGTGAAATGAATGAGGATGCAGCATTCTAAGGAGCACACCATTTGGCTACAGATACATAGGAATAATCAAAGCCTCTCGGTCCAGTTCATCCTCTAGCTACAGCTTGAATTTGTAAAGAATTGTACATCGTCACTACAAATAAAAGTGACACAAATGGTTTTCAGGGTGTGGTCATGTCAAGGAAAGCACTGGACCTAACCAGGTGGAGTTGAGAGGGAATGGGTCACAAAGAGGTAAATGCTTGTCAATGAAGCAACTAAAACATTTTTATTTCCAGAAATATCTAGACAATGTGGGCAACTGTTGTTCCAGACTAGCTTCCTTGTGGTCCCAGGGAGTGGCTGGTGTCCTGTGACAAGGCCAGTGTGATTCACAGAAGACCCTGGGATTCGTCAGCATCCCACCAGCCATGGTGCATTTTGTTCTAGTAAATTTGACCTCCGACGTGATTGTTAGTGAATAGAGAGAGGATGACACTTTCGTTATTCACTAGTGATATCATGAAACCTATTTCTTAATATACTAAGAAAAATTTTAAAATAGAAAATGTTTTAGCACTGGCATAAGAAAGCTGAGACATCACCTGTGTTTTAAGCAAATTATGAACATATTTTAAGGAATGCGTGTATTTAAGGCATTTTGGAGAATAATCGCTGGCACCTTTACATTATGAAAATACAGTTGGTCAAAGGAGGGACAGAAGTGCCAATTCCTTTGTGAACACGGTGGCTTTGCAAACTGTGAGGCCCTTTGGGATTTCTTTCTCCTTTTGCATTTAAACAGGATCTGAATTTAGCATTTACTCTTGTGAGAGGTATGTTTTTGTGTGTTTTGAACAGTTACTGATGGTGCCGTGAAAGTATCATGAGGTGCATGCTTAGCTCCAATGGTACATTGGCAACTTTAGGAAAATGTACTGATTGTGGTAGGGAAAAACCTAATCTGGGGAAGGGCATAGAGCAAAAACACATACCCTGGATACAGACTGAGAGAAGCTGATGCTTGTGCTACGTGTAAGAGTCGTCTCCAAAAAAAGCTAGCTGCAGGCAGATCCTGGGCCTTGCTTCTAAATAACCATGTGTCCAGGTGCCCCCATCAGGGGCAATTTGGGTCCTGGAAGTACCCGCCACACATCAAGGACAAGGCTACTACTAAACTTTCAGCCATATCATCATTAGAGCTCCTGGGGAGAAGCATGGTTTAAGAGTGGATGTTTCAGACAATAAGGCTGGGTACCCAGGTTTTGTACTTCTATTTAGTTCACCAGCATGGCCGGGCACTTCAATACTCGTAGGCATGAGTAGTTGTTAGGACACTGTTGACCTTGAAAAACAGTGTGTCCACCAACATCCTCTGACACCAATTTTTAAAGAAGGTTAGCTATTTTATAGATAAAGATCTAGCATGCATCTCTCATGATTTCCCCCAAAAGACCCTGCATTGCACATCAGCCTTTCTTAATTACGGGTTTTCCGAATTCCTCATGATGTTTCTCTTTGCTGTATCTCCACATAGAGTGTTCTCTAGAATATCTGTCCCTTAATTTCTGACTTGCCAACTTTTCATGGGCCTTCAAGATTTTGTTCAGATGTCCCCTCTTGTATGATCATTTCCCAGAATTCCTGAAAGAAGAACCACCTTCTTCTGTCTATCTCCCACACCACCTGAGCCATCTCTTATCTAACTATACAGTTGGCCCTTGAACATGGGTTTCAATGGCGCGGGCCCACCTGTATGCAGTTTTTCCAATAAATAGACAGCTGGTCCTCTGTATCCCTGGGTGTCACATCCACAGATTCAACCGTTTTTGATCCAAGACTGGAAATTCATGGATGCAAAGGACCAACTGTTTGCATTGTTCTGCGTTATTTTATATAAGGGAATGGAGCATCCTCAGGTTTTGGTATCTGTGAGGGCTCCTGGAACTCATCTTCCTCAGATACAGAGTGATGAGTAAAGTTTGGGGGAGTCAAATGTTATATTTGGAGTTTTGCCTTTGAGGGGTCAGCACTCACAACCCCCATGGCGCTCCAGGGTCAAACTGCAATTATTTCCTTATGTGTATATTCTCTCCTGATATAATGAATGAGTAGATTAATCCTAAGATAATAATTGTTGCATCCTTAGAGTCTATGTTTTGAGCTTCCATTGCCATTTGGTACATATTTATGAATAAATAAATATACACACCTCTAAACGGAGGAGCCTTCACTGTATGGGAAGAACTCACAGGATGGGAGACACTGAAGTGGTCATCTTTTTGGAAAAAACAATCTGCCACATGTTTAAATTTATTAAAGTGATACTTATCAACTTCCTTCCTTTCGTCTTCTTAATAATTTGTTTTCCAAATCTTCATTGAATAGTTATACTGTGTTGGGCACTGTGTCAGAGTTAGAATAAAAAGGGGATTTATAAATAGCCCCTTGGAGTAACCACAACCTAGCAGGATTCACCTGAGATATAGAGACAATTCTAAGATGATATTATGAGGAAACAGAGTATTGGAGAATATAGAGGAGGACCCCCTAGCAAGGAACATTGTGGAGGTGACAGGTAATCAGAAAATACTTTCATGAAATGACAGTAGATTTTGGTGGTTCTATATCAAGTCAGGAAAAGAAGGAAGGGCCGATTTTTTGAAGGTGGTATGTTAAGTTTGAGAAGGCTGAATCTGAGTGTCTGTGGTCTAAGTGGAGAAATCTAGAAGCAGGGAGATACATAGGTCTGATAATCAGGGGGAAAATTCAGACCCAAGTGATAGATTTTGGAGAAATCAGAATATGGATGGTAAGTGAACCTTTGAGAGTGGACAAAATTAACTAGAAAAATGCATGAGTAAGATGAGCAGTGGAATAAACTCAGAACTCGAGGGAATACTAACATTTCAGGCGAATACACAAGCAGAGGATGGAAAGGTTTGCCAAGGTGATACAAATAGTACAAGGAGAAATTTGAGAGGTCCAGAAAGTTAATTCAAATCAACCTTCATTACGTTTGATAATTTACTATAATGTAGGTCCACTATAACATCCATGAGATATTAGTTTCTTCTTAACTGTTTGTTCATTGCTGTCTCCTAAGTACCTAGAACGATGCCAGAAAGACAATAAGCACTCAGTATTTATTAGGAATTCACTGAAGGTTTTAAAAATGGGGATTTCAATGCAGCATGAGGTCAAATGCCAGATGGGTCCTAGGGAAAATATATGGCGAGCGGTAAAGACTCTAGCAGTATAGACGCTCCTTTCAGATTTTTTAGATGGTAATTGGAAGAGAGGCACTGAAAGGGCATGAAATAAAAGTAAGCATTTTTATTTTAGGGAGGGGGAGCCTTGGAATTATTTATAGACTGAGATAAATCAGGGATTCTAGAGTGAGAGAATATGACCACGGGAACAGAGTCCTACGAAAAGAAATGAAAGGCAGAGAACCAAATCAAGAGCTTGAATGATTGAATAGTTAACAGGAAGGGAAGAACACTGTATCATTTGAGAGGAAAAAAAGGGAGAAGCATGGCAGAGGCCAAATGTGTTGGTGGACGATGGCGGTACAGTATTGAAATTCTTCTGTGCATCTCTCTCTTTTCAGTGGAAAGGGGACAAAGTCAAGGAGAATGCTTGAGCAGAGTGAGAAGCTTGTGGTAGGCCCTGAGGGGGTCGGCCAAGAATGAAGAGTATTAGTGAGGCCAGCTGATATCAGATGCCATGTGTTGATAGGGTTCTAAGCTGAAGAGTGGATGGTTCTTGTGAATAAGCCACTGCTGCCAGGCAAAATACATCAAAACATATTTTAAGAGCACTCCTTATTTGAGGTTTGGCTAGATGCATTGGACATAAAAGAGGATGGAAAGGGATAGAAGGTTCCTTAAGGCAAGGAAGCTTAAACATAGAGAAAACCATGCAGAGGCCAATGACGAAGTTTAGTGGAAGTGAGGTTATGATCAAAATGACATCCATCTCGTCATTGGCTACTGAAATTTACAGGTTCTAGATGAACCTGCTGGAGGGGATGACAGAATTTATAATGTAGCCTGGGTAGGGGGCAGGGGATGTGAGGTAAATGGCGGCAGAGGTATCTGGAGTTAGGAAGCCCTCCAAATCTAACAAATCACTAGGCAAACTATACACGCACCTACATAGACATGCTTTGCTAATTTGGTGGATTACTATGATACATCAAGCAATTTGAAAGACTACTGCTGAGAGGGTGATTAACGGGCTAAATTTAAAGAAAGAACTAAATAACTAGTTATCTCCAGCAGGCCCGAAGTGAGTTTCTAGCTCTTCGTATCCACACATGTGGATAAAAATATTTATTGACAGGGTCTGAGTATCATATGCCATCATCTGGAGACAAATTGCCTCCACATAGATGTTTACCCAAAAAAGTGATCACATAACCTCATTTGCAGCTCTCATGTCCATTTGGTCCTACATGTGCACACGTGGATTTGAGAAAATAGCACCTCTTTTATATGAAGATATTACCTAACCTCTAGAGTCCTTAATATGTGACAGAAGACTTAGTGGTTTCTTTCAGGTTTTTTTTTTCTGAGACAATTTATATGGAACAGCCTCTTAGAATTACAAATCCTTTCTGGTTTCCTAAACAGCCTGTGATGGGAGCTAGTTTAACCTCCTAAGGTATGCCCTCGGATTAGACTCAACATTTTTTTTCCCTTTAAAAAACACTGGTCATAAAAATATACAGTTGGCCAGAAGTCTCTCTGGAGGTACGGTGTTTCATTAACTCAAGGAGACATCGGAGACATTTTAAGAGCTAACTCTGACCCAACAACGGCTAACGTTTTGTAAGATTAGAAGCCTACACTCTAAAAGCTCTTTGCCAGGACATACATTTGTAGCTTTTCCTTGATGGGTTTCTGTCTTCTATAGTGTAAGTCCTTTCCACTTCTCTTCTGAACATTGTGAAAAATATAAATAATTAGGGCTTCAGAGAGATCCCAACCCTCGTTTCTCAGAAATCAGTTGAAGGAGTTTTGTGCCGCATTGGCCACGTTCTCCTGAGGATGCCCTGAAATTGAAGAGTCTTTAATGTCAGCCGTGTGAGTGGGGCTCTGTGGAAAGAAAGGTGATCAAAAGAATCTCCTGGCTCAGGTGCCCTTTGTCTCCGAGGAAGGTGAGTCCCAGCACCTGGACATGATGGAACGCACGATTAACACCACCAGCGAGAATGATTAATATCTTCTTAAAGCACCTACTTCCAGATTATCCATCATTTCATT
This sequence comes from Hipposideros armiger, assembly GCF_001890085.2. Lineage (NCBI taxonomy): Eukaryota > Metazoa > Chordata > Mammalia > Chiroptera > Hipposideridae > Hipposideros > Hipposideros armiger. The sequence goes on from NW_017731385.1 coordinate 3,072,033, forward strand.
AGAGGGGAAAAAAGTTCCCTGCGAAAAGGGGCTGGCCCTCTGAACCATGAATAACTCACCCACCCCTTGACATGTTTACTAATTGAGTAGCAGAGCAGGCTTAATACTTTAATATATTTATACTACGCAAATTATGACTTGTTTTCAATGCGCAATGCGCCGGGTGAGTTCAGAATGGTAGCAAAATAACAAAGTGCTTTTGTTTGGCAATTAAAGGTCATTTTATGATGAATACTAAACTTAACCCTTATTCTTGACAGAAAACATTAATTTTTTTGTCATAAACCATTGACCAGATTTCTTGTGAGGGGTTTTTTGCTATGCAATATTGGTTCATTTGTGCTGTAGATGTGACATTTAAAAGGTTCCTCATTAACTGGGGCCTTTGAGAGCATCTAGTTTGAGAGCGGGTCCTGAGTCCACGAATTTCTTTAGTGTTTGAGTTAAAGAGAGATTATGTATTCAGAAGAACGTTCAGGGACGATGTCAGACTTTCTGCATTTTCTTCATCCCCAATATAGAATGACACAGAACCTGAACTCAAACACTGAGCTCGTCTCCCAGAGTCCTAAAAATATCACATCAAAACTATACGCAAAGCCATTTCAATTCACATGGCTTATTTAGATGGGGAATCGAGAAAATAAATGAGGTGCACAAGTCAAATAAGGGATCACTTTTCTCTTACCTGAACTCGAAGTGTTTGTTTCTATGTCTGTTTCAATAACTTGGGTAATCAGCTTCTTTGCTTCATTTTGATTATGTAAATATTCTAGAGAAATGTCAAATTCATATTTATCTTCAGGAGCCATCTATGTCCTGCTCTATTCCCAACACCATGGAGTGGTTTAAGATTTTGCTTTTCAACCAGTACTTTTTGGGTTATAAAAACACATCAAAGAGTATGGGAAAGGTCCTTAGTAAGATGTCTTTGAGGAGCTTTGGGACTGCTCAGTGTGCAGTCCACACTGATGCCTAAAGATGAGGCATCCTTTTTAGGTAAACACACCTACCTAAAAATAAGGGTTTAGGCCAATGTTGCTCCACTCACCAGTGATGGGGCTTGGACTGTGTCACTTCTAGTTTCTTAGTGCACCTATAAGCTGAAAGCTTAGGCTAAATGATCACTTGGTTCATGAGACAGATTCACTGAACAACTTTTACATAATTTTCCTCTATTAAATCTTGTGTCCTAATAAGTAAATTCTTCTTACACTTCCAAAAATGATAACCCATTTTGGTATCATGCTAAATAAATATTGCACATTTTGTGTGATGGGCATGTGGGTGTATGCATATCATAAAGCCTCAATTCCAAGAAACTAAAATGCCTTAATAAAAGTATCTCTTAAACATTTTGTATATTTTTGTGAAAGGAACCAACTGATTGGAAACACATTTATTTCAGGGGACGTCCAAAAAAGAAACTGCTAGAGGACACAATTTATCTTGCACATCTACAAATGTTTTGTTGCTGCAGTCACTGAAAAAATTATAGATTATTTAAACCAAATATAGGTTTGTTCACTATGCCTACCATAAGATAGAGATGTACCCAATGACATAAGACCCATTTCCTAAGCAATGGTCTACAGAGTACTATTTGTAAGTATTTCAGAAACATGAATTAAAAACAAACTCAGAAACTTGTTAGAAATACCAAGCTAAATGAAGTTAAATACATTTCTTTGCAATCGTTTTCAGATCCTTGTGAAGTTTCAAGAAGACAATTGGGTTTACAATACTTCCCAAACTAATTTGGCAATACAATCTATCTATCTATCTATCTATCTATTTTTCAAATTAATACTAAGTAGAAATAATTGCATGTACACAAACATATATATATATATATATATATATATAACTATATATTTGCTTCTCTCTCTATAGTACATAGTAATAGATAATGATGAATAATATTATATTTAAAGATTGAGGATAGAGTCAGGAAATATTTGTTGTCAGTATGAAAAAATAAAAGACCCAATGATAGATATAAAATCCAACAAGAATGGCTGTGAACAAAATGTGAAAATGTAGAAATAATTTATGATTGGTAGGATAATTCATTATTTCTAGCTACCTCTTTTGACTGTTTACTGTATCTGGCTGCATCTAGGCTAAGATGTGGAATTGTGGCACTGGCTTTATCTTTCGTGAGCATAGAACGATTACCTGGGTGGAGTGGTGGCTTAGAGTCATGTGAACACAAACTTCTTCTCATGTTTTGATGCAGCATTAGAAGAGAAAAGCAACTTTAGAAGGGACAGTACGAACAGCTCTACTGTGACCTGATGAGGTGGCCTTGACACAATCCCTTCGATTGTGCCAATAAACACTTTCAGTCTGAACTTCTGTGCCTGTGGCCAGGAGGGAACCACCCTGATGTTTAGGAGGCGGGTCCTACCTGGTTGCTTCTATCTATAACCAAGGTATTTCATTTAGACACATTATGTCTATGGATACTTCAAGGATTTCTTCCCTCCATCCTGCTATGGTCCAACACCTCTAAAGAGCACAGTGTTTTATTAGCTAAGAGACATCAGAGGAAATAGGAAGAGATCAACCTGCCCTGAGAGGTAGGTTGTCACTTCAGAAACTTAATTTCATAGGTTATATTTCCTTTTCTGTAACCAACGCCATAGCTCTTTAGGGACTGAGTGGCAAGTACTCAGGTACAGGCACTAAGGTACAGAAAACATGGATGTTGGGGCCAAGCATCCTGAGTTTCAGAGCTGAAATTCTGGCTCTGCCACCAACTACCTGTGTATTTGGTCAATTTCACCACCTAAGACATATAAGTGAGCCTCGGTACCCAAAATGTGGCATTGATGCGAGTAAATTTGGACTTTAGATATTTTAAATATTTAAAATTTTTGTCTTCACTTTTTTCCAGCTCTGAAATATCAGTGCTAAGTCCTGCTTTACAAAAATTGGCTTTGTTTCCCGCTTTTAAAATCAATATGCAGTGACCCAACAGCTCTAGGCTAGCAACATCCCAGCACTGTGGCAAGCTAGGGAGGCTTTTTGGTTGGCCTTATGGACATGGTAGTATCTTGACCTTGAAGAAGAAATCATCTATAAGGAAAATGTGACAGATATATTTGTCCAATGGTAGAAAGTTCCCTTGCCTTCCACCAGTGAAATCGGACACATTAGAACCTATCAATTTGCTTTTCACTATAGGCAGCCAGTATGTGTGTGATCAGAGACAGAAGTGGGGGGGCAGAGAGAGAGGGAGAATAAAACAGCATTACAGTTGGGCATATTTGAAAATCCTCTGTTAACATCCTTGTCTATAAGGAAAGAGAAAAATCAAGAAAAAATCTGCCAAAACCCTTTGAAAAGGGGGGCAAAACTGATATTCAGTGAAAACTAGAGCAAATAACCAAAGATCAACTCTTATCCCATTTTATGTATTTTCCCTTTTAAATCTCTAAGGAATCAGTTTAGTTGAGAAGAATGGGAACTCGTGGACCTCTGTCCTATTCGCTGTGTAACTTGGAGCAAGTTACTTAACATCTCTGGACCGGCCTGAGTCGTCCCACCACAAGAAAAAAATCACCCCCCTTACCTCATCCTGATCTGTGAGAATTAAATAAGCCTCAGAAGGGAGTGTGTTAGTTACACAGCAGTCATGCCATAAATACGAATCTTCCAGACCACTCACTGTTTCTGGAGCGGTATGGACAGAGTATTCCTCCACGATTCAGCCTCAGCTTGGCTTTTGCCCTCAATATCACGACCTCTGGGGCTCAGGTGCAGGCACGCTGAAGACCCTAAGCCTTAGCTCCCTAAGCAGGGCTCCGTGGCTCCAGCCCTCCCCATGCGTCAGGCCTCAGCACGCCCACTGCGGTGGCTTTCTGTGCCCCTCTTTGCCCTCTCTGCTCCGCTGCTGTCGTCCTGGATTTTCCCTCTCTGCAACTGCTGTCCAGACCAGCTGCACCCACTACCTCTTCCGCAGTGGACCGAGGAGGGGATTAATCATATTTCTGAGGAGGACACTCCGCTATTTATCTCCCTGACACCTGCAGCGATGGGCCGCCCCAGCCGCCCACAGCCCATTGACTGGTGAGATTACACAGCAGCCTGCTCCACTGCCTCTCCCTGCCCTCTCCATTGACTGGCTGCTCAACAGTGGAGTCGTGTTTGTTCAGTCAGACATCACTGGGACCGTTTTTGTTCCTTCTGGAGAGGGCGTGTGGATTTTTAGTTGGAGTGCAGCATCTGCGGTCTGATTTCAGGTTAAATAAAACCGAGACGAAAGAGGCTAAAAAAATTTCTCCCATCACGCTTCCCCTACTGCCCCCAGCTACCAGGGGAGCTGTGGGGACACGCGGGCCTCCGCCAGCAGCTGTCTTCACTGAAGGTATGAGCTGGTTTCTAAGCCCCATGTTTTGTTATAAATACTGTACAGAGGTGCGTTTAAACGTAGCCTGCACCGCACTGTTTAGAAGTTCTCTGCACAGGCGCTGGCCCATCCTTCACTCACTTCCATCCAAAACGCTTTCTCCCTTTTTGTGTAATCTCTCACTACAAGTCCTGGTTTGCTTGCCTTCTGCAGCTCAGAGCTTAACTGGCCCCTTAACTCCTCACTTTCTAGTCCTCGTATTTTATTTTAAAATGCAAAGGAAAGGGGAAGGTAGCAGGGCTGCTTAATGATAGGAATCATCCAAAAATGGAAATAGCATTAATAATTCAATTAATTACCGATGAGCTAATCAGTAACTCAATAATCAACCGGCTGCAGAGGGACAAAAGTCTCTTACACTACACACCGAAGTGATGGTTTTCAAAAGCACTGTTCTCTTGAATGCGTTTCCATTCTCAACATGAAACATTGGCTCAACATCTTTCCGATTGTGCTGAACAGGCAAGTTAAAGAAAAGAAAGGAAACATTCATTCAAGAGTTGTCTGAATGCATTTGTTCAGCAAGTACTTATGATCTCCCTACTATGTGCCAACTGCTCTGCAAGCAACTGAATTTCTTCTGGTTTACACACACACACACACACACACACACACACACACAATTTTATTTACGTATTAACAATGGCACTATGATTTTCAATCGTAATATAAACCTACAAATGCAAAATCTCCAAACTAACTCCTCATTACATTGTGTGGCTTGAATGCCCCTCATCAGAGAAGGTGGAAACTTTCATCATCTGCCTAATGCTTGAAAGTGTTGAAAATAGCTGGGGAATAGCGTAAAGACCATTAGATTGGGGGTCAGCCCTGATCAGGTTGGAGTCCTGACTCTGTGCATAATAGCTATGGTTTTTTTTTATTCCTCTAATCCCTCTGAAACTCAGTTTTCACTTCTAGAAAATGGGGGTAATATCGTCAAATTAGTGGATTGTAATGTGAGTAAATTAAGATAAATGCTTAAAGAGTTTTATTGCACCTTTAAAATCAAACTTCCAAGAAACAAAATTGGAGGGCCAGCCGAGTGGCTCCATTAGTTAAGACTGCGAGCACTGAGCAACAGGGCTGCCGGTTCGATTCCCACATGGGCCAGTGAGCTGCGCCTGAGCTGAGTTGCCGTTGAGCTGCCAATGGGCAGTTGGATGGCTCAGCTGGTAAGAGCGTGCTCATAACAACAAGGTTGCCAGTTCGACTCCCACATGGGATGGTGGGCGATGTCCGCTGCAACTAGACTGAAAATGACAACTGGACTTGGAGTCGAGCTGCACCCTCTACAACTAAGATTGAAGGCCAACAACTTGACATGGAGCTGATGGGTCCTGGAAAAACACAATGTTCCTCTTCCCCAATTCCCCAACACTGTTCCCTTCCCCAATTCCCAAATAAAAAAAATATTTAAAACAAAAAAAAAAACAAGAAAAGAAAATCTGTTGACATCACTTATCACCATAAGGAAAGAGTGCCTTTTCTTATGTCCTGGGCCTTTTTCCAATGTATTGGGGAACTCCCTCTGGGGACAGGTCACCCAGTCAGTGGCCATCCCTTGCAGAGACCAGCCCAGAAGTTTCTCTGTCCAGGAGAGAGTGGCAGTTTAAACCAGAAGTGAAAGCTGAGCTCCGCAGACAAATTGACACATACAGCTCACTGTAGCTATTTGCATGATTTTTTTTTTAGCTGAGACATCCTGCCACCTGTTGGTAGCTCAGCAGCAGCTCAGCTCGGGCCGGGAATCGAACCGTTGTTGCTCAGAGCTCACACTCTTGAGCGTATTTGCATGTTTTTTAACTAATAAAATAAATTGCTCTTTGCTCTGTGTTCGTACATCTGGAAACTCTCACAGTTGGGATCAAGGTAAATAGAGAGTTGAGAGAGAGAAAAAAGAGAGAATTTAAAAAGAATACTCTAATGTAAGCCCAAAGAAAATCTTTTGACAGTATCCCATAATTTTCTCTAGAACACCAGCAGATTCTCTGCCAATTAACTTTAGTTTAGAAAGAAAGAATTCCAAGGCTATGTTGTAGAAAATTTCTCTGCTGGCACAGAGATAACATCTAAATAACCCAGTGAGGCTTTTCCACTCTAATTGTAATCAGGTTTTGAACTTGACAAAAAAGCTTGACAGAGGTGAGATGATACCCTCGGCAAGCAGCCTCTGGGGTGACCGTGTGGCCACAGCTATCTCCAAGAGGTTGGAATGTCAGTGCCACCTTCATTAGGGACTTTCAGCTGCTGAAGCAAGGTCTGGGCCACAGATTCCCCACAGAGAGGCAGGGACCTCAGACGGATGCAATATGGAGGAGACAGAAGACCCACGGAGGCAGAAGGGATACTAAAGAATGGAGTAAGAATTAAAGACCGCTGTGAAGTCAGGGGATGAAAAATGTTTATCTTCTGTCCCAGTTCACAGTAGGGATTTCAGAGCTTAATCTCCCTGATTCAACAGGTAATTCCATACTTAGGACTTCTTTAGGCACTCGGAATTACCAGCAGCACTAAAAAAAATCCCCATGTCTAACGAAGATCTTTCTCTCCAATGGCATTCTGGGTAGATTTCGCTTTTTTTAGGACTTCGTGATTGGGAGCTACAAATAAACTGGTACAAAGAATCCTTTAAGTGAAGGGTTTGAGGTTTTCAGCAGGAAACAAAAAGGAAAAAAGATAACATTTTCATTGAAATGATGAGAATTTTGCCTGATAATTAAAAACTGACTAATGTCAGGCTCTCTCAGAGTGTGTATCAGACATGAGTGGGTTCCCTCTAACAGGCCCTCATCAGTGTTTGTCCACAATGCTTCCTAAATAGAGAGAATTTCTGTTCATCTTTTTGCAAGTTTGGAGATCAGAGATTACCTGGCTCAGGGAAGCATGAAGTCACCTGCACATAAATGGCCTTAAAATGTTTCTACCATATGATATTATTAGATCCTTTCTCTTGCAAGTCTTTCCAGCTTAAAATTATGCACTGTGACTGTTGCCCAATGGCTTGTGTGTTCAATTTCTAGACTAGCCCAGGTAGAAAAATAGCAGTGCCTTGATTACTCTCTCCTGGTTTGTTTGACAGCGTCTGTATCTATGATTGAAATCTCACTGCAGGTCCAATGTTTCTACTTGCCCGGGATCTTGAATTCAATGTTTGCAAACAGGCAGCAGAGAGATAGAAAGATCTCTCTACTGTTACGGAAGGGAGCAGAGTCTCTTCTGTACCCACTTGACTTGGAACCTCTTATGGAACAAATTGGGATAAATCTACTCTCCTAATAGTAACTGTGTCTCCCTGAGGAAGACAGAAAGCATGATGTTGTGTGGGTGTGTGATTTCAAAAGCAGCACCTGAAATTTGATTGGAGAAAAAGCAAACATAAAATGCATGAACAGAAATGACTCCATAATTTGGGGGGTTCAGTACAAATGAACAGATAGAGCATCTTGTTCTAAAAGTATTAAGAATTTCAAGATGGCGACAGCAAAGCAGTAGACCAAGCACAGGGTCCACATGAACAGGGGCCCTGTGCTATTGCCCTGCTTCTAACAAAGCTATGATTTGATTAAATGTAGCCATCTCTGTTCAGTGTTTTCTAAAGTACCAGCTAAAATTGATTATGAAACTAATTAATAAAAATAAGTAGCAAAAAGATTCTTGGCCTCTAGTCCACTTTCAAATTTCAGAATCCACTAAATATTAGACCCCACCTGCTGTTTATAACCCCCTCTCCCCCAGGCATCCCATGAAGGACTTAATTGTGTTGAGAGACATGCAGAGAACATTATGAACTTTTCCCTTTAGGAATAAAACTATGCGTGTTCTCATTGTAGATGCATTGTCCCACTGGGGACGCTATGCAATGTCACAATGTCCCACAGCCTACGCCAGGTAGCCCAGTGGAGGCACCGGTTGAACAGCCTCTTAGTCATCTGAATTAGGGCATTCAGCTCAAGGATAGCATGAAGTCCTCTACGTGCACAGAGTTGAATTAAAGCTGGACTATCCCAGGGGCAAACACATCATAGATACAACTGCAAATGGTTTTCTAGAAAAGAGGCAATAAGAGTATCTACTGTGTAGGTTTTTGAACAGCTATCAGAAGCTAACCCATGGGAAGAGTTTAGCACACTGGTACAATTTAGGGTCTCAGTGACTATGATCTCTTATTATTATTCTAAATCAAGGGTCCTGAACATCTAGATTCATTTCCATTTCCATTAAAAATGCAGAGGAGAATGTTAAAACTCCCTTAGTGACTGATGATTTTTGTTTGGACCTTAATCTGAAGAGTCCTTGAATAAAAAGGCATTATTTGTCTATTTGGGGGTTTGGCCATTCAGGGGTCCCTGGAAGTTGAGGTAATGTCATGACCAGGACTTTAGGGCAGAGAGGGGAATTTTTAAAAATAAACTTTTAAATTGCAAAAGTTTCAGATTTGCAGAAAAATTGCAATGATAAAAGAGGGCGTTCCCATATACCCCACATCCAGTTCCCTCTATTATTAAAATCTTAAATTAGCGTAGCCACATTGTTAAAATTGATAAATCAATATTGGCATGTTATTAACTAATTAATTAAACCAACTAAAAAATTCTATAGTGTATCCAGATTTCCTTAGTGTTTACCTACCTTTTTAAAATTTATTTTCTTAGTATCACATTTAGGATTCCATGCTGCATTTAGTTGTCATGTCTCCTTAGTCCCTCATGACAGTGACAGTCCCTCCAACTTGCCTTGTTTTTCGTGACCTTGACAGTGTTGAAGAACACTGGTGAGTTAATTTGTGTAGTGTCCCTCAATTAGGATTTGTGACGATTCTCTCGTGATCGGGCTAGGGCTATGGGCTTTGGGAAGAAGAGCAGAGAGGTCAAGTGCCTTTCTTATTACATCACATCAAGAGTACTGCTATCAACATGACTTAATACTGATGATGTCAGCCTTGGTCGCCTGGCTGAGGCGGTATTTGTCAGGCTTCTCCACTGTAAAATTACTTTTTTTTTTTTGAAAGGGAGCATTTTATGAGCTAAAAGTTCCTGATTCCAGCAGAAGAGCATGACATAAGAACATCCCTGAGTGTAAGGCCCCTGCTAGTCTGCAGGCAGGAAAATCTCATTCATCTATCATGGAAACTAGCATTTAGAGGGCACATAAATGTTTGATGATTCCATGGGGAAGAAGTGGCCCAAGAATGTCAGTATCTGCAGAACCCTGTCATTAATTTTTATATTCATTTGACACAGTTATCATACTATGTTTGCAGAGGTTAAATACATCACCCAAGTTGCACAGCTAATAAGTGGTCAGGATTCAAACCCAGGCAGCCTGGCTCAGAGTCCAAGCTCTTAAACACTGACCATCTCCGCTGGTCTTGTTGAGGGTAGAACGTCTAGCTTGAATGGCTCTCTTTAGGAAAGATTCCAAATTTTAAATCATATTAAGAGCAGCCCTTTTACAGGAGTGTGTTCTCTGCTGCACAAAGACATGAAAACAGAATTAAAATCTGAATTTTTTGTAGGTGCTAATATTCTCTCAATTGCCAAATAACTATGCGGACATTTTATTTCAAAGGACTTAGCAAGAAGTTCCTCACTGAAGCCTTGGCTTCGATCTGCTTTTAAAGGTTAGTTAGCGTTCCCTCCAATGGGTCAACCAAACTGGAATTTGACAAAAATGGAATCAAGTAAACCTCAAAAAAAAGGGTAAAGATTCACCTGTAAGAGCATTATTTAAGAAATATGATTTCAATGTCTTGTCGTGCCATCAATGGCGACTGCGTCAATCTGAGAGGGCCTCCGTTCTCGTCATTTCCTGACGTTGCCACAGGGGCTGCAGTCGCCTGGACCTGCTGGCAGACGTGGCCTGAGGTCTCGCAGGGTGAACCAGACTCACCTTTGCCTCTTAGCTCACCTGCCCCTGGGCTAAGTCGGCAACATGAGCGGCAACAACTTGGATGGAAAGGGCGACTGTGATGAGCAGTTGAGAATGCAAGAATTGTATGGAGACACCAAGGAAGGAGACACTCAGAAAGATCCCGGTGGAAAAATAGATTCTTTCCAGCAGCAGCCAAATGACACCCTCCTACGAGTGGGACCTGGACAAGAAGGCTTGGTTCCCCAAGATACCTGAAGATTTCATGGCTACATGTCAGGCCTTTGCTGAAAATATAGAGAGGAGGCTAGAATTCTGTGTACTGTTTGGGTCCCTCTAGAACAGCGGTTTCTCACCCTTTCACAGGGGATGCCTAAGACCATCGGAAAACACATATTTTCCATGGTCTTAGCAACCGAGACACCACTCCTCTATCCGTCTCCAGGCCCACATGCAGATACGCCCACATACGAGTACCTGGCGACCCCTGTTAAAGGGTTGTTCAATCCCCAAAGGGGTTGCGACCCACAGGTTGAGAACCGCTGCTCTAAGAAGTTGATTTAGAGATATGGGGCCTTGCCCCAAATAAGTGCACACACTACACAACCTTTGTAAACAGTTTTGGGAGGTCCATGGATGCTCTGGAGTTTAAGAACATCTTTTATCATAAATACTTTCAGTTTTGTGTTTTTTCTAGAATCACTGTGCCTAGTACTGTGCTAAATTATATAGTTTCGATAAAATTTTGGGTCTTTCTTGCTTACGCTTTCAAAAAAAAGAAAGAAAGAAATATGATTTCAAGACATATACATATTTTGTTACACCTTTGACCACAAATTTATAACTGTAAATGATAATTGTCCAGAACAATGGAAATTTAATTATGGAATGTAACAGTTTTTCCTAGGCTGTCTTTTTTATTATTTTTATTCTACAAATAATCCAGGCATGAAACTCATCTTAAGTACATGTCAGAACACACGCCACACCACACACACAAACACACACACACTCTCTAACGATATCGCATATATGATAGCAACACTCAATCAGTGATAAGCTCTGAGTCGTCCTAGCCCCAGGTGGTACTATTTCCCTCCATGGCGTTGGCAGGTTCTGTACACATTAACACATTTTGACATCTTCTTCTTTAGTTTTGTGAGTCAATCAAGTTGTATAAAATCCTAATCAGAAATTGCTCTTCTATTTCATGCTCAGGAAGCTCAAACATAGTGCTGGTTCTTACCTATCCTATTTGAAGAGCAAATTTTGCTTTCTAACATGGACTTGAAGTTATCATTTAGGGACACACTGATTTGCAAGAACAAAATTTGGCAAACTTATGTCTTAGTCTTCAGATTTATACACATGAAGCATGAGTAGTATGAAATCTTACACAAACCTCAACCTTTCTTCTTTTTATTTATATACAGTTAATAAAAATTGTATCTATTTGATATATACAACATGATGACTTGATATTAACAGTGAAATGATTACTAGAGTCAAGCTAATTAATATATCACCCCTCACATAATTACCTTCTTTTGTGTGTCATGAGTGTACCAAAAATCTACTTCCTTAACATATCAACTATGATCAATACAGTATTATTAAGTACAGTCTTCATGCCTGTACATTAGACCTCTAGGCTTATTCATCCTATGTAACTTTGTACCCTTTGACCAACATCTCATTTGTACCCTCTGACCCGCCCCCTCCCCCCGCCACTCCTCTGCCAGCCCATGGCAACCATCATTCTACTCTCTGCTTCTGTGAATTTGTCTTTTTTTTTTTGGTTAGGTTCCACATATACGTGAGATTATACAACATTTTTCTTTCTCTGTCTGGCTTATTTCATGTAGCATAATAAATTTCCTTTATTCTTATGTCTGAAATATTTCATTCCAACATTTTATATATATACCAAGGATGCCAAAAATGTATATGCATTTTAAGAAAGGAAAACTGTATTAAAATTGTAATACTCAATACATACCAATAACAAAAGATGAATACAAGTTAGTTTGACTTCTTCAATTACACGAGGTGCTCAAAGTGGTTACCATCTGCGTCTGGACACTTCTGATGATGGTAAACTACTGCTTGGGCAACAATGACCAAAGAGTCCACTTGTATACATTTTTTTGGTACCCCCAGTATATAACTGTATAATGTATAATTATATATAATAATACTGATTATTATATATAATAATTACATAATTATTATGTTATATATATTAGTATAATTGTTATAATTATATAATATATTTGTATATATACATATATGTGTGTGTGTGTGTATATATGCATATACATATATATGGTTCTGATTTGCATTATCCTGATGATGAGTAACATTGAGAATCTTTTCATGAACTTGTTGGCCATGACATTGTATGTCTTCTTTTGAGAAATGTCTATTCTGGTCCTTTGCTCATTTTTTCATTGAGTTATTTGTTTTCTTCCTGTTGAGTTGTTTGAGTTTCTTATAAATTTTGGATATTAACCCCTTATTGTCTATATGCTTGCAAATATTTTCTCCCATTGCACAGGTTGTCTCTTCACTTTGTTGACTGTTTCTCTTGCTCTCAGAAGATTTTTGTTTGATGCAATCCCACTTGTTTTTGCTTATATTGCCTGAGCTTTGGGGTCATATCCAAAATTCATTGCCAAAAACAATGTCAAAAAGTTTTTCTCTGTGTTTTCGTCTGATAGTTTTATTCAGATCTTATATTAAAGTCTTTAATACATACATTTTGACTTAATTTTATATATGAAATGAGTTGAGTTCTCTTTTGTTAGAGACTAGAAAAACAAAAGATGAATGAAACCAAGAGTCGGCTTTTTTATAAATGAATGAGGAGACATTATAACTAATACCAAAGAAATGCAAAGGTCATAAAAGACTACCATGAACAAATATATGCCAACAAATTGGACAAACTAGAAGAAAAGGATAAATCCCTAGAAACATATAACCTACCAAGACTGAATCATAAAGAAATAGAAAATATGAACTGACCAAATAATAAGTAAAAAAGATTAAATCAGAAATCAAAAACCTCCCAACAAATACAAGTATAGGCTTGATTGCTTCAATGGTAAATTCTAACAAATGTTTAAAGAAGAATTAATCTCTATCTTTCTCAATAATTTGAAGGGGCTTATTTTACAAGGCCGGCATTACCTTTATACCCTTACTACAAGAAAAGAAAATTACAGTCCAATGTCCCTGGTGAACACAGATGAAAATATCCTCAACAAAATACTAGCAAACAGAATTCAACAGCACACTGAAAGGATCACATACCCTAACCAAGTGGGATTTATCTCTGAGATGCAAGGATGGTTCAACACATACAAATCAATAACTGTGATAACTACATTAACAGAATAAAGAATAAAACCGATATGATCATCTCAATAGATGTAGAAAAAGCATTTGACAAAATTCAGCACCATTTTATGATAAAAACTTCCAAAAAATAGGTATAGAAGGAATGTACTTCAACCTAATAAAGGCCATATATGACAAGCCCACAGCTAACATACTCAATAGTGAAAAGCTAATTTTTTTTTTCTCCAAGATCAGTAAAAAGACAAGGATGTCCATTCTCACCACTTTAATTCAATAAAGTTCTGGAAGTAATGGCCAGAGAAGTTAGACAAGAAAAAGAAATAAAATACACCCAAATCAGAAAGGAAGAAGTAAAATTTGCAGATGACATAATCTTATATATAGAAGACTCTATAGATTCCATAAAAAAAAACCCTATTAGAATGTATGAGGCAATTTTGTAAAGTTGCAAAACATTGATGAAAGAAATTGAAGAAGACACAAACAAATGGAAAGTTATCCTGTGTTCACGGATTGGGAGAATGAATGTTTATTAAATGTCCACACTATCCAAAACAATCTATAGATTTAATTTAATACCTATCAAAATTACAATGGCATTTTAGACAGAAACAGGAAAATCAATCCTAAAATTCATATGGAACCACCAACCCGACTAGACTAAGCAGTCCTGAGCAAAAAGAACAAAGCTGGAGGCATCATACCACCTGATTTCAAAATTTCCTGCAAAGCTATAGTAATCATGGTACTGGCATAAAAACAGACAGAGAGACCAGTGGAACAGAATAGAGAGCCCAGAAATAAATCCAGGCACTACCGGTCAGCTGATCTTTGACAAAGGGTGCTAAGAACACACAAAAGAGAAAGAAGGGTCTTCAACAAATGGCGCTGGGAAAACTAGTTTTCCACTTGCAAACCTCTACCTTTCACATGTGGGTACCAATGTGAGACAGGAAATGTCAGTGTCCAGATGCCACCTCACATTTTCTGGTCAACCTTCCCTCCTCCCCCCAAAATTACTCACTGGAAAAAACAAAACAAATCCAAACAAACAAACAAACAAACAAACAAACAAACCAATCACCTTGCTTCACTGAAATTTAGACCAAAAACTAGGTACTAGTAACATTCAGTCACACGTTCTAAAGGCAAATCTTTCTGGTTTGTTTCTACACAAAATGCAGTATGTTTTCTTTACTCTTGGTGAGCATTTAGTATCTGTCCTTGATTACTTTAGCAGGAATGCTTTGTAAATGTAAGTCAACATTTGCAGCATCAACTGTAAAAACAATATATCTGGAGCAGGAAACACTTGTCCACTGACAACAAATAATAGAACATGGCAGCAAATGGAATGGTGCTTTCTCACCATGTCTGGCATTGCTAAAAATATTCCAACATGGTAACATTATTTCAATATGATTTAAAAAGTAGCATTTCATACTGGACAGAGCTGGGTCAAATCCTGCCTCTGCCGCTAGCCATGTGTTCCAAGATAAATGGCTTAACCTCTCCTGTTTCACTTTCCTCATTTGTAGGATATTTTAAGGATTTGATAAGAGTGTGTGGGTAAGAACTTAGTAAAATAACTAAGGGGTGCAAGCACCCAACAACTGGCAGTAAGGAGATTATGAATTATCATTAGAATGCCAGGCTCATCAGGTAATCAGAGATTTATTCGAGTATATTCTGTACAAGGCTTCTGATAAAATGCAAAAAGGAGTTATCGGCTCTGATCATTTTGGGAAAAACTGGAGCAGTTTCCTAGCGATTTCCAATACTATACTGTCTGTACTACAGAAATCCATTTAAAGTTGTTTAATGCAAAGTTTCCCAAATATATCTCACCAAGGCACTCTTTCTGAAGTGACCCCGTCAAAGATCCAAATGATTTACGTGATCTTTACACCATGCTTAAAAAAATCATGAGATAGTATAATTTTAACAATCTGTTGATATTAAAGAAGAGAAAAGCTGTAGTTTGAATACAGGAACAAATGAATCAGAGGTTATGCTTTTCCAATTCTAATTTTAAACTAAAATGTTTTTGTTAATGATGGTAGATGTCTTTGATAATCCTAAAAGTTGAATTTATAACGGCAAAAGACCATCCAGACTGCATCGTCCCCCAACACACACACATAAATCATACACAAAACAAGATTTTGTTGGAACAAGGTGGGCGCGAGGGGAGGTCACTGGGTTCTGAGAGGCTGGGGGGCCCCCATCAATGGGGCAGGAACCATATCTCACTTTAGCACCCTTTCCCTCCAATTCAATGGGACTCAATGGTACATCCTTCCAATGCTAGAGTGTTAACGTAAAATCACACAGGACTTTATTACTAAACAGACATCCTGAAACCCGGGAAATGTCATGATGGGGAAGAAGAATGCAGTTCTTCCAAATGTACAGTTCATCGGTATATACGGATACCACCATTTTATCTAATTACTCTGATTATGTAGTTTGGCATATTTACATTGGCTATGTATACAGTCACACGTTTCCTATATACGGGCGAATGTATGCATACATATATACAGTGTGTATACATATCCATGTAATACAGTATGTTGCTGTGTGCTCAGATCCCCACCATCATTCAATGTCTTGCCAAATAGCATTATAGGCAACACGCCAGATCTTTTCACTTCCCCACTGAAGTCACTTGGAACATAGCTGAACGTGGCAAAATACATTTGCCAAGTTATGTGCATAAAAACATCCTTTGATCTTTCAGAGTCATAAATATGTAATAAATGACATGATTGCCCCACTGATCTTGCCAACATCAATCTTACCTTCCCTTTTTATGGGTTCATCAAAGTAAGATATGATCAAGGTATACAAAAGAGTTAAAGAACCTATTTATTTTAATGTTTCCTTGGAGAGCATGCTTGTTATTGTGAGTACAAATTATATATATAATATTTCATGAATGATGTGGAAGCATTAAAACTTACCTCTGCTCTTGAAGTTAACACAAAACTCTGGCTCCCTGCCAATGGCTCCCTCATCCCCTTACCGCCTCCTACAAGATGCAGTGTCATTTTTCAGGATAATACTGGAGTGCTTCTCAAAATTCTATTTTGAGGTCACAGACTAGATTCTTAACACAATCCATTTTTTTTAATGTCCAGGAAATTGCACCCTAAGCAGCTATTTGGCTTGAGCTAAAGCATGCTAACCAAAATTAGGGATTATTCACATTTTAACAAACGTCAAGGAAGGTTTCTAGAAAGGAAAATAAAGAGAGTAGGGATACCAGGAAGGGATTAAGTCAGCAAAAGAAAAGATATGCTGCTGTTACTGTTTAATCTTTTGAAGTGCATATCACTGGCTTCTAGGCCCACTTGTGGTTTATTGAGTGGTTTTAACATCCAGCTGAAAACATAGGTTACATCAGGTGATGAGATCTTTAAATTGACTCCTGTGAAATATTGTAGGAAAGCAGAAAAATTATGAAGCCATAAATTGAGTGAGTGATGGAGTGGGTAGTAAAATCTACATTTTTTTTCACAAGGGACAAATAAGATTGGACTAAGTGTTCCCATTGTTAGAAGGATGTAAGTTTTACCTCACAGCAGAACAAAATAATTATGAGTTTATTCTGATGTATTTAGAGCAGTGAAAAAAAGAATGATTTATGTAATGGACACATTTTCACAAGTGAGAGTTGTATGCTTTTTTCATGGTAGCATAACATAGACTGGGTGTTCGTGTATGATTGGTAATACACCAGAGAATTTTCTCCAGTGCACATAATTATTATATCAGGGAAGGAAGAAAAGGCTCTAAAATATTGTTCAAAGGAATTCAATAATGTGGAAATAGACCACAAGATTTTCATCTCACTATCAGTTGTGCAAATGATTCATAGTATGAATTTGGTTATAAAAAGAGAATTAGAGTGTTTACCATGCCAACACATCACCTGAGACAGATACAAAATGGAACGGCTTTTCTGAAATCAGAGTATTTTGCCTATTGGCAAAAAAAGAACACAAGGTCATACTAGGTTTATTGATTGAAGTTGCACCCCAAACGATCAGGAGCAATCATTAATTCTAGCACCTACAAATCTATGGTTTAGAGTGGTCTTACATTGATTTTTAGCTTAGAGGAAAAGCAAAAACCAAACAACAACAAAAAACCAAAACTGTTCTCTGCTTTGTGAGAGGAACTTCTGTTGTGCTTTAGTTAGTGTGGGGAGGAGAAAGCTTCCTGGAATGCTTCGCGCATACTCCCAATGGCGCATACTCCCAATGGTCATGACCAGCTCAAAAGGGGGTTGCCAGCTCTCTGTGGGGAACTGTGCCTGACTTCCTAGCGTCCATGCAAGGCCAAAGCTTTCCCTCTCATGCGTGCACACAGCTGAATGAAGCCCACACGCAGGTGTTGGACTAAGGACATCTCTCGTCCACTCGAGTCTCACTCATTCCCAGTTACTTACGCTCTGCCCAGGGTGTGTATAAGAGCATCCCTAACAGGTCACTGATGCTTCTCTGTCCTCACTCCCATTTCTCACCTCTCATTTATCTCTCATCCAAATCGTGTTCTCCCCCATCCTTGGCCGACAGAAGCATCTTTCATCCTTAGGCTCCCAACCCTCCCTATAAGGGATTCCATGCTCCCTTAGAACTCAGGAAGTCGGCACTTGGAGAACGAAACCAATGAATTTTTTTCAGCACTTCTCTTATTCTAAGGGACCCAGTGAGACTGTGTTACTGTCCCTCAAAAAATACATTATTTTTAATTACTTGTTTCATGAAACAAATATTCAGGGATGCTTTTCCTATTTAAGGATCTGAATAGGACTCACTTGGGGAGAAGATGTGTAATGCATAGCTCCTGCCCTCAGGAGACACTGCCTTAATGTGGGGAATTATACTCTGCATAGATGTGACTAACACTAGGGAAATCTATAAGGAATTTCAATATAGTGTGATAGAAGGCTATCTAGGTTCAGAGGAGAAAAAGAAGGTTTCTGGAGAGAAAAGGGGAATGTTGAGTATGTCTTCAATTACGCCAACCTCAAGATGAGACAAAGGTTTTTTGTTTGTTTGTTTGTTTTGTAGAGGGCAGTGTCACCGGCCCTCACATGTGGGATCCGAACCAGGGCCCTCCGGCATCCCAAGCCAGCTCCCAACCAACGCGCCACTCGGCCAGCCCGAGACAAAAGGTTTTAAAGGCACACTGGGGACAGAGAGGTGAGCCATGAACTTGAGTCTGGGAATCCAGACTTAATTTGGCAAGCAGTGGAGAGATCCCGTTAAAATCTTTATGTTATGTTGTATTTTTAAGATTTGTCTTTTCACATTCAAACTTTCAGTAAGACAGTGAGAAGGTCAACAAATCGTACCTTGAAAAGCAACTAAAAATCTGGATGAGAGAGTCAAAAAGAGCCTTCTCAGTAATCTAGAATCAACCGAAGACATAGAACAGAGAAGTGTTTATTCATGAAAACTACCGAAATTCCGGTAAGAAGAGTGGGACTCTGGGAAAATTGGGGGGTGAAACTTGCCCACCGTCCCTCCCACCTGCCAGCACTGTCACTGCTATAGTTTATTCAGGTGGAGCACATTGTGAGAATAGTAACTTTTCCAACACGGGCTAAGGGGCCTCCCTTGACTTGGGATGTGGTCAGTTAAAGTAGGAAACTTGGTGGTGAGCAAACAAGAAGGGTCAGAGACGCCATTTGACTGAAAATGGAGGACCATTTGTGTTAAGCAACAGAATAACGAACGCATCCAGGATTTAACAGGTAGTTCTGGAAGACAGTTGGACGACTCTTGGGAAGGTGTCCAGGTATCTCAGGCTGACCGAGGACTTGTATATGCAAAATAGGTTACGCCACACATATATGGCCAACGGCCTGGGAAAAGGATTTGAGAACCTGGTGGGAACTAAACGCCAGGGCACACCAGAAAATGAACACTCAGCAGATACAGGGAAGGCCAGAGGCCACCTTCCAAGTGCCAAGAGAAAAGAAACGGTCAACCAGGTATTTATTCTATTTCCAGCAAAATGGTTCTTTAAAAATGAAGGCACAATAAATTCATTGCCAGATAAATAAAAATGATGTAATTTTTTGTTAGCTGACCTACCTAAAAAGAAACAATGAAGGAAATCCTTCTTTTGGAATGGAAGTGCACCAGGGACACTAAGATCCACATGAAGAAATGAAGAATCCAGAAATGATAAATATGTGGGTTCATATAAAGGACTCTATAAACACATACTTTCTCAATTCTTCTGGTGAGTTTTAAAAACTACATAGGTTGATATAAAATTATAAGTACTGCTTTATTGGATTTATTATATGTAATAACAAAAAGAAAGAGGAAGAAAAAGAAGGTGTGGTAGAGCTAAGTTCCATATTTTACTAGGTTAAATTAGTATTACTCCAAAGTAGATTATAATACATATCATCACCCCTAGAGCAGCCATTAAAAATATAACTCAAAATAATTTATAAATTATCAACAGAAGTGAAAAAATTATTTAATCTATAATAAGGCAATAAAGGAGGAATGATAGGCTAAAAATGATGATATCCCAATGGAAAAGTGGCAGGTAAAAACTCAACTATATTAAAAAAATGATAATAAATGTGAATGGACTCTTTATTTAAAAAGCAGGGATTGCCAGATTGGATTTTTAAGAAGTAAAAAAAGAACAATGATCCCTACTAGATACACTCTTTAGATTTAAAGACAAAAACTGGTTGAAAAATTTTAAAAGATGTTTGAAGATAAAGGTAAATTTAAGTACATCGGGAATATATACCAGTGATAAATATATACACATATCTAGCAACAGAACTCCAAAGATATGAAGAAAAAAACTAATGGGGAAAAAAAACTAATGGAAAGGAAATATCAAGCATTCAATAATAATTGCTAGAGAGAGCAATTGCTCACCCTCAATTATTGATAGAACAAAGAGACAGAAATTCAGCAAGTTTCTAGAAGACTTGGACAAGAGTATCAAATGATTGGACGTAACTGATATATATAAGCATTTCACTCAACTACTGTCAAACAGATATTCTTTTTAAGCCTACATAAAACATCCTCTGTGATTGGCCAATGCTGGGCCACAATGTAAGTCTCAAAAATTCAAAAACATATATGCTGTTATCAAACAAATATGTTCTCTGACCACAATGGAATTAGACATCATCAAAATGAATCTTGGACGTCTCCCTCTTGACCCCCACGATGTTTGGAAATCAACACACTTCTAAACAACCCCTGAGTAGACACTGTGCAAACTTTAGAATTTAGATAGAAGTTTAAAGAAGATAGCAAAGAACTGTATAATTCTACATAGAATTCCGTTGGAAGTTTAAAAAATTATTTTAATTGACAAATACTTCTCCCCACCCCTTCTGTCAATAACCATCACTATCACAATTTTTCTGGTACACATCTGATTATTACTCTTAGGATAGAGTCCCTGAAAATGGGATTGCCAGGGCAAAAGATAAAAATATATTTTAAGACCTGTGTGCATATTGTTAAACTGCTTTTCAAAGAGTTTGTTACTTTTAAAGCGTATTATTGCTTTGTTGTGACTCTCATTGCCTCTTATCTTTTAAACCATCACTGTGCCTCATTCAACAGGAGAAAAATGACAGCCTCCTGTTTTAATTTGCATGCTTTCAACAAGTATTTGTTGCATCCCTACCATGTCTCAGGCATTGCGCTAGATATACTCATGTTAGAAATGTTAACAAAGATGCTCACATTATAAAGAAAAACACCAACCTGCGAAATTAGGCAACAGAGTCCAGGAATAAGCGATTCTTCAAGTAAAATAGAAAACCTGAGGTTTTAATGATGGGATAGATATTATTATCTTAAGCATAAGGAGTTTTAAAGGCATTTAACAGAAACTGGAGATACCAAACAAAAAACATTAACGAAGAGGCTTGTTTATGTTATTTCTTTAAAATTTTGAATTTCATACATTTGCCAAGTGAACTTTGATCCCTGAATACATTACTGAAATGAATATTCACCAAATGCATCTGCCTAAATGCCCCACAAAAATAACTGGATCTTATACCATAGTTATTGTGCCTTTTACTTATACTAAGATCCTTACATTTTAGTTGGAAGAATTATAAACAAACATCAAAACATGTGCCTTTACAGTTCACCTATTGTATTGACTTCCCATTGCTATAGTAACAAATCACCAGAAACAGAGCACCTTAAAGTGATACACATTTCTTATCTTACAATTCTGAAGGTCAGGAAAAACAAAATGTGTTTCACTAGGTCAAGATCAAGGTGTCTGTAAGGCTGTGCTCCCCATGAAGGCTTCTGGGAAGAATTCAGCCCCCTGACTTTTCCAGCTTCTGGAAGCTGCTCACTTTCCTTGGCCACTCCCTCCATCTCCAAAGCCAGCAGCTTCTTCACCGCCCTCTCTCACTCTGCCTCCAGGGGCACATATTCTGGGACTCTTCTAAAAACCTTTGTGATGACATTGGGGCCACCCAGGCAACCTGGGACAATCTCCCAATCTCAATGGCCTTAACTTAATCATATCTGCAAAATCCCTTCTGCCATGTAAGGTAATATATTCACAGGTTGCATGAATTAAGAACCTGGATATCTTTTGGGGGCGGGGCAGGGGGCACTCCTCTGCTTATGTCACCATATTCTATGAAAATGTAAGGTTTTGTTATACATTATATTTAACGTGATAAATGCCAGTGTACTCACTTTGTAAACATTCACTGAAAATTGTTACGGTTTGTGCTACAGTCTAAATATACTGTATCTACCTGAAACCTATGTAACTTTACTAATAACTGTCACACCAATAAACTTTAAGTAAGTAAATAAATAAATAAACTGTATCTTTTTGATGAACTGTGGGAGAATAACACTGTTTTCTTAATCACTTGTTGCTCTCATTTTTCTCATTTCACACTAAGGTTAGTGATTACACAAAAACACACCTAATGAGAATAATGAAGTCAAGCTATTTTGTATATTAATAACTTTGCATTATACATAATATATTTTATTCCACAGGGCAAATGGGACTTCACAAATGAGAAAACTAAGTACCAATGTTCAGTTCACACTGAAGAAATTAGATGGCTAGGATTTGCTCTGGACAAGAAAACACACATTTTAATTCTCTCATTTCCCCCTTTTATTATGGGACTTGAGGAAAATGTCATCATGGAGGTAGCCTTTAGCAACCAGAGTTCAAATTCTGCCTTTTTCACCTACCAGATATTTGCACTCAGGCCATTCATTTAATGGTTCTGAGCTTTTGTAAAATGGACATTGGAATACTGACCACACTGAGATATTGTAAAGATTAGGTAAAATAAAGTATGAAAATGATTACCATGTCACTTGTCCTCAAAAATGTCAGCTTCCTTTGCTCTACTGTTCTGGCTTTTTAAATATAATGGCATTCCGTCTACTTATACAGACTTGTCTTTATGCTAATAGCTAAACAATTCAAAAGTATTTTATTCTATTTATTGAAAAGAAAAATAGAGACAACTGATTTTCCCTTCTACTAAAGTCTGCTTTTCCTACAGGAAAAAATAAATGAGACACTGCACTTGTTTGCAGGAAGGGGAAATATATACTTTGAATGTTAATATATATCTGTCTATATACTATTTGTCCTCAGGAACTTGTGAGGTAGAGTGATATGTTTTAGATTATCTATATTCTGAATAAGTGATGGAATTTGGACTCTCATTCATAGTTGTTCACAGTGAAGAGCTTATCGGGGAAATACAGCAAGACATCATTAATAAAGGATGGACTTTCTACTCACAGAATTCTATATTCCATGTATACAGGCAACAGATGACCCTACTTTGAAATGCCACTAGAACTTCCTGGAGCAAGAAAAGCTACTTGCTAGAAGAAATCTCCCCAGAAAAGAACTGCATCTTTAAGTCAGCTTCAACAAATTCAGCTCTTGCAGCAAACATCCTCCCAGAACTTTCAGGAGATAAGTTATGATATTAACTGAATTGCTATATACTTATTAAAAGTTTCAAGTATGTGTTAACATTTTATTATATTTATTTTTATGACATAAGGTGGGTTTTCCAGGAATATAACCCTGGCTCATAACACTGCATCTTTTGTGTAACAGGATTTGATGGATATGAGTAAATCTATAAGTAGCATTAAGGTGCCATGTACATAAAAAGCCATGAATCACCTAAACTTGAGGAACTCATATGATATATAACTCACTGTAGTTTGTGAACTGGAATGGACAGCAGGACATTTGAGCAGAAAATAAACCAGTCATATTATTGCAGTATCTGAGATTTTTCAAAAAGCTGTTGGGTAACCTCATTCTCAACATGAGAAGCAGGTATGTTATAAAATGGAACAACCACTTAAAAACGGAGTAACTGAAAAGGTAATACACTGAAACATCTAAGTGTTCCATCATTCCATTTTGAGTTTTTGGCAGATGTCCGAATGCATATTTTTTCTCATTTGAATGTGTGTTTTTATAATTTAAATGAACCATAATTAGGAATCAATTGTCTATATTCCTGAATCTTTCAATTACATTTCATCTGTTTTTTAAAAAATTTGGTTAAAAGAATAAAAAGAAATGGACACAAATCAATGACAAAGAAAATCATTCCTCTTACTATCATCAGCCATTCTTAAAATCAACAGGGGATAACCTCTGGTGCCAAGCAGATTACCAAGCTTTAGAGAGTTTGCTGAGAGAAAAAGATAACTATAGATTTATACCCAATCCTTCACTGGATGTTTCCTAATATTTAGCTATCCAAATCTTCTAATATAACTTAAAAATATTTGCATTGCAAGTCACTCTGGCAGTTGGTCATCAAGAGGTTTGTAAGAAAAGTACTCACAGAATTACAGAAAAAGTTGAACAATTCAACTTTAGTAAACTCAAGAGCCAGAGAAAACTCAGAAACTGCAGTAACAGCGTGTTCCTTTTGTCGGCCAGGGACATCCAGGTAATACTCACCTCCTTGACACTGCTGGGATCTGATTGGCTCAGAGTAAGTTAGGTGTCTAACCCTGGACCAGTTTACCAGGAGTCAAGGTCATGTAACAGCAACTGGTCTCCAAAAACCATTTTGTTGGTGCAACTTGGGACATAAGAGAAAGTATGTTAGAAAGCCAACCCACTAGATGTCTTCTAATTGGTGTTATTTGGAGTGCAGGTAATAGAACTCTTTTCAGATATCCTAAATTATTGCTGTAGCCATATGTGTATTTTCCACATTTTGAGTTACTAAGAGGATTATTCTCCACAAGTTTGAATAAATTGATGGCTGATTATAGTCACTGCAGTAGTAATGAGAGATAATTAATTTAGGTCCCGCATGATAATAGAGAAATCTGCCTAAAACAAACACAGAAAGACAGAGAGAGAAGAAAAAAGGGGAGAGGGAGAGAGGGAGGGAGAGGAGAGAAGAGGAAAGGAGAGGAAAGTTTTTCTAAAAAAATTAAGATGGTTTTAAAATATTGAGAATTCAAAGACTGGAAGACTATTATGTTAGTTCCAATTAAACTTATTTCTAGGCTGGACTGGAACTGAAAAAAACATCAATGCATAGTAATTGTCTTTTTTTTGTTGCATGCTAAGGATCCTCCTTAAATATCAGGAAGTACTTGAATAGCCACATTTGGTGTATGAAAAATTAAGGTCAGAGTTCCAACTTCTTGTTTAAATCAAGGTCCTTAATGAGTTTCATGCAAAGGACCATATCCTAGAATCTGTAGGGGCCACCACATTAGAACTTCCTAATCTTTATTAGAACCAACGAAGGCTGGAAGTTCTACAGTATTTAGGAAAAAAATGTTTGAAACTTTACAAAACGTCTGTATGTCAAAACTTTTTGGTTTCTTCTGTCACAGTGAGCTCTAACTATCTTTATTGGAATAGAACCTCCCAAAATTAGAGGGTTGGCTTTGGCGCCCCATGCAGACTTCAGAGAACGTATCTGGGAGGCTGTAATTGGGGGAGAAAGTGCAGCCAGTATTTGTGCCAGAGTGTTCGAAAACCCAAGAGTGGAACATTTGTCACTATGATTCCACCCGACACTTGACTGAAAGCATTTAACACTAATTTGCTTTGTGCCTGTCTGGACAATTAGAAAAGAAAGGAAGAGGGGCAATAGATGTCTATTAAACAGAATCAACAGCCTTTGGCAAATGAATACTCTTGGCACTCTTGTGACTTTTGGAGGGATGGGTGAGGGGTGAGGGGAAGGAAATGGAGGAACAGTAAAAGATTAGTGTTCACTCTAGCAGCCAGGAAGGCCTCTGTCTCAGTTCCCATGGGTGTGTATGGCCCACACCATGCGAGCCTGACCATTGCCAGTCATGCCACAGAAGGATTCTACGGCTGGCACTTACTACCAGTAATTCTTATTCTGAACCAGTGTAAAACCTTCTTGGCAATTATGAAGCAGATCTGAGTCTCTGTCCCCAGATTGTATCTTAATATTTTACCTCTACATAAATATAACCTATCTGGGCAGCTTTTAGCCTCTGCTCATGGTTCAGTTAAAAACAAAACAAGACAAAAGCCCTGAGCTTGTAGTCGCAGTAGTTCGACTGCTGCCAGCACATAGGAGACTAGGGTACAGGCAGAAGGAAGGAACAAATGTACTCTGTGCTCTGCATTTGGCTCCCGTTTTGAACTGAAGAGTTGGAAGAAAGCAAAGCAGCTAGAAGATGATCTAACAAAAACACATGGTCTTTTGAAAGCTAAACACAGCTGGGGCTCAGAAAATGCTCCAGTTAAGAGTCCTAGCCCTTGGCCTCTTCAAGATTACATTGGCATTGTTGTTTAGCATTATCTGTTTGGATTATCATTAGGAAATGGTGATATTTGAAGGAGAATGATATGAATCCAATTTGTAGGGCTGTGGTTAGTCAGAAAAGTCCTCCATACTTTTCAAAGAACAACACAATGGATTTTATTAATAATCCCCGGTTTCTAAGTCATTGGATATTTTCTAAGCTGCCTACAGGCTGAGCTTTACCCATTTGACTTTCTAAATAAATGACACGTGACTCAAAGATTCTTTAGGTCTCATGGAAAATGGGGAAGATTGTAATACTAGTTATTCAACTAGTAGCCCAACCTCTTGCCCTCTCATTGGCAAAGGGATATGGGAGTTGGGGAACACCATTGTGCATCCACGTTCATAAACAATTTCGTCATTTGCTGCATAGCATTATTCACTCCTTTGGATGGGCTCGTAACACAAGTGTTTTCTAGGAAGTGTAAGAGAGTAGGACAATAAAATAGATATTTGGCAGAAATATCTTAGTAAGTGACCACAGGACAGATCAAGAGAATAACATTGTTGTCCTTGGGATGTGTGGGAAACTATAATGTATGCTGGCCAGATGGGATTCCACTATTGGATTTTCCTAAAATCTCTACCATTCCTGGGTTCTGAGTCATAACATAAGAAAAAGAATGCATACAGGAGAGGTGGGTTTTGTCAGCTTTACAATTTTTACCTAAGCCAAATAAGTCTACTGCATTTGGTTTTCAAATTATTTTGCTTCCTCTAGTTTAGAATTTTGTTTATATGTTATGATAGATCTTTCAGAATTTTTATATTTTCACGTGTATAATCTAAATGTTCTTAGGGCTTATGAATAATGTGTTAGTTCATATTTTTGTTTGAATAATGATTTTACTTGTTCATTATTTTAACAAAAGCAATAAGAAACATGTAACAAAAAAGAGAAAGAAAACAAAAATTTTATAAATCTGCCTGCACAGAAACAACTATCATTGACATTAGGGGAATGCTACTCCAAACATTTTAATTCATATGTATACATCTAAATATAAATCTAAATATAGATATACATGTAAATATAAATTCTAAATATGGACATAAACAGAGAGAGAGAGAGGCTAAATTTATGGAAAAATGGATAGATGTGTGTGTCTGGATTAACATAAATAATATCGTAAATTGCACTTGTGCAATTTTTGAGATTGAGAGCTTTTAATTTTATTAAAGTTTGTAGAATAAATAGAAATTGTGATGGAACTCAGTCACTCAACTTAAGATAAATGTTTTATCACCTCAAAAACTATCGGTTCCTAAAAGATATTAAAGGTTACAGAAATAGATAACCATAAAGAGTAAATACACTAGAGTGATTCTGTTTTTTGGAAGTAAAATATTTCAATTTTAGTTAATATCTATCGACCCAGACCATGAAAGTTAGAAAATCAGCACTTCCTTTCACATCTAATCCCCTTGTTTCAACAACTACATGTATGTTGAAGGTTGATGATGTTTTATATTATGTTCAAAACTCTACTCCTGTTTGTTTCAGTAACTGCCACAAAGGCTATCAACTTGCTATTTTTATAGTTATTTTTATTACAGCAAATCTATTTCTGACTTTAATTTTTTTTTTCATATCTCTGTTAGTTCTTGAGTGGCTAAAAGCCGTTGTTGTTCTTATCATTTTTTCTTTCTTTAATTCTTCAAGTGTTTATTTTTATTTTGTTTCCTGGACAAGGTAGCTCCTAAAAGCTTGCATGTTTGAGAATGGGTGGTGCCCATCTGCTAACATGGTAACTCGTGTTTAAAATGTGTGTCGCCCGCATTTATTTTTCCTCAATGCACTGCAGACACTACCCGGCTCTCTGGCATTTAATGCTGGGCTCACTGTTTACTAGGACCCCTTTATGCTTCTTTTCAATGATGACATTTCATTAAGTTTTGTATGAGTGTGTGATGGGGGCAAGGGGAGTCCAGGAGGTCTTGCAGGGTTTCGGTCTGTGGATTCCTTCATGAATTAGGCTATTGGTGTGTCATCTTCATGGCTGAAGGGTGGCTTGGTTAGGGGTCAGATGATCGAGCTTAGTTATTGTTATTGTCTTCTGGCATTGAAAATTTTGGAAAATTTTCATGTTCATCACTTTTATCATCTTGTCTCTGAAATGTTTACTTAATTTATACTCTCATTAGTAATGTGTATGGTATAAGGCACTGCTTCTATTTTTCTTTCATAACTGCTTCCAAGCTTGGTTTTATGGGTCTTTCCTTCTTTGCGCGCGCGCGTGCGCACGCACGCGTGTGTGTGTGTGTGTGTGTGTGTGTGTGGGTGTACACACACTTTCCTTACATAGACAAGTCATTTTTCCTCATCTTATTTATGCTTAATATAAATGTCCCTATTATTTAGACTTTGCCATTCAGTTGGTAAAACTGCCACATCACCATCCATCTCAGAATGATTCCTTTAGGGAAAACTCAATGCCCCCCTTTCATCTAGGACAAGCGTGGACTATGGTCTCTGTTCCAACCAATCAACTCTGCTCTCATAGATGAAAGCAGCCACAGACAATGTATAAACAAATGAGCATAGCTGTGTTTTAATAAAACTTTATTCATAAAATCAGGGGGCAGCACCACAGGCCAAAGTTTGGCTGACCTTTTTTTGTATCTAAGAGATGGTTGAAGGTTTTCCATCAGGGTTCGTTTCAACCTGTGTGGCTGCTACCTGTTTAGTGAAGGAATGGCTGCAGGAATCAGATGAGTGCCCTAATTTATGACAGATCCAGAAAAACAGTGATTCCCTGCCTGCGCCAATGCCTCATGGGATTAGGTGGGCCTTCCATTATAACGAGAAACATTTCTTGCTGTTACCTGGGATTAAATGCTCATCCTTTATTTGACTGTCTCCAAATTGTGGGATATTAATAAGAACTCTCAGAATTTTGTGGGCTCGTTTATCTCCAGTGCCACTTCTTGGAAAGGGGGATATAATTAAGGGCTTGACTGAGATATGTGTATTCTTCGTGGCCGTATCTTTTTGAAGTTTATGACAGGAGGCATCCTCTTTTTCTTAATGAGTTCTTGCTGGCAAACTCTTTCTTAATTTGTTTTATTATTTTTGTGGTATTTGGGCAGAGAGATTCAGGGAATTGGTTTGGCTATGAATTTTTACCTGGGAGTATTCACGCTTGTTTGATCACGCTCTTGTTCCAACGTCTCCCAGCCATTTGGGAGAGCTCCCAGCTCCTGAGAGGGTTGTCAAGTACAGGTGGCCCAGGATGCACCCAGCTGCAGCCTCTGCAGATGGCTCTTTCCATGCCATCCTGCAGCTCGCACTAAGGCTGCCAAGGTGTGCTCCACTGAGCAGAGCTCTCTACACCTTTCCATTGTCACCACCCATCTGGTGGCCAGGTGGCAGGTAGGCAGCCCGGCTGGCGTCGAACTCTGTTGCCCACACTTCTCCCGAGGATAAGACTATTGAAAGATAGAAATAGCCTACAAATACTCTACTGGAAGTATCAGAACAATCCCAGCTGTCATCTGAGGCAGGGCCCAGTTCACCCACCACCACCACGAGGGCGCTGAGAATCTCAGTGGTTCAGAGTACAGCACCAAACACTAAATTTTCAGAGACAGAAGAAATTTTCCCCCTAAAACCTAACTAACATCTAAGCATCAAGTTCCAAAAGGTTAACACTGCGTGTTCTCACAACCTTCAGAGAAAACCCTCACCACACAGGTGTGATCTTGCCTTGGGTAGCCCGTAGGAAGTTGTCTAGATATACACATCCCATAACATCATGTGTGGGATGGCAGCAGCAGACCAGGTAGCCCGCACCAGTCCTGACTCACTTCTTTTTCTTAGTCTCTAGGGCTATAGTTCTTTGGTCTGAAGCTTTAGCCACACCCATTCAAATAACACAACTCCCAAAATGCACTTCTTCCTTAACTCACAAAGGGAAAATGCAACATGTGATTGAAAATCATACTTAGAAACCCTATTTTCACCAGGAACAATTTGCAGAAACTCAGGTCTGCTAAAAGATGCACCCAATTAACTTGACTCTACAGAACACTTTCATTCCAACCACAAGCATTCCAATTTTCTCTGAAAAAAAAAAATCACAGGTATATTCAAGTGTGAAAGTCAGAAAACGTTTGGACGGGTAAGGGGTTTAATAGGTTCATGGGCTAAGTCAGTGTTGAGTATTTGCCAGCCTCTGGTTAGACATAGTTCTTTCTCAATATCCACATTCAAATTCATAGTTGTAAATAAAAAATGTCATCAGTGAGTTCATCCACTTCTGTTTCACCAAGAAGCAGAACTTGCCTGTTTGTTAGTGTTGAAGAAAAAGGGCTTCACGTCTGCCTAGGCTGCGTTCATGCAACTAAAGTTGCAAACGTTAAAAATGTCCTCCGCTAAAGAAAAGGGTTGGTTTCAGTGCATATTTTTCTCTTTTAAGTTTTAAGATAAATATACAACATATTTTATTTTTTCCTCTCTAGATATGGAAATTATTTTAATGCATTTTCATCTCTTTCATTAGATATTTCTGGCTAGAAGTAGAAAGAGTTTGTTATTTCCAATATTTGGACCTAAATCTGTGTCTTATAGCTACATTGCATTGAATAGATGCATCCTTGCATAAAGACTGTCTTTCTTTTCTTTTCTTGTTTTTCAGATTTGGTGAGTTTATTCCAGAAAATTTTACTATCCTTTTGTTTTTAAATAAAGTTTATTGGGGTGACAATTGTTAGCAAAGTTGCATAGATTTCAGGTGTACAATTCTGTAATACATCATCTATGTATCATATTGTGTGTTCACACCCAGAGTCAGATCTCCTTCTATCACCATATATTTGACCCCCTTTAACCAGTAACTGTCTTTCAATTGTTTGCATAGAGTTCTAATCTCCACTCATTAATGTGGAATTAAGGGTAACCCAGTGATAGCCATGACTGCTTACTAAGCAAAGAAATTAAACTCCATGTATGTACTAGGACCAGATATATCCAAATTATTTTTATCTTTCAAGCATGGGAGCAGAGTAGCAAAGTTCTACATGAAAGGCTTTCCCTCACGCTCCTCCGATCCCGTCAGAAAATGGAGCTGCAATCGCTAATGCTGCTATTAAGAAGCTGCGGCATTGAGAGATGGGCAGAGGGGACTTCAAAAGCCAGAGCAGCCGTGGTCCTAGAAGCATTTACTGTGAAACCTGGGCGCCAAATCTCATTTTCTTTCCTTTGAAGAGTTCTAATTGGGGAAGAAAAAAATCAAGCATTTCTGACAAGACCTCTGCCAAAGAAAATTATGGGAGGCAAAGATGAAAAAGAACATGTTCTGATTGTCCTGTTACTTAAAAGTCCCCAAACAGGAAGAGTACCATTGTAATCACTGATGCTGAAAGGTTCATTGGGGATGATTCCCGTGGGTGACCGAGGGAACTGGAGGCTGATTTGGAGTAAATGTTTGTTCTTCCCCACAGGTAATGGACCAGGTACTTAGGGGAGGTTACACCACAAATTAAAAGAAAAACAAAAACAAAAAAAAAGGGCATTCAAAAGAACTGAAAATAAATTTGTTGTCACACCATCAGTTAATAAACAGTTATTATTATTATTTTTCTTGATACTACGGACTTAATACAGGAATCCTAGGGTTTGTGAAATCTTTCAAGTTCAACACTTAAGAATGGTGGTGTGTACCTTCATTTTCCCTGAAATCATTTTATCGGCTCAAATTTCACTTGGTAGATTAGTTTGGAAATGAACGAGTTTAATGCACAAAACAAACACAAAACAAATAATAATAAATAACAAACAGGTAACAGTAAAAACAAGACCAACAACTATTACACACTCTTATGAAGACGACCACAACTATATTAAACCTGATCCTACACAAAACTGGAAAAGTACAATATATTTGGAAGATCATTATACATGTCATTTATAAAGAAATTCTGGGATGAAAGCCATGTTTGTAAATATGATCCATATTTTTATCTTCTGTTGTATTCAATACTATATTTAAAGGGAAACCCACTGAGACATAAATTGATTTGATTTGATCAGATGTCTGACCAAAAAGGAAAAAAAAATCAGTTAAGTGAAAAATAATTTTTAAAGTACCATTACATTGGGGTGCTTCTTCCTAAATAGGCAAGAAATCATACCCAAATAAAATACAACTTTTATCACTTTGTTTCATATTTTTTACTAGTTTAACAAGGAGCATTCGAGAATGCCTCTGACTTGACTAAAAAAACCTGAAACTGCTTCAAGAAAAAACAATTAAATAGATGTGTTTAGGCCAAATGTATATTTTCAAACTGTATCTATTTTGAACGAAGCCCCACTTTATTAGATCATGGTCCCTTGCTCGATAAATGTGTATTAATCATGTGACTGTCAGGTATCATCTTCTGAAGAGTTGATTGTATAAGCGAGATAACAGAGCTTTCAGAAATCTTCCTGTTTTGGGGGTCTGAGACACCCCAACTTCCAGTGACCTATAGGCCTTTCTCCATCTGCATCTTTAGCACATGGATAGTGGGTGCTCTTAGAAGAGCGAGCATAGTTTTAATTTTGCTTATTTGGCAATATTGTAGGATTTTTCTACTCCAAGATTTGGCCAAACCTAGGTAACACGGTTTTAAATTCACATGCTGGATATCATACTTTATTCAAAGATCTTTTACAGGTGGGGGCCAGCCTTACAACTCAAAACCACGGACTTTTTAGAATGACAAGAAAACGTATTTTAATCTAGCTTCATCCCCCTAGCCCTACTAAGTTCCACGTTGTCATACCCAATGGGCATTGCCGACCCCATTTTGTTTTCCCTCTCAGAAGCACTCACGGTGATGAACACGTGCAATGTTCTTTCCCCTCAGGCTCTGTGAGGACACCCTTCCCAGTTTCCTCACTAACTCTGACCCACCTTCTCCACCAGCTTGGCCGGCATACTTAACCATCCTCATCGCTAACAGGACATCCCTCACGGCCTGTCCTAGCACTCTCTCATATCCCTTCGTGCCTCAGTCCAGATAGGGTCACACGCTAAAATGATTTCAGTCACCATCTATATAACGATGACTCCTAAATCTAAACCTGTGACCTCTTCCTAAACTCTCATCCCAATGATCTAAGTGCCATTGGGACTTCCTGAGTTAGATGTCAACGTGTTCTTTATATTCAACATGGTCAAAAAGACAAAACCTAGAACCAAACTGCCTGGGTTCCAAACCTGGATCCACAACTCGTAGCTGTGGGGCCATATGTGTTCCTTTGTCTCACTATGCATCAGTTTCTTTAGCTCTGAAATGAAGAACAGCACCCCTCACACACACACACACACACACACACACACACACACACAGGTTTTATGAGGATTAAATGAGGCACTCCTTCCAGAATGCAATCTGATCAGGTCGCTGCTAAAATCTCTCTAACCTTTTTCTTAACTCTGGATAAAGCCATAAAACCTTAGGCAGCCGGCAAGGCCCCATGTGATCTGAGCTTATCCTCCATCGCTGTTCTCCCCGCTGACTAGCAAAGTCAGATGGGTCCACTGTCAGTTCTTCAACTGCACACACCCTTCCCCACCTCCTTCCTTTCCTGACTCATCGTTCTTATGTCCCATTTTCCTGTTGCCCGTTACCTGTCATCTCAGAAAGAAACAGAGCTGTCTCTCTGTCTTGGCACGCTGGTCCTTCTCCCCGCTATATCCTTCTCATAATCTTTACTCTTAACCTTGAAGTTGTTTCTCTTCCACAAGTCATCTGTCCTTTGCTTGTTTCCTCAGAAGTCTGAGGATTAACTTTCGTTGGACCAATGGTGGACAGTGTCTCCATCACTGGACACCATGTTGCCAGGCCAAGGTCAATTCCTAAGAGCCAGGTCAGATGACAAGGAAGACCAGCTCCCTTGCTCACCCCTGCCACGTGACAACACTGGACTCAGGGGGTGTTTTCCAAACAAAATCCAAAGTGCTCTTACCAGACACTGGGCATCAAATATATTATTCTTCTGAACATCCAAATGTCCATTACACACAATTCCAAAACAAATGACTTTTTGGACTTTTTAACTTTTTTGGTAACTCATTCTGCCCACTCTTTCTAGTACAGTTAAAACATAAAATTCTAATAGCCTATGAATACATTTTCTTTCTAAGGGCAGTAATAAATTCTATATCCAAATGGCTTTAGCACATCGAAGAACATACCATCATAGGTGTACAGAAAAAGTAATGTTTTATCTCTTGAATTATTTAAAAGGTGGGCTTTATTAAGTGTCATGCTGCCATGTTTTGAATCATATCTTCATAAACTTGAATTAACTTTTGCAAGCTCATCAGGAAAGTTTTACTAAGCTCTCCTGGTTTAGAGCGACACTACAGGTCGATTTTATTTAAGGTCTGCTTGCAATGGGAACACATTAAGTATCACTTAAATCTGCTACTAAATACCCCACTGGGAATATACTGGAAGAATGCTCTAACTCTGACTTCACTTGATCCTTTACAAGCTCCCCTTTGGCCCTATTTTCACAAGTGCCTCACTGTAACATGAAAACTCCTTAGGTTTTACGATGATGAAGAGTAATTTTTTCTGGTTCCCATCAATTAACATTCAAATCTGAAATCAACAGACTAATGAGTTCCTAGGGTCATAAAGGTGAGTCTCCCTGGCTCTGGCATAAAAGTAGAAGACACGACTAGAGGAAATCCAAGGAAACTTCTAGAACAAACATCCTGTGAGAGGATTGTAACACTGGTATTTGGCATGAGATCAGCTGAAGCAAAGATTGAAGGATCCAAGTGGTCACTTCTCCAGGTTTGGTGCAAAGTGAATGACTAAGAAAACTTCTCCATGTGGATTTTTCAATATTCCCTAACAGATCTTGAGTCCGTCTCCACTTTGGAACAAACATTCTAACACACTCAATTCTTCACAGCAGAAGTGGCAAGAAAAGTGTCCCAATTAGTTCCCTGGGCCCTGCCAATATCAGGACGTGGAGTTTTGTTCATGGAGCTAGATGCCTGGTTCTAAATTCCAGTTGAACTAACTCTCAGCTCTCTAACTCTCAGCTTCTGATGAGCAGAATGGGATGAAAGCGATGCCTACCCAGGGGGTGATAGCAAAGACTGAATGAGAAAATGTAATTCAAGCATTCACTACATAGCCTCATGTTACGCAACTTCTCAATAAATCAAAGATATAGTAAAGAAAAAAGAGATGTAAGAGTGGGCAGAGGTTACAAAGCTGTTACCCATAAAATGTTTGCAGGTGACCATTCTGCTTAGATGTGAAGCTTCCTGTTTGTACATTGGAGAGAAACAGTACCTCAGCCCTTGGTGTTTGCTGACTCAAGTACAGGCAAGGTAATCTCTTTTTGATGTCTTTGTTCCATTTTTTTTTTCTGAGCTACTTTTTTTCCCCCCTGAGCTACTTCTGGGTAATTAGGTGCTATTTTATCTGAAGGCCTGCAAATTTTCATTTCAATCGCAACGAAATATCATTTTAGCCGCTATCTTTGCTCTGAACAAAAACCAGAGCTGCTCTCTTACTGGGACAAGCATATGTTCAGCGACCAGTCTACAAATTATATCATAAAGTATTATTTCCTGTTCTGACACGTGTGTGTATAAAAGTATTGATTAACGTAGGTCCATCTACATAACCCACATAAACAAGACTGAAACGCAGCAGGGGAAAGATCAGGGAACAGTGGCAGATGAAGAATAACCAAAAAAGCTCCGTGATGGACAGCTAAAAAGGAGGAGCATTTCCGTTTTATGCCATGTTTTTTTTTTGTTGTTTTGTTTTGTTTTTTGTTTTGTTGTTATTGTTGTATAGTCCTGAATCAACAGACCTTATGGAAGTCTTTTCCAGGCTGGAGGTATTTACTTATTTAATGTGCTTCAGAATTTTATTTTTAATCAGTGAATATCCAAAAAGAATTTGCAGGAGGGCTTGAAAGGATGGCAAAAGATGCATTTCACAATGTATGGTCCCTCTTCACCGAATCATCACCTTCGTTAGTG